>NC_134516.1:28040037-28340037 GCF_027942865.1 Odontesthes bonariensis
CATTTTGTGTTTTTTTTACGCCCTGCTCTTTTGGTTTTGTTAAAGAATCAGTGTGCTTGAAGTCAGTTAATGTTTAAATAAAACAGTTTTTGCATACAGCATATGGCATTCTTGTTGACTGATTGGAAGCACCACAATCAATACGCTTTATTTTTTGCAATGATGGGCAATTGAGTTTGATGGGTTATGTCATGGCTGTATATTGTTACGCACAACACATGGTTGAGGGTTGGTTGCGGGGGGGTGCTGGCAGCTTTGTCCCCCCCAGTTCCAAAATCCTATCTGCGCCCCTGCATACAACACTGAGCTATTCAAATAATCCTCTGATTTTAACTTTAAACATGCATGTAGATGGGACAATGAATCCTCATACCATCTGTGGATGGCACACGTTTGCACACAATTTGTGAGAAAAAACTGTTAAAAAAAAAAAAAAAAAAAAAAGTTAAAAAAAAATAAATAAATAAATAAGTTAAAAATCGTCTAATCCACCAAAGATTTCGCGACCCCCCTGCAGTACCTCCGCGGACCCCCTGTTGAAGACCTCTGAACTAAGGCACAGCACCACATGGTTCATAAAACTGATGAAAGAATAAAGAGCAGGAACTGGAACCCAGTTCGGAAGTCTGGAAGTTTTGGAAGTCCTGAGGGGTGTTCCACGAAGCTGGATTCGCGGAAAGCCTGGCTTTTCATGATAGTTCTGGCAAATAAAAGAGAGAGTTCCGCTCCACGAACGTGGCTCTTTTCTTTCAGTTGCTCTTTCCAGCTCTCTGCCTCTTTCAGAACTGACTGATATTCAGTTTCTGCTGCTGCTGCTTTCAGAGTTTCACATAATCCTGCAGTGACTCAGTTGCACTGCTTGAGCTCCTGCTCACACTTTTGACGGAGATGACGCTCACACGTCAAACAGTTTTGCACCTTCTTTAGTTTTTCCTCAGTCATGGAGCAGCCGCTCTCTGCTGCCACTCTTCTGTCTTTTTCTCCTGTCAGAAAGAAATGTTTCTTCAGCAGCTTTGTCCTCAGAATATCCATCCCATGCTATAAATAGCTGATCTCGTCATTCTTCTGTCGGTAAGAGTTCTGTCATTTCTCTGATCCATAATCTCGGTCGGCAGCAGAGGCGTTAGAGGGAATCCCCTCGGTTTGTCAAACTGGAAACTTCCACTTGACTGGAGGAACTACGGAGGCCTGGAGATGATCCTGCAGGAGCTGGACATCCTCTGAGTGAGGAGTCCCAGCTGCAGCAGAGACCTGGGATTGTTCTTTTTCCAACAGTTGCTGGGTTCCTCATAACTTTCCTTACTGCCAAAAGTAATGGGACACGTGTAGAAACCCTCGGGCAAATCGCCGTCTGCCATGTCACACCACTGAAGTGGAGGAGATGGTTTCTTGGTTTGAATGATTTTGCTTGTTGTTTTTAAGTACTTACAATCAAAAAAATTTAAGATAGTAAGTAAGCATTGTTTCTAAGTGCTTGTTAAAATGATTATTTAAGATAGTAATTAAGTGTTTTTTAGGCGATGTGAAAACCGTTTGCTGTGACTTTCAAATCTGCTTCAAAAACTGGACGTGTTTCTTCAGATAAACTCCTGACCAACTGTGAAAAAGCAGTGAAAATGTCTGGCCTGTATAAACTTTGTGATGTCAAACAAGATCAGAGATGACATCGATTGTGATGTCACTACAGTGATGACATCACAACTTTGTGAAGGCTTCTGTTCTGTCTCTTCTGGTCTGTGGTTCCAACCACAGATTCTGGATGGAAGTGAAGTCCGGATTCCAGAATGTTGATTTGTGTTCTCTGTTAATCTCTGGACGACTTCAGCTGATTACTTCCTGTCACTGTCACGTTGGAAGGTCCACTTCTGCCAGTTTTTCAGCAGCCAGTATCATGTTTTCCACCAGCAGTGTTTCCCAAGACAGAATAATGTCAGTTTGTTTAAAATGTTGCCAAAATAAACTATTACAATTACAACTAATGTCATCTCAGGGCACTTCAGTAATAAAGTCCAATTCAGGCCAATTGGAGTTCAATTCATTGTAATTATAATCCAATTAATTAAATTCAGAATGAATCCAATTCATTCATACAGAGCAATTCAAAAACTATTTCCTCGCAAAGGAAACCAACAGATGGCACCGAACTTGCACTATTTCTAAATAGATATAACTTTTTAATAGTTCTAAGATCATATCTTTCTGGTTTTATTTGCATTTTACAAAGAGTCCCGAGTAATTATGAAAGTGGGGTTTTAATTTGAAGAAAAAGCCTCAAAATAAAGTGATTTTTAGGAGTATGCAGGGATTCATTTCCATCTAATGAACAGCTCAGTTGTATTAAACAGTGGGCCGTGTGAGCAGCAATCAGGGGAGTAAGGAGTTCACAGATCATAGACAGAGGCAACCGTCCAACTATTCAAAGCTTTTAAAATGAGTAATAAAATCTGACAGGTAACCAGGGAAGGAAGTCCTTTAATCCTGGAAATATTCTCCAGGTGATAGTCGGCTGACTTCCTAACTGACCTGATCTGGCTGCTGAAGTTCAGCTCTGAGTCCATAATAACAGCCAGATTCCTGCTTGGTTTGTGCTTTTTAACATCACAGCCTGAAGCTGAGCTCAGATTTTTAACAGCTGACAATGACCTCTGTTTCATCTTTGTTTAGCTGCAGGAAGTTCTGGATCATCCGGTTGGTTATTTGTTGGAGGCTCTTTGCTGGGCCAGTTATTCCTCTGTGCCAGCAGCTGAGCACCAGTTCTGCCAAACTAACAGGAAACATCATCCTGCACCGCTGGATTATCAACAAGTAACACTGACCAAGTCAGGAGATTAAAAAGGATGCAGAGGATAGTCAGCCATCTCCTAAACACAGGACTTGTGTTTGACACCAGTCTTTGAACTGCTGTGAGACCGTTGTTTCCTTCATTCGTTTTTCACCTTTTTTTCCAAAACTACTTGGTCGAAAGGTGTAAAACATTAAAAGTACTGGGTTAAAGTTAGAAAAGCATCATGTTTAGGAAATAAAATACACTTTTGGGGGAAAAACTTGGCCAATAAGACCAGGAGCTCCTGACCTGTCTCATATATTTCAGTAAGACCTCGGGAAATTGTACCAAAAAGGGCAAAACATGTCTCCTTTAAAGGACCAATAAGAGCTACATCTCAGACTCTACAGGCCTCAGTTAACTTGTTAAATGTGTCAGTGGGTCGGTGTGAAAACTCAACATCTAGGATGTTATTTCCAGCTTCTACGTTTAACTGAAATAGAAAATCTGAGAATTACGACAATTTGGGTAGAGCTATTTTACGACAGTAAAATATTTGGCAGTGACTAAGTGCCTTTAGCACAGACAGGAGGGTGGAGGCGAGAGGAGGCAATGAGGCTGATACCAGAGCAACCAGATGAGCCTCCAGGGTCCACCTGTCCTGATAGTCCCTCACAAGCAGCTGTCTGTTGTTAGCACGTTAAGCTTTGATTGGTCTGGGCTGGTCTGTGGCATTATTTATAAACCTTCACCCTTGCTGTTTCCTCTCATAGCTTGTTTTCACCATGACAGCTGCTGGGTTCTTCCTGAGGTATAAGCACAAGCTGTCTTTCACAGTTTTTGTTTGTTTGATTGATTGGAAACATTAGTTAATATTGCATTCTTACTCTTTGCTGTACATAATTTCAGGGTTTCCCTCTTTGCCTTGTTGACTGCTGCTACATGGGGTTTTCCCACTAAAGGTGTGCTATCATCTGTTGTGGTAAAACATTACATGCTTGCTTGAATTAGCTTCTGCTAAACTTGTTCTCATGCACCCAGGTTCAAAATCAGCAGGCCAGAGGAGCAGTGGCACAAGAGCTGCAGGTAATTTTGGCTCTTACCAGGGAGCAGCCGCTGGCCGCCCGGTGACCGTGCCCTACACTGCTTCCAGTGACGTTTATATGGCGACACCTGTGCAAGCCTCTGGTCTAAGTCAACCTGTTCTTCAGGCAGACCCAAGATTCAGTGGCTATGGCTCATTTGTGCCAACGCAACTGGTTGCCCAAGCTCCCGGTTTTGTCCAAGCTCCTGGCTTTGTCCAAGCTCCCGGTTTTGTCCAAGCTCCTGGCCTTGTCCAAGGTGCTCTTCAGGGAGACCCAAGATTCAGCAGCTCTGGCTCCGTTGTGCCCATGCAAATGGCTGTCCAAGCTTCTGGTGTCCCACAGGCTGTTCAGACGGGTCCAGCATTGAGCAGCTTGAGCTCTGGCCTGCCTGCAACAGGATACTCTACTGTCACTTATGTGCCTGTTGACGTAGGATCCGCCGCTGGCGCTCTGCAACCTGGAGCTGTCCAATCTGGACCACAAGGTAAATCTTCTGCTTGGAGTGTAGATGGCCCAAAATGTTTGGAACCCTAAAGGTGTGTTTTCATGAAGCCACTAGCAAATCTTGCCGAGCTCCATTATAAAGCCGAAACCTGCTGTTTAGTTTGAATTAAAAAAATAAAAATTCAGAACATATGTATTAAAACACAAAATGATGCTCAGGTGTGTAATAATGGCTCCCTTCTGCTTGGAGGAAAGGCCCTTCACTTTAAGCAGCCTTACTGGGGCACCAAAGGGAACCTGAGCATTGCACCTGTGCTTCTCATTCAGTCTGCTCAATCTCTGTAGAGTTGGTTGGGGCTTTTAACTTTACGTCCTAGGAAACTGGGATGTCAACACTCTGTGCTATCAGAACTTCTGCTGTGAAAAGGACTAATTGTGAAATGTCTCCACACAGAAACCCAGTGGGCTATTGCTCCCTCAGTCTTTGAGGATGCGTCAGCCCAAGCCCTCAGCCTCACTGACGTTCTCCCTGCAGCCCCTCTGTCACCACCTGGCCCTGTCCTCCAGTCAGGGGAGACCTCCAGTGTCACCAAGGAAGCTGAACTCGGGAATTACCAGCAGCAGACGGAGGAATTCGGCTACCCGGATGACCGCCAAGGGTCTGGACCGGGATCCGCAACCGTACTGGTGCCACGCTTTGGTGTGGGTGGATCTCCTAACTTTGACTACAGGCTTTTGTACGGCTTGTACCCCTCTGGAACCTACAGCACCTTCAGCCAGCAGCATGAGAAGGGCAAAGACTACTTTCAGGACGTCCACTACTTGAAGGAGCATATTACTGACAGCCATGGTTCTGGGCAGCAGAAAAAGTTCTTCCCAAGTGCCCGCTAGAGCTGAACATGATGTGCAGAGGGTATGTTGGGAGTGGTACCTGCAAATGTCTTTATCTCAATGCTCTAACTAATCTGGTTCTGTTTCAGATTGGGAAGCATATCCCAACGGCACAAGATTCTTTTTAGTCTTTGAATAAAATCTTGTCAAATGATCTTGCTTCAGAATGATTGACTAAGGGAAACAATGTCCTGTGTACACATCTGGGTTCAAGGCAAATGGCAGGCATCACCTGTCATATTTGACTCGGACGTTCTGCTTTTGGTTTCAAACATGGCTTCTTAAAGCTCTGCATCTTCAGAGGAAGTGTTAAATAGTTGCTTCCATTGCTCAATTGACTATAGCGATCGGGTACATCATCCTTTACAGCCATTTCTCTACACTTGTACATGGCAGCCAGACACAACCCCTTCTATGCAGTGCATGCTTGAAATTGGTACAACTTTGTGCCACCACGTGGTACTCCGGGCACAGATTGCTGAGTGCATGGTAGACTGTCTTCAGCAGTCTTGTCATATGACCTTGTCTGGGTTATTTTTTTTTCTCCCAAACCCTGCAGACGGAATGCTAAAGTAATGGCTCAACAGTGGATAATGAACATTATTTCTATTTTTGTCTCTGGGTATCCCTATACTAGCGCTGTCAAAAATGATTGCATATTCCTTCTAAAACAATGTATACAGACCTCTGTTTTAACACATCAATGACACACATGCGCATCTGCGGGCTTTCAATCAGCCAAACTGTCAGGCAACGGCAGCTTTGAGTCAACTGGACAAACCGACTTCACTACTTGTACAGGTAGTTTATTCAAGTTTAAACGTATAACAATTTGTTTCATGTTATGGCAAGTCCATTTGGGTGAACATTTTCAAGAATTAACCTCATGTTGCTGGTGGTCGAATGATAAGCTAACTGTAGCTCGTATGCAACTTTGTCTCAAGGCTCAAATTTTTCCATCAACTGACCAAAATCTGAAGTATTTCCAGACGGGGCTTTATATATTTTTGGGGGTTAAAATCACTTTCTTTGCGCCTGTGGTCGAGTTGGGTTCTGAATTTTCTGCCATCTTCATGTAAGTCGACTTTCAGCAGTGACGCTTTACCAGAGTGCGACTCCTGTGACCTGTCCCTGACCCCGTCATGCAGTGCGCTGACTTGCCAAAGCAGTGTTTTTCCACGTTCAAGCATTAATTTTGACTGCTGAATGTCAGTCAAATTTAGAATATTCTTTGACAACCCTACCCTGTACCACTCTTCTGTGCTTTAATAGGCAACTTGTTGCCTTTCCACTCTGTAATGGCAGGTTCTGCAGTTGTGCCAGAACATGCCTATTGATGTTGCATCCTCTGAATTTACAACTTCTAAATGGGAAGTCAAATTTCCTTGTTGGTATCCTGGTAAGCTTTATCAAGTCCTTGTACAGTTGGAAGTGTACCTGGTTTACTGAGTAAATGTGAAATCTTTCATTTGCTATTCTGCTCTAACTCACTGAGCAAAGTATTGGTAGAACTAATGGTGCTCTCCCAGTACCCAGCTCCTCATCTGGCTTTCAAATTTCTATCCAGCAGTTTTTGCTCAAATGGTCCAGGAATGATGTTGGAGCAACTCTAAGCGAAAGGATGTGTTGCTGATGCATTTAAGAAAAATAAATTTGATTTGAAGACTGGTTTGTCTATGAAAATATAAAAACTCTTTTGAATTTTAAGCCTCCATAGATTCCTCAATTGGCCTATTTGCCTTGTTATAATGTGCTCTTTTCATGTCTTGTACACGGTTTGTTTTTATTATAGAGTTAATATTTTACTGTTTTCTGCAAGTGCTTTTATTAGTGTGGTCATTTTACAATCCTTGTATTATGTTTCATTCCATGTTTGTCCTTTTTAATTGCTATATCAAACATTGAGTTACATTTTTGCTTGAGTCACAAGTCACAAGCCCTGCAAATCCCTGAGATGCTCAGAGAAAATCTTAAAGGGGACATATATGGTAAAATAACTTGTTTTTCCCGCCTGTGCTTTTCGAGCATGATTTGGCTGTATGAAGTCTTCAGAGCTTTATGTGAGAAGAATCTTAAATTTTATTCTGAATTTAACAGGGAGCCAATCAAGCTAAAACTGGAGAAAAATGATCTCTCCTGTTAGATCTCATCAGAACTCTGGCTGCAGCATTTTGGATCACCTGGAAGCTTTTCAGAGAATATCTGGGACAGCCCAATAATAAAGAATTACAGGAGTCAAATCCTGAAGTAACAAATGCATGGAGCAGTTTTACTGCATCACTGAGGCAGGATCCTGATTTTAACAATATTACGAAGGTGAAAGAAGGCAGTCCTAGAAACCTGTTTTATATGCGAGTCAAATGATAAATTCTGGTCAAAAATAACTCCAAGGTTCCTCACTGTAGAACTATCTTACCATCCATTTACTTTACTCAATGTATCCAGTTTAGGGTAGTTTAGCATTTAGCCCAGTGATAATATTTTTTTTCACAAAGGCAGAGCAAAATCAAGGGAAGAGCCACTTTTATGACAACATACTAAGTCCCCTTTTGCAAATATGCATTTCTACATATAAAACATCCCACAAAAGAAACAACACGGCCAATACATTTTCAATTAAGACCAAATTTACCTTAATACTGGAAGCAGGCATGCATGTCCTTGACTTTCATGTTGTAGTTGTGGTTTGTTGTAATCATAGTGAGACATTCAAGATGAGCATGGTTTTTGTCCTTTAATTAAAAACTGACCCATTGTGCCTGCATCTCGCTAATGGAGCTAGCGTGCACTGCGGTCAAGTGTGACGGTGGTTTAAGCGGGCTGCGTTGCCAGGTTTAACAGAGCCCCCTTTAGGAAACACCATTAAGCCTTAATAAAAATACTTAATACTGTGCAGTATTCGCTGTATGTTATTTGAAAAATTTGTTACAAGCTACTATGAGAGTGTGAGCCACCAATTAAAGCTTGAGGAGCCGCATAATGAGTATCTCTGCTTTAGCCTATCCCTGCTGCCAATTGAAAGAGTCAGGGTACACCCTGGACAGCTCTCCAGTCGACTATGCAAAAGGTCTAATAATTTCCACACTTCCATTCACTGAGACTCTGCTAGAACTGTTTGGAGACCTTTTCTAGAGGGCCGTATCAGAGAGTACTTTGAAAGTTTCATTGTGCCAACTATTGCTAGTTTAATAGCAAGTGATCTGAATCAAAGGAGTTAAAAAATATTTTGCAAATTGATCATGTAGCTTTGCACGAGGGAATTTGAAAAGGCATCTTCCACATGTGGTAGAATCAGGAAAACAAAAGCAGAGGAGATATTTAAGTCTTGTGTAGGATGAAAACCAACATGGGAAGATGTGATGCCATGTTAAGGACCGAGTCTGTATGAAGCACGGTGTCATAGCCCTCCAGCTGGTGTCCCAGGTGAGATGAACAAAGGCCGCACACACAGGGGGCAAGTTGAGACAGTTGGTTAAGAGGGATGTATGGCTCTGATGAGGCACACAGAAGACACCAAGTGGTGCCAAGCAGAGGGGCAAGGCTACGTAGCGTAGGTTAACGAGTCACATGCAATTAAAGCTTGGAAAAGGCCAGCGAGTGCAGATTTAACTGAAACACCTTCATGGTGCAAGGTGAAGCAAGGCCACTGTACTGAGCTTCAAGTTATTTTGGTCTGGGTTTGTGTAATGCAATTCAACCATGAGAAGGAAACAGTGTTACAACAGTCAGCCTCAGTGGGTGTGGACTCAAAACCTCTATGAAGTGAAAACAAACCTCGAGTTAAAGTATTCAATACACAGACCTCATTTTATTGGTCAAGTTTATTTTGCCAGAGTTCAGCCACATGTTGGAATCTCCATGGAAGTGTTCATGAGAGTCACCTGCAGAAAACAGAAGGGGTCAGTATTGATACAGGAGTCTCAATACTTCAGACACTAGTCCAGCTTTACCTCAGTACAACTTCTGCCCTTTAGACCCAGTCTTGGCATCAGCATGGTCAAAAGCATCCTGGGAGTATTTGGCGTACGAACTGGAGTCGCGGGCTCGTTGGTAGCCATTGCTGGACTGGACGACGTGGGATGAAGGGTATACAGTGCGTATCTCAGATGTGTCCTTAGGGACCTGGTCGGAGGTCCAGACAGACTGTGGGAAAGAACTGTCGATCTTCAAGTTCATTAGGGTAGCAAGGAAACGAGCAAAGTCTGCGTCCTGCGCAGTAAAGCCAGCATTAGACCCAGAGGAGCCGCTGCCATAGCCAGACCCAGAGGAGCCGCCGCCGTAGCCAGACCCAGAGGAGCCGCTGCCGTAGCCAGACCCAGAGGAGCCGCCGCCGTAGCCAGACCCGGAGGTGCTACTACCAGAGCCAGAGGACCCACTGTTTTGACCTGAGCCCAGAAATTAGTTGAAGCAAAGTATGACAGCATGGTTAGTCATGCTGTCAGTAGCCTCTGTATCACTGCCAATATGTTTAGTAACAATAAACAAAGCTAAAGGAGTATTTGCAGTTCAAGTGGGTCATTAAACCTGAAGTCTAATACATTGTAAGAATTGGTGCTGCATGATTAATATAGTTGCAGACCCTCTTCCCTCTCATTCCTACCAACATCATGGGTTGAGCATGTCCAGACTAAACAACTTCCCATGTTGGCTGCCTTTATATAAACTGCACCTAAATTTTGATATACTTGCTTTTCTGGGGGGGATAACATGTTCCAATGCTGAAGAGCAGGACACAAAGCCAGGAAATCCTGTTTGGATTTCAAAAGAAAAGAAAGAAACTTTAGTATATAGGAGAACAAAAACCTAAACCATTAAACATGAAGACTCACCTGAAGAAAACCTTAAACAACATGTTGAACAAGACAAAACAGAAGCAACACAATTCAGATAAAACTGGTCAAAAACAGCAATCTAGTGACTGCTGTTGAGAGAAGCTTTGTGCTGTAACTCATCTGAGGCTGCAGCTGACTTTATATTGGTGCTCTACCTGCTCTAATTACACTCATAAACCTCACCTGGGACCCAGTCAGATCGTGCTGCATTCAATTCAGCTCTGAAAATGAACACTTCTGACATTTAAAATGGTTTGTTGCAACATGTGAGGAATGAACATGGGATGTTTTAAAGAAGGTGAATTACGCTTGGTCAGATACGGTGTTAAACATCTGGACCAAAGTCCTGCAGATCACTGTGGGCCCCTAATCTCTGGCTGGGGAGTGTGAGGGGAGTGACAGAGATTTGGTCTGAAGGACTCCAGGTTATAACCTCGGTTCTAATACGTCACAAAGTCGTCACAGCCATGAAATTGGGGTCCAACACATCACTTGTCCACTTCACTAGTGGGAGCTGCTAGTTGGGTTTCAAGGGGAAAAAAGTGAGCTCAGCGTGACATAAGACTGGAGTCTTAGTAAGTTAACCTGCTGAGTTCTGGAAATAACTCTAACATAATGTTGACTCCTTGGCAGGAATAAGGAGCTCTGCAGCTCTCTCATCCAGAGGATCTAGAAGCATGGATGTGTTTGGAACATAGCAGAGGGTGTATTCTTCCTAAAGTCACGCTAACTGCCTTCTGCGCACTCTGAGATGTTTAAAGCTCAGATTAATATCTGAGCTGAGATGTAGAAACGTGAGACAACATGATGCAGAGCTGCTCTTTTATTAAGTGATATGGAGGATATCTTAGATTTATTTCAGATGAACTTGATTAAACAGGACATAACGGAGGTTAAATGTTTAAAGCACCTTGTGCCATCATTTTGTTCATATCTGTAACTGTTTCTCAAATGTTTCTTAGTGAGGTGGAACTGTACTGAAAATACACTGAAGTTAAAGTTTCATTTTTAACTCATTTAAAAGGGAAAATGTGTCTATTTGAATAATGCTCTTTTTTAATATGGGTCTAAGTTTCTGAGAAAGTATTTTTTACTGTAAAATGTTGACTGTCACACCTGAACTTCATATTTATTTATGAAAATGAGAATATTTATATCCCCAGGTTGTTTTAATTCTGAAAACTAACATTTGTTACAGTAGTTCACATCATCTGTCCTCATAATTACTTTCATAAAATCCAACAAAGACCAGACTTTATCATGTTCATATTTAAACTGCAACCTGCAGGTTAACAATGTGAGTGACTTAAAGTGTGGAAACAAGTCCACAGAAGTTTTTCTTTTAATTATGTCAGTATATGTCGACTATGTGCAAGTAGTCCCCACAGGCAGTGTCCTTGCTGTAGGGACGACCAGGTAAGACATCTGATTCTCACATATAGATGGAATATTTGATGTTGCATTATGCCCAGTATTAATCACACATGTTTGTTCATGTTCCAGACAGGATAGTGAATGCTTTTGTGCACAGTCCACTGTGTGGTTGTACAGCTCACGACTTAACTGAATATATTCCAACACCTGGCTCGCCTTCTTGCATCCAAATGTAGAACAAAATAGATGTTTGATCTGTAAAATCTGATGTAATGAACAGAATCCATGAGAGTTGTTTGATTTATTTAATACATTTATTCTAACCCTCCCCGGGCTCTGGGGAGGACTCATCCCTCCATCAGACCTGTTGCCACTGATTTTCAGTCCACTTCTTGTGTCATAGCTCAGCCTTTTCTCCCCGTTTCCCCTCCTTATGAACGGCCTCTTGACAGCCACCCTTCCATGGAGACCATTTCTGATGAGGCTTCACTGAACAGCTGAAGGTCCAGATGCATCTCAGGGAATCACCCGTTTTCTGCAAAAATGCTATTTCATGCATGTCAAACTGTTATTTTATAGATGCAACCAAAGAAATGGGAACAGATGACAAATTCTTCCCATCCCTGAATTTTAGTTTGAGCAGCTACTGATGATGCAGCCCTTTTGGCCACCTGGTACCTGCTTCAGGTCAACCTCCTGAACAACCCAACACAAAAGGCCTTTTTCTTCAGCTTTAATGTTTCCCTACATGCTAATATTCACAAGCAGGTCCTATGCTACTGTCCTGATAGGCAATGATGACCTTCTGGCCACACCTCTGCTAGTGAGGCTCCTTTCAGTTTCCGTGACCCAACCTCATTGGTAATGTATAGATTTAACAAAAATACTCTGCTTTGTGTTTAAGATGTCATGAACAGGGTCCTCCACTAGATGTTTGCCCCCAACCACCTGATCCAACTTACTTCCAGGGAGTGAGTAAGTGACAACATTGAGCCTATAAATTTTGTTCCCAAGCCACTTCACTAAAAGTAGCTGCCACATCTTTTGATTTGTGTAGCACAAGCTTCATTACAAGTCTTCAAAGTAACAAACCTTTGCAGCCACAGAAGATAGTTATGAAGCCATCCTCAGCCATGGACTTGCAGAAACTACTGTCCAGGTTTCACATGGCCCCAGCATCTGATGGGTCTGCCCTTACCCAGAGCTGTAGGGTGAGGATTGCTACAGAGCGTAAAGGTTTCCCCCTCAGCACAATATGCAGCAGTGGAATCTTCTGATAGAGCTCAAGGCCACACCTTTACCCACTGCTGTCAGAGAGCTGCAGTTGGCTTTTCAGCCATTTTTAGTTGGGAATACATTCCAAGCTGAAGCCGTCAAGACCTTCACAAGCTCACCTTTGAGCAGATACTGTCCTTACGTTAATGCCAACACCTTATTTATAGTATTAAGTCATGTCAACCTGTCAGGCCCTCAACTATCCCCTCCAACCCACAACTGGGTGACCCAGAGACAGCTAGGAGCCATTTGATGGTGCAACAAGGTATTCAAGTTAAAAGCCATTTATTCAAGCGGTAGCAGCAGCGATGCCTCTAGAATATGCAGATCTGCAAGACAAAGAAAGTCAGTCACCTACCAGCAGCTACAGAGAGCATACATGCAGAGTAAAAGGAGCCTCACCAGAAAGATCCTCAGAAGCCGCTCTGAACTTGAACCTTGTGCTGAGATGTTTTGCCGTGGTCTGGCTCAGATTCTGTTGGGCTGTAGCGGAACTGGCTGAACAGCACACGCTTCTGGTTGTAGCGGGACCGAGATTTGTAAGCGTAGACTTGATCCTCGTCGGTCACAGGAGTGAAGACTGGCTCGTCCTCGCCGCTGGTGTCAGATGAAAGGCTCCAGCTCCCATCTTCAAACTGGTAATTGCTGCCAGGAGCTCCAGACTGACCTCCCTGAGCGCCATGCTGCTGTGCTGCAGAACCACTGGTTCCAGCTGCTTTCTGATACGTTGGCTTAGATAGAGCTTGTCCATAAACTGAATACATGGGTGAGGAAACAGAATTAAGATCAGCCTTCCATTTACACCCCGAGTCAATTTAAACTGCTTTTAGTTGCTGAGCTTTGATTGGGACAGCTTACCGCTTTGTGCAGGAATGCAGGTGATGCTTCCAATCAGCACACAAGAAATCCACAAAACCCTGCAGAAACAGGGACATCTCAGATGAAGTTCTGAGTACATTTAGAGACCAGTGGGGTCCAACCACCACCTCCCCTTAACATGCCCAGTCCTGTTGAGCTTAACTGCATATTCATAGTGCAATGCTGCCACCAAGTGAGGTTCTGCTTGCCTCAGACATTTAAGGCAGCAGAGGTTCAGTGCCACCACTTAGAAGCACTGGGATAGACTAGAAGTTACTCACCTCATTCTGCTGCAATATAATTAAAGCTTGCCTGGGACCTGCTCCTGCCAAACAGCACTAACACAAAGTTCAGAGCCCTGTGACACTAACCTGAAGCTGCAGGAGCTGCTTTCATATGATCCTCAGTGCAGAGGGAACTGATTGCTCAGCAGTAACAGCTGCTGCTGAAAGGTGCAAGGCTGCAGTTAACTGGCAACAATGGACTAACATATGGAGCATCTCCGTGTTATGTCCATAAATAGATAATAATCAGGAACTCTTGTGAGTATTATGTATTATATTTACATGTATAAATATTAAATTATAAATATAAATGATCAAATATTCTGAACTGCTGATATACGTGATAATAATAACAATAACAATGGTAGCTGCTCTCAATACATGAAATGCCTCTCATAGTTCATTATTAGTCGGCTAATTGATGAATAAACATCCTGCTGCTGAATATGTGTTTAAAAGATAAATAAATCAGAAGGAAACCTGCAGAAGAAAGTCTTCTAACAGCTGTCTCTCTGTGTTTATTGGCATACAGCACGGTTAGTGAGATCCAGATCCATGTGGGCACTCAGGACGGATTTAAATAGCGACTCTGAATGGACGGTAAACCCGCACTGAAGCCCCAGTGAGCCAAAGCACGGCCGCCACTGAAAAATATATTTGAAACCTGTCAATATGCTAACTTTGCGTGTTTACCTCTATAACTGATGTTATATGTAAAACAGAGCACATGGTCAATTAGCTTTTTAAAAATCTTTATTTTAAAGAAAACGAAAGAGTCAAAACAAGAGTTTTTCTGGAAGAGATTTAAATAAGTTCTGAATATGCACTGAAGAGAGGTTACATTTGAGTCTATTTTCTTTGTACAAAACTTAAAACAAAAATCTGAAGTCTGCACACTGAGGAAAACTGGTTTTGAGGATATTTATGAAATTTCCTCCTACACAGCAAATTGAGAAGAGTTGAATTCTTGGTGTTAAACTAGACATACACTAGTAGAGTTAATTATACCTTGGATAGAGTTAATCCATTATAATTAACTCTCAGTAGATAAATAGTTGTTGTCAAAACCGAGTGTAAAAAAGGAAGTGTCACTGAATCAAACCTCTAAGTGTAAATGTTTAATTATTAACTTAATTATTTTATTATGAACTTTTTACTCTAAACTCTGATCCTGTATTTCACACCTCAAGTGTGACCCCATAACCCCCACCCCATGTACGAACACCGCTCTGCTGAAGCAAGAACTGTCTCGACTCAGTCTCTACTCAATCGGTCTACTGAAGAAAGAGCAACATCTCAACTTTTAACGGTTACACTGTTCGGTAAGTACATGAAGTAGTTGGCCTATCTGATGATATTGTATTTTATATCAATATTACTCTTCGGGCACCCGGTCATTTTGGAACGGTAACTTTACTTGTCGCTTTTACAAACCACCCTAACACCTGCTTAATGAGCTAGAGGTTAGCATGCCTGTTCTCACTGTAACATAAAAAGTGAGATACGCCAGTAAATAGTAAGTTTTGCCTGACGTTTTGGCTGAGTGAGACGAGTCATGCACTTTGTAACCATAGATATAAAACGTCATAAGATGATGCTAATGTTCGGAGTTTCTAGCTAGCGTGCTAAATTGGTGCTAAAGCTAGCAAGATTGTAACACACTCCTCTGGGAGAGCAAGGACAAATAGAAGCATCGTAAATGAATATGCAAGAAGAAACCAAAAAAGATTCAACTAGCAACACAGAGGTGTGACGTCACATACCACAGATCCTCTCAGCTGGAATTGATCAATCGTGCAATCTGGTGTCATTTCACAACTGACTAGCCTACTCAACACATCTTCTTTCCAGAACGCAACCATAGCCGCTTTCGGACAGACCGTTCTAAGAAAGTAGTTATCAGAACTGCCCTACTCGAATTTCGTTCTGATAACTATCCTTCCCCAGCGGAACTGTTTCAGTCTGCATTCGCACATGAGTTGGGACCTGATCGGGACTGATGCGCCGCGCGCAGCCGTCTGCTTCAGTGATTAGCCGTTAGCCGTTTAGCGCTACATTCAAACACAAAACAAAACGGTAAAAGTAAGGAGAGTAGAAAAAACACCACCAAGAAGCTAATATGGAGAGTGGGGAGGCCACCGTGTTTATGGTCTGCATGATGGTGATATTAATCATGGACAATCACATCAGGCGTCTAATATCGAGGCTGGAAAAGCTAACAGAGAGTTTTTCATTTCATGAAGGAAGAAAGGAGAGCAGAGCGCTGGAGACAAATGAGACCAGTGTAAGTTTAACTTATTAAAAACCCGCCGGTTGTGTCCGTGTCCTATGAGGAAACATTTCAGCCGTGATAGCATGACATGGGGCGTAGCTACCGACCTCCAGGCACCTCCGTCAGATCGTTCTATAGAACTATGAAAAGACCCGACCTCGGAGAAGGAGCTAAATAGTTATAGGAACTGAGGGAGAAAGCCCCGAGTTCCTGTATGTCCGAACACGGGAGAAAACGGCCCCGCGGATTAAAAGGTTATTAGAACTGCCAAAGGTTCCTACAGTCCGAAAGCGGCTAATGACAGCAAACACCTGAAGGTTCCACCGAGCTTTTTTTTTTTTTTTTTTTTTTTTTTTAAATATATACTTCACTAGTGTTCTGGATGCCAAAGAATGAGGTAAGTTTTCCCAAAATTTTTTGCAAAAGGAAAGAGATTGTGGAGTCGCAACAAATTGTGCCTACTCAACACAACTTGGGTTTTGGCAACGTGTTTTTTTGTCAATTTTTCAGTGATACTCTTACAGCTTGTATTCTCAGAATTGGCACGACAGTCAAGCAACACATTCTGTATCTTTGCTGGTCAAAGGTTAGAATCCGCCTGTCAAGCGGATGAACAGGGTTTGATTCCTTGACTGAAGGCTGCCATTTTCGCTCAGCAGCTAGGGATTCGCCAAAGTCTGTTTCACACCACAGCATCAGAAAATCTTTTGAAAACCTGCAAAAATTGACTTTACATGTCAAAAATTACAAATGAGGCTCCCCTCCTATCCATAATTATGAATATGTTGATGTTGCTATCATTAACGTGCAGTCATACATCTTCACACAAGGATGAAATAAATAATGGAGGAGCAAGTAATGTTTCCGCCCAGTTTCGAACTGAGGACCTTTCGCATGTGAGGCGAACGTGATAACCACTACACTACGGAAACTGAACCCATGCCTATTCACTAGTGTTCCGGAAGCCAAAGAATGAGGTAAGTTTTCCCAAATTTTGTTGCTGGCGGAAAGAGATTGTGGAGTTGCAACAAATTGAGTCAGAAGTGGGATTGTAACACACTCCTGTGGGAGAGCATGGATAAATAGAAGCATCGTAAATGAATATGCAAGAAGAAACCAAAAAAGATTCAACTATTAACACAGAGGTGTGACGTCACATACCACAGATCCTCTCAGCTGCAATTGATCAATT
Organism: Odontesthes bonariensis; assembly: GCF_027942865.1. Classification (NCBI taxonomy): domain Eukaryota; kingdom Metazoa; phylum Chordata; class Actinopteri; order Atheriniformes; family Atherinopsidae; genus Odontesthes; species Odontesthes bonariensis. Next base: position 28,057,309 of record NC_134516.1, read on the forward strand.
GTGCACTCTGGTGTCATTTCACAAGTGACTAGCCTACTCAACTCATCTTCTTTCCAGAACACAACCATGGCAGGAAACACCTGAAGGTTCCACTGAGATTTGAACTCGGATCACTGGATTCAGAGTCCAGAGCGCTGACCTTTACACCATGGAACCCCTTCCACAGTAAATTTACGCTCTCAGTCATGCAAATGCTTGACAATGAAATGGTTTTAGCAACGTGTTTTTTTTGTCAATTTTTCAGTGATACTCTTACAGCTTGTATTCTCAGAATTGGCACGACAATCAAGCAACACATTCTGTATCTTCTTCAATGGTCAAAGGTTAGAATCCGCCTGTCAAGCGGAGGAACAGGGTTCGATTCCTTGACCGAAGGCTGCCATTTTCGCTCAGCAGCTTGGGGTTTGCCAAAGTCTGTTTCACACCATAGCATCGGAAAATCTTTTGAAAACCTGCAAAAATTGACTTTACATGTCAAGAATAGCAGATGAGGCTCCCCTCCTATCCATAATTATGAATATGTTGATGTTTCTATCATTAACGTGCAGTCATACATCGTCACACAAGGATGAAATAAATAAAGGAGGAGCAAGTAATGTTTCCGCCCAGTTTCGAACTGAGGACCTTTCCCGTGTTAGGCAAACGGGATAACCACTACACTACGGAAACTAAAGCCATGCCTGTTCACGAGTGTTCCGGAAGCCAAAGAATGAGGTAAGTTTTCCCAAATTTTGTTGCTCGCGGAAAGAGATAGTGGAGTCAAAACAAATTGAGTCAGAAGTGGGATTGTAACACACTGCTCTGGGAGAGCATGGATAAATAGAAGCATCGTAAATGAATATGCAAGAAGAAACCAAAAAAGATTCAACTTACAACACAGAGGTGTGACGTCACATACCACAGATCCTCTCAGCTGGAATTGAGCACTCTGGTGTCATTTCACAAGTGACTAGCCTACTCAAATCATCTTCTTTCCAGAACGCAACCATGACAGCACACACCTGAAGGTTCCACCGAGATTTGAACTCAGATCACTGGATTCAGAGTCCAGAGTGCTGACCTTTACACCATGGAACCCCTTCCACAGTCAATTTACGCTCTCAGTCATTCAAATTCTTGACAATGAAATTGTTTTAGCAATGTGTTTTTTTGGCAATTTTTCAGTGATACTCTTACAACTTGTATTCTCAGAATATGCACGACAGTCAAGCAACACATTCTGTATCTTCGCTGGTCAAAGGTTAGAATCCGCCTGTCAAGCGGAGGAACAGGGTTCGATTCCTTGACCGAAGGCTGCCATTTTCGATCAGCAGCATGGGGTTTGCCAAAGTCTGTTTCACACCATAGCATCGGAAAATCTTTTGAAAACCGGCAAAAATTGACTTTACATGTCAAGAACAGCAGATGAGGCTCCCCTCCTATCCATAATTATGAATATGTTGATGTTGCTATCATTAACGTGCAGTCATACATCTTCACACAAGGGTGAAATAAATAAAGGAGGAGCAAGTAATGTTTCCGCCCAGTTTCGAACTGAGGACGTTTTGCGTGTTAGGCAAATGTAATAACCACTACACTACGGAAACTGGCTCCACACCAATTCACGAGTGTTCCGGAAGCCAAAGAATGAGGTAAGCTTTCCCAAATTTTGTTGCTAGCGGAAAGAGATTGTGGAGTCGCAACAAATTGAGTCAGAAGTGGGATTGTAACACACTCCTCTGGGAGAGCATGGATAAATAGAATAATTGTAAATGAATATTCAAGAGGAAACCAAAAAAGATTCAACTAGTAACACAGAGGTGTGACGTCACATACCACAGATCCTCTCAGCTGGAGTTGATCAATCGTGCAATCTGGTGTCATTTCACAAGTGACTAGCCTACTCAACTCATCTTCTTTCCAGAACGCAACCATGACAACACACACCTGAAGGTTCCACCGAGATTTGAACTCGGATCACTGGATTCAGAGTCCAGAGTGCTGACCTTTACACCATGGAACCCCTTCCACAGTCAATTTACGCTCTCATTTATGCAAATGCTTGACCATGAAATGGTTTTAGCGACGTGCTTTTTTGTCAATTTTTCAGTGATACTCTTACAACTTGTATTCTCAGAATTGGCACGACAGTCAAGCAACACATTCTGTATCTTCTTCAATGATCAAAGGTTAGAATCCGCCTGTCAAGCGGAGGAACAGGGTTCGATTCCTTGACCGAAGGCTGCCATTTTCGCTCAGCAGCTAGGGATTCGCCAAAGTCCGTTTCACACCATAGCATCAGAAAATCTTTTTAAAACCTGCAAAAATTGACTTTACATGTCAAGAATAGCAGATGAGGCTCCCCTCCTATCCATAATTATGAATATGTTGATGTTGCTATCATTAATATGCAGTCATACATCTTCACACAAGGATGAATTAATAAAGGAGGAGCAAGTAATGTTTCCGCCCAGTTTCGAACTGAGGACCTTTCGCGTGTTAGGCGAACGTGATAACCACTACACTACAGAAACTGAAGCCATGCCTATTCACTAGTGTTCCGGAAGCCAAAGAATGAGGTAAGTTTTCCCAAATTTTGTTGCTCGCAGAAAGAGATTGTGGAGTTGCAACAAATTGAGTCAGAAGTGGGATTGTAACACACTCCTCTGGGAGAGCATGGATAAATAGAAGCATCGTAAATGAATATGCAAGAGGAAACCAAAAAAGATTCAACTAGCAACACAAAGGTATGATGTCACATACCACAGATCCTCTCAGCTGGAATTGATCAATTGTGCACTCTGGTGTCAGTTCACAAGTGACTAGCCTACTCAACTCATCTTCTTTCCAGAACACAACCATGGCAGCACACACCTGAAGGTTCCACCGAGATTTGAACTCGGATCACTGGATTCAGAGTTCAGAGTGCTGACCTTTACACCATGGAACCCCTTCCACAGTCAATTTACTCTCTCAGGCTGCGGCTACACGGAAACGTTTTTCACTGTAAACGATACTTTTTCTTATCGTTTCGCTGTCGCGGCCACACGGAGCCGGCGTTCCCACTACCCCAAAACGATAGTTTTTGAGAACGGGTTCCAGAGTGGGAAAGTTTGAAAACGGCCTCGTTTCGTTTCCATTGTTACAGCTAAAACGTTTTTGCGTCAGTCACACGTTGACGCTGTGAGCCAATTTTAACACTTCTCTATTGTCTCACAGCGTGGCGTGACACAGTGGCGTGTGTACTGCATCGTTTCATCGTTTTCATCCGTTTTCGTCTGGACCTGAGTCTTTACAGCAGCGCGTTTCCGTGTGGTCGCAAGAATTTTCGTACCCGTTTTCAAAAAAAACCTTGTTTCGTTTTCGTGTAGCCGTAGCCTCAGTCATGCAAATGCTTGATAATGAAAGGATTTTAGCGACGTGCTTTTTTGCCTGTTGAAGTTGACCCTATTAGCCTCAGGCCTCTGAACTGCTTTAAAGTCAAATTTCTTGCCATCATTAGTTTCACAAATGTTTACAATAGACTGAATTACAGGTTAAAGTCACTGGACGTTATCCAACAAAAAGAATGTCACAATGACTGATCTTACAAGAGGTTTCATTTTCTTTTATACACCAGCCTGCCTCTTGGATATTACCCAGATACATCTCCAGCAGCAGACGCTGTTTGGCTTATTGGTGCTCCTCCTAAAATCAGCAGCTGAGGTGATTATTCCCACACCAGGCCACACAGTGGCTGCCCACCTCCCTGCCTCTTGTCCTTCCTTCCCTGGTTACCTGTCAGATTTTATTACTCATTTTAAAAGCTTTGAATAGTTGGACGGTTGCCTCTGTTTATGATCTGTGAACTCCTTACTCCCCTGATTGCTGCTCACACGGCCCACTGTTTAATATAACTGAGCTGTTCATTAGATGGAAATGAATCCCTGCATACTCCTAAAAATCACTTTATTTTGAGGCTTTTTCTTCAAATTAAAAGCCCACTTTCATAATTACTCGGGACTCTTTGTAAAATGCAAATAAAGCCAGAAAGATATGATCTTAGAACTATTAAAAAGTTCTATCTAATTAGAAATAGTGCAAGTTCGGTGCCATCTGTTGGTTTCCTTAGCGAGGAAATAGTTTTTGAATTGCTCTGTATGAATGAATTGGATTAAAATTACAATGAATGAACTCCAATTGGCCTGAATTGGACTTTATTACTGAAGTGCCCTGAGATGACATTTGTTGTAATTGTAATAGTTTATTTTGGCAACATTTTAAACAAACTGACATTATTCTGTCTTGGAAAACACTGCTGATGGAAAACATGATAGTGGCTGCTGAAAAACTGGCAGAAGTGGACCTTCCAACGTGACAGTGACAGGAAGTAATCAGCTGAAGTCGTCCAGAGATTAACAGAGAACACAAATCAACATTCTGGAATCCGGACTTCACTTCCATCCAGAATCTGTGGTTGGAACCACAGACCAGAAGAGACAGAACAGAAGCCTTCACAAAGCTGTGATGTCATCACTGTAGTGACATCACAATCGATGTCATCTCTGATCTTGTTTGACATCACAAAGTTTATACAGGCCAGACATTTTCACTGCTTTTTCACAGTTGGTCAGGAGTTTATCTGAAGAAACACGTCCAGTTTTTGAAGCAGATTTGAAAGTCACAGCAAACGGTTTTCACATCGCCTAAAAAACACTTAATTACTATCTTAAATAGTCAGAACGGCTTCTTGACAGCCACCCTTCCATGGAGCCCATCTCTGATGAGGCTCGGGCCAACAGCCGATGGATCAGCTGAAGGTCCAGATGCATCTCTCAGCTCCTGTGTCAGGTCTTTGCTGGATTTATTCCTCTTTCTTAAGGACATCACTTTCAGATATTGTTCATCTTCTGTAGATAGTTTTTTAGGTCTGACACTTCTTCTTTTGTCCTCCACTTGTCCAGTTTCCTCAGATGTTTTAAGGACACACTGCAGAGCAAGACGCTGGAGCAGATTCTGGCAGGCGCTGACGCTCAGAACTGTGACAGCGACACAAAGGAAGCTCATTTAGAAACACCTCCTGGGACGTCTGAGGAGAGCCCATCTGCACCTGTTCAAAACGTGGCAAAGAAAGCCCTCAAAGTGTGCCCCGTTAGCTCTAAAGCATTTGATTGTGTCAGAACACTGAACAGACACATACAGTGCCACACGGACGATCGGCCCTATCACTGCATCCACTGCAACAAGCATTTTAAACACATGCACGGCTGAGAAGACACCAGATTTACGCCATTTCACTTAGTCCACCAAGAAACATTGACAGCATCACCTTACTTTCTCCTTTCCAGCCACTTCCTGTATCTCCATGTTTATTTGTAATTTCCTTTGCCGAGCTCGGTCAACATTCACAAAACAAAAAGAGTTAAATTCATCAGCCGCTTCAGTCAGATTGCCAAACACCTTATTGTCCTTTATGAAACACTTAGGTTGATCTGGTGATCAAGGCTTATTCACCATTACATTATTTAGGATGTTCCATGTGCGCTTCATATTATTTTGATTTATTTGTAACATTTTATCATAATGTTGCTTCTTTGCTTGCCTCAACATGTTGGTCAGCCTGTTTTTGTGCATCTTAGCGTTTTTCAGCAACCTCTGTTCTAGTTTTGATGAAGTCTCCATAAAGTTTATTTTTCTTCTAACATGCATTTTTTAATCCCTTTGTTATCCGAGGTTTCTCAGCATAACTATGCTTATGTGAACATAAACCTGTTGGACAGTGTTTATCATAGAGAGATAAATAACAGCTGAAGAATGAATTGTCTGCAGTGTTTACTTCATCTGTATGAAACTCATTCCACTCTTGTTTTAAAGCTCATTTCTGAAGCATTAATTGCTTTAACAGTCCTTACCCTTTCATATCTACGCTTTTCTGTTTTCTTCCTCTGTAGCTGATCATTAAATGTTGCAAATACAGCTAAATGATCACTTACATCACTTATTACCAAACCACTATTTATACCAGTGTCCAAGGAATGTGTAAAAATGTTGTCAGTTAATGTTGCACTATCTGTGGCTGCTCTGCTCGGCTTTGTGATCAGTGGATACAACCCTCTACCGTATAACGCAGCCAAGAAATCACAAGTTTGTTTAGGAGTATGTACCTTTAAGAGGTCCATGTTGAACTCACCACAGATCACAAGTGTTTTATTATCTGCTATAATTGTCTGTTCCAACGCTTCAGTCTTGTGCCTCTTGTTTAAAACTTAATAACAATTGCAGGCTTGGATTTGTTATCCTTTCATGCAAAAGTGCAGCAAGCTGGTATCTGTTGATTTTCAAGATGAATGTCCTTACTTGCCTTGAAGTGAACCACTTGTTCATTTACATCCTCCACTCAACCTGATAGCCGTTAAATACTGTGTCTTCTGAGCTGGTTTGGTGGTTCAACAACAAAACAAATGTAATGAAGTTTTAAAACTGCAGCGAAAGAGATGGAATAAATGGAGATCTGACACATTACGAACTACAGGACAGTTAGGATTATCTGTTGTTTGCATGGAGATAAAACAGGTTTTAAAGGTGTTGCAGCTAACATTCAGAAACACTTGGTGTAACTCCAGAGCACCAGAGCCTCTGACCAAAAGAGAAACTAATATAAACTAATTTACCTGAAGAACTTCAGCAGCTCATAAGGCCCTTTATCTGGAGAGTGGGTGGCTCTGGTCTTATCTGGCTCTTTGCTAGAGGCCTTTTAGGCCAGAGGATGTGAGCTCTTAGGATTACCATGACCTGGATGAGTGAGAATCTTCATCAACATGCTGTGTGTGCTGATGCTAACTGTAAAGATGTGAAGCTCAGACAGGAGAGCTGCTTGTTGTATGAGGACACAGTGTGTGTCTTATATGGAGGTGGAAGCCTGGCTCAAATATAGAAATCATTTCTTTGTATGTTACTGATTTAAATGTGTCCTCTCAGTGGCTGTGAAGTACTGTCAGTAATACTGAGCTGGACTCTGCATTGATGGAGACGTGTCTCCCTCTGGTGGTGAATAGAGGAACTGCATGGTGTCAGTTTGATGAAGCGTTCAACTAAAGGAGGAAGTGAAAGTCTTCCAGTGGTTCCTGCAGAATCCTGACTCACTGGATGGTTTCCTGCCATGAAAAAGCTCCGTCTGCAGAAGACGAGCAGAACGGAGCCAGCGGGCCTGATGCTGCAGATGTGCTGAACACCACAGATGCAATGGTTGGGACAAAGATGGTTGGAGAGAAGACACAGAGGAGTGAAGGCCAGCTGTAGAAAGAAAAGCACCTCCAGGTCTGCTGTCTGATGCTGATATCAGTGAAAATGGGCTTCTTCTTCTCCTGTCTGATGGTGTGCTCAGTAATTTCAGTGATGCATCCCTCAGGTTCAGCCTGGGTTGGTCTGGTGAACACCTTTACTTTCTCTCACAGCCTGCTGTGTTTTTCACTGACTGATTCCATCTGAGTTATGAAGGCAAAACAGGAAACTATGAAAAGATGAGAAAAACATCTGGATTGGACTGATGTGTGTGTGTCCCGTTACTTTAGAAAGCCTGAACTTATAAAGGTTCCTATGGTGACCATGTGTTCTGATAGTGTTGTATGAGTTTCATAAACTCTGAGGTGTCAAACAGAAGCTGTGAACATTACAAGTGTCGCTGCTGCCTCCAGAACCACTTCCGCTACACCGGCTTCAGGAGCCAGTAGGAACTTTGTCCGTCTCTGATTCAATTTTAAAGTGTAGATAGCGAGACCGTGCCTCTCCGAAGCGCAGATGGCGTGACCATAGTGACATAAAGAGGCTTCTTTTAGAGATCCCAAGGTCGAGATCTAAACAGTGGGGTGATCGTTCCTTTGCCATAGACTGTGGAACAAACTGCCCCCTGGCATCCGCACCATCACTGATCTCTGCCTTTTTTAAATCGAAGCTTAAGACCCACCTTTTTAGACTGGCGTTCGAACTCTGATTAGGGCCACAATGCATCCATTCTATCCGCTCTTTTTTAATTATCTTGATCTTACACAAATTTTGTTCAATTCATTTTATTGCACTTGTGGAAGGCTTTTCCACATGCCCTGCAGCACTTTTACCATTTCTGAATGGTGTTTTATGTTTTGTTTTATGTATTGTTGTTTTTATCCTGTTGTAAAGCACTTTGAGTACCAGTTGGCTATTGTAAAGGGCTATATAAATAAAGTTTGATTGGTTGATTGATTGTTTGATTGATTGATTGATTGATTGATTGATTGATTGATTGATTGATTGATTGATTGATTGACTGATTGATTGATTGATTGTATTGTATTGTCTATGCCCCGTTCTCTCCCGTTATATGGATATCTAATACTCTTCCGAAGGATGCCGACTTTCACCAAACTGTTATCGGTGAGTAGATGAACGTATTCTATGCCAGAAATAAGGTCCAGGTTTAAAGAAAAAAAAAACTTCCCCTTTAATGCAAAACAATCAGTCAGAAACTGGAGTTGGAGGAACCCATGAAATGTAGATCAGGGCCTATTACACACTAAATACTGCAAGTCCTGCAAACCAGTTTTTATACACACTTTAATATTTACAAATCACACAAACACCAAAGAACCATTCAGGGTCATATAAGCAAGCAACAAGTGTCCATCAAAATGCAATATATATGAGCTCCAACTCAGTGGGCCAGAATTACAAAGAGATGAGCCGAGAATCCACTAAAGTGTTGCACATTCCAGGACTTCACTCCACATCAGAACACCCAGGGAAGATGGGGAGCTATAACCAGGTCAGAACAAGCCTGTCAGTGAAATGTGGTAAATGTTAAGACCAGACTTTGAACTGCTGTTCAAGTTTACCTGTTGTTTCCTTCATTCATTTTCTCCTTATTTTGATCTTTTTTCCAGAACTACTTGGTTGAAAGGTGTAAAACATTAAAAGTACTGGGTTAAAGTTAGAAAAGCATCATGTAGGAAATAAAATACACTTTTGGGGGAAAACTTGGCCAACAAGACCAGGAGCTCCTGCCTTGTTGGGTTATTGGTTTCCCCATTTCCCGCGGTGCCTTAGACATTCTCTGGTTGCGTGCGCACATTCCGCGCATACGTGCATGAAGGCTGTATTAGCGTTCCCATGATCCTCAGCGACAGTTACCATGGGGAAAGATGAAACAGACCGGTCCTCGCACCAAAAGTGGAAGCTACAGAAAGTTCCACGGTATGGTCCAGAGCACGTTATAATGGCCTCACTCCAGCCATACATCCATATAATCAATGATATGTTCATGAATGGAGAGACACATCATGATATCTCACAGAAATGGCAAGAAATGGGTGTGCAGCGGGGATGCTCTCAGAGCAGTGTCCGGAGACTGCTTGCATTCTTGGAGCGGCCATCCTACCCATAGACACCCATAAAGTATTCAACATGCCAGAGCACTGTGCGGCGTATTCCTGTGCAAATCGGCAGACGATTGCGAACAGGGTCGGGGGATTACTTTTCACAAGTAAGATTCAACATTATTATTGGTTGTATTTTGTGAATAAAATATTATTGTACTGTACTTATGTCCGCCAGCGAAATCGTAGCCAGCAAACATTAAGCTAAGCTATGGTTATAGCCGGTGTTCACCCGGCTATTAGGCCAACGGAGACTTTATAAATCATAAATTCCATAAGACAGGCTTAGATTAAAACTGACACAAGAATGCTATTGTAGAAATAATGCAAATATTGGTGGTATGACATTGCCCAGCAAATTTTACAGCTGACACAGGCTGTATTGTTCACATGTAATTGTTTTATCCTAACAAGAGTAAGATACCTCTCATATCTCACACCCACCCCACTTACTTAAAAATACAGACAACACAACATCTGACTGTAGAATAGTTTGCAAACAAGCTTACTAACACTTTCAGCAGCTTTGGTTTATTATCAACAGTTTGTTGACCCTAACCCTCTTAAGAAATGTGAAGGTAGAAGAAGGAAGAACATAAGCTTGACCTCCTTTTTAAAATGTTTTTTTGTTGACTTTGTCGAATCTCACGTTTATATTTTGAAGGTTTCCCAAAGACAAAGATATGAGGAAGAAGTAGGAAGTTGTAATTTAGATTTTTTGTCGTAAAGTGGGTGTTACTGACGTCATCCTCGTGCTACTACCACAGACAGCCCACAGACCTGCTGCCTATTTATTCATTCGGCTAAAATTCAAAATGACAGTAACCCGGATTTTTTTAAGTAAGCGACGCACCTCCACGTTATCGTATGTATTATATTTTATATATCGTATGCCTTTTGCAAAATAACCTATTTTACATCACATATGTTACCAGGATATATTACTGTTAAGCCTACTATGAATATTAAAATACGCTGAATCATGTGTCTCGTATCATGCCTACATATATGAATTTTGCAGAAACAAAACCCCCGTGAAAATCAGTTTTGTATTAAAGCGAGTTATGATTGATGAGCTGACACTTCATTGCACCAGCCAGCCAGATTGCACTGAGTGGAGCGGATGACCGGGAAACCAATAACCCAAGAACGTAAATTAGATTTATTATTTCGTTTTAGTTTCCCTGTTTATTAAATGTTCTGTTTTGTGTTGGAAAAAGGGAGAACAAACACCAATTCCCTTTTTTTGGTCAGACAGAAAAACGGGAAAACAAAATATACGTTATTTAGTTTTGCGTTTGCCAGATTCAATGGAATAGTTGAATGATCGGATGATACACAGACCGAGCAGCCTGAAGACCTTTGATCCTGCGACAGCCAATCAGAGCAGCCTGAAGACCTTTGATCCTGCAACAGCCAATCAGAGCAGCCTGAAGATCTTTGATCCTGCAACAGCCAATCAGAGCAGCCTGAAGAACTTTGATCCTGCGACAGCCAATCAGAGCAGCCTGAAGACCTTTGATCCTGCAACAGCCAATCAGAGCAGTCGGAAGATGTTTGATCCTGCGACAGCCAATCAGAGCAGCCTGAAGACGTTTGATTCTGCGACAGCCAATCAGAGCAGTCGGAAGATGTCTGATCCTGCGACAGCCAATCAGAGCAGCCTGAAGACGTTTGATTCTGCGACAGCCAATCAGAGCAGTCGGAAGATGTCTGATCCTGCGACAGCCAATCAGAGCAGCCTGAAGACGTTTGATTCTGCAACAGCCAATCACATGATGACGTGATTAGTTAACTGAAAATATTTTCTTGTTTGGTTCATAATTGTTAATGGTTTCTTTTTGTTGTTATTCTGTTAGTTAGTTAGTTAAGTTAGTTATAGTTATGAAAGGGAATGTTTGAATTGCTACCAGTGTGTGTGCGTGTTATATAGTTCTGTTGAGAATGTGTTTTGAATAAAGTGTTTGTAGTTGTTTGTACTATTTTTTTTACTGGGTACTCCTTTGGTTCCTGAGTTGTGCGTTTGGGTTCAAGTGCTAGTTCTATAAGTTAAACACATGCCACACAGACATGAGTTGTTTTGTTTTAACACATTCAAACCATTAAAATGGTACTCCACTTTGTCCGCACACTTTCAACATTTTGGCTCCAAAGGAGCAAAATGCAAGGTCACATTACAGGGTCTGACATGTTCACTCTTAACTGTAGGCTATGTCAGGGTGTATTTTACTGTAATCTCCAGCAATCCTGACATGGGCCCAACAGTGAGGAGGACCACCACATTGTCCAGATTGAACAATCTAGACACCAAACTGCTGAAGACCTTGTATGGAGAGCCCGCTGGGACTTTCACTGAGGCAGACAGGAAGAGGCTTCAGTGGGTAATCAAAGCAGTAGTAGTATTAGCTAAATGAAGGAACAACCTGAACTTTAACGTGTATAAGAAAAATCTGTGGAACTCTGTTATTTTATGTCAGGGACACTTTGTTTTGTCCATTTCTCAGCATGTTCTTATTCCCAATCATACAAGGCTGTAAGACAAACATAATAAATCCCTGGAATAAGGGTGAAGCTTGTCCGCTGACATGTACACATACACAACCGCCATGAGCAAAAAGTTGGGGTAGTTTCGCGTATTACATGGTAAGTGTCGCGGCGAGTTATAATGTAAGACTGGAGAAGGTGGGAATTGGCCAGGAGTTAGGCTACACTGGAAGTCCGAGCAAAGTAGGAAATAAGTGAACGGAATGTACACTCTAATACACAGTCAGTATTGTGAAGTGTTACCTAAAGGCCTCTGTCATTGTACAGAGACGCTATGATTTGCTTGTACAGCACCTAAAAAAAAAACCTCACTGTTGTCTATATTCATAGACACACCCAGCCTCGCTTTCAATATAACACAAGCACTCACATTCTATAATTACCATCAGCAAATTATATGAAAATAATATAAAACATCTTTTAAGAAGAAAACAAAAAGACGGTTGTTGCTCTCGTTTATTTTTTTTAAGGTTAGTAGATGTGCAATGTTCAGCTGTCAGAAATGAAAGGCTAGCCTAATCTTTTGTCATATTTGGCTGTGATCACTTTTTTGTAGCCTATCATAATTTATATAGCCTATGACGTTCTCCCAAACAACCAGCTGTTGTAGTTTCACTTAACTAAAATAAATGCAGTCTCCTACCTACAATGGGTGTATAAAAAGTGGAAAATATGTTTGATATTAAATTAGCACGCTACTTTTATTTTGGCGTTACTTCCGTTTCCGGTCTGCCCGCCGTCATGTTCGAATGTAAGACACGAAAAATGAAAAAAGTAATTTCCAAAAAACAAATTTTGTCCGTTATTTGATTTTGGTTTTTTTTTTTTTTAGGAAGACAGAAAAATCCGTTTTTGGTTTAAAACAAAAAAGTGGAAAAAGGACAGCTATTTCCGTTTTTTCATTTTTTCGTTTTGACAGAAAAACGGATTATACTTTGGTACCCGGACCCGACAGCCAATCAGAGTAGCCTGAAGACCTTTGATCCTGCGACAGCCAATAAGGGCAGCCTGAAGACCTTTGATCCTGCGACAGCCAATCAGAGCAGCCTGAAGACATTTGATCCTGCGACAGCAAATCAGAGCAGCCTGAAGACGTTACATCCTGCGACAGCAAATAAGAGCAGCCTGAAGACCTTTGATCCTGCGACAGCCAATCAGAGCAGCCTGAAGACCTTTAATCCTGCGACAGCCAATCAGAGCAGCCTGAAGATGTTTGATGCTGCAACAGCCAATCAGAGCAGCCTGAAGACCTATGATCCTGCAACAGCCAATCAGAGCAGCCTGAATATGTTTGATCCTGCGACAGCCAATCAGAGCAGCCTGAAGACCTTTAATCCTGCGACAGCCAATCAGAGCAGCCTGAAGACCTTTGATCCTGCAACAGCCAATCAGAGCAGCCTGAATATGTTTGATCCTGCGACAGCCAATCAGAGCAGCCTGAAGACCTTTGATCCTGCGACAGCCAATCAGAGCACCCTGAAGACCTTTGATCCTGCGACAGCCAATCAGAGCAGCCTGAAGACGTTTGATTCTGCAACAGCCAATCAGAGCAGCCTGAAGACGTTCGATCCTGCGACAGCCAATCAGAGCAGCCTGAAGATGTTTGATTCTGCAACAGCCAATCACATGATGACGTGATTAGTTAACTGAAAATATTTTCTTTTTTGGTTCATAATTGTTAATGGTTTCTTTTTGTGGTCATTCTGTTAGTTAGTTAGTTAAGTTAGTTATAGTTATGAAAGGGAATATTTGAATTGCTACCAGTGTGTGTGCGTGTTATATAGTTCTGTTGAGAATGTGTTTTGAATAAAGTGTTTGTAGTTGTTTGTACTATTTTGTTTACTGGGTACTCCTTTGGTTCCTGAGTTGTGCGTTTGGGTTCAAGTGCTAGTTCTATTAGTTAAACACATGCCACACAGACATGAGTTGGTTTGTTTTAACACATTCAAACCATTAAAATGGTACTCCACTTTGTCCGCACACCTGCAACATTTTGGCTTCAAAGGAGCAAAATGCAAGGTCACATTACAGGGTCTGACATGTTCACTCTTAACTGTAGGCTATGTCAGGGTGTATTTTACTGTAATCTCCAGCAATCCTGACATGGGCCCAACAGTGAGGAGGACCACCACATTGTCCAGATTGAACAATCTAGACACCAAACTGCTGAAGACCTTGTATTGAGAGCCCGCTGGGACCTGCACTGAGGCAGACAGGAAGAGGCTTCAGTGGGTAATCAAAGCAGTAGTAGTATTAGCTAAATGAAGGAACAACCTGAATAAGAAAAATCAGTGGAACTCTGTTATTTTATGTCAGGGACACTTTGTTTTGTCCATTTCTCAGCATATTCTTATTCCCAATCATACAAGGCTGAAAGACAAACATAATAAATGCCTGGAATAAGGGTGAAGCTTGTCCGCTTACATGTATACATACACAACCGCCATGAGCAAAGAGCAAAAGTTGGGGGGAGTTTCGCGTATTACATGGTAAGTGTTGCGGCGAGTTATGCTGTACGACTGGAGAAGGTGGGAATTGGCCAGGAGTTAGGCTACACTGGAAGTCCGAGCAAAGTAGGAAATAAGTGAACGGAATGTACACTCTAATACACAGTCAGTATTGTGAAGTGTTACCTAAAGTCCTCTGTCATTGTACAGAGACGCTATGATTTGCTTGTACAGCACCTAAAAAAAAAACCTCACTGTTGTCTATATTCATAGACACACCCAGCCTCACTTTCAATATAACACAAGCACTCACATTCTATAATTGCCATCAGCAAATGATATGAAAATAATATAAAACATCTTTTAAGAAGAAAAAAAAAGACGGTTGTTGCTCTCGTTTATTTTGTTATAAGGTTAGTAGATGTGCAATGTTCAGCTGTCAGAAATGAAAGGCTAGCCTAATCTTTTGTCATATTTGGCTGTGATCACTTTTTTGTAGCCTATCATAATTTATATAGCCTATGACGTTTTCCCAAACAACCAGCTGTTGTAGTTCCACTTAACTAAAATAAATGCAGTCTACTACCTAGAATGGGTGTATAAAAAGTGGAAAATATGTTTGATATTAAATTAGCATGCTACTTTTATTTTGGCGTTACTTCCGTTTCCGGTCTGCCCGCCGTCATGTTCGAATGTAAAAAACGAAAAATGAAGAAAGTAATTTACAAAAAACAAATTTTGTCCGTTATTTGATTTTGGTTTTTCGTTTTTTTAGGAAGACAGAAAAATCCGTTTTTGGTTTAAAACAAAAAATGGAAAAAGGACACCTATTTCCGTTTTTTCATTTTTTCGTTTTGACAGAAAAACGGATTATACTTTGGTACCCAGACCCGACAGCCAATCAGAGTAGCCTGAAGACCTTTGATCCTGCGACATCCAATCAGAGTAGCCTGAAGGCCTTTGATCCTGCGACAGCCAATCAGATCAGCCTGAAGACCTTTGATGCTGCGACAGCCAATCAGAGCAGCCTGAAGACCTTTGATCCTGCGACAGCCAATCAGAGCAGCCTGAAGACCTTTAATCCTGCGACAGCCAATCAGAGCAGCCTGAAGATGTTAGATCCTGCGACAGCCAATCAGAGCAGCCTGAAGACCTTTGATCCTGCGACAGCCAATCAGAGCAGCCTGAAGACCTTTAATCCTGCGACAGCCAATCAGAGCAGCCTGAAGATGTTTGATCCTGCGACAGCCAATAAGAGCAGCCTGTTATGTTGTTTGGAGCTGTAGAAGAGGTATAAAAATAGCGTTTTGTAGCGGTGACATGATATGCCTCTCTCACTTCCGGGCTAACGACTTTTGGCTAAAAACGGTCAAATCGAAATTCTCAGAACACATCCAAATGACATGATTTTGATGTCAACTCAACATATGTACTCCCAACATCCCATAAATGGATCTAAAGTGCATTTTATTCCGGATTATCCCTTTAATCAACTGAAGTACAGCCTTCCTCCTTGCACAATAATGTGGCCCAAAGATGAACAGGCTGGAGGAGAAACCCTCACTTAACCCCTGAAACCACCTCTGCAGCTGTCTGAACAGCGCCTCCAGTCTGGGACATTGGACAAAGAGGTGGTAGACTGTCTCTGACCGAGGGCAGAACGGACAGCCATCCCCTGTGCCAGGATCGAGGTGCACCAGATACCTCTTTGTAGCTATGGCCCCATGTACGATCCTCCACTGGATGTGTCCTGTCCGTTTGTCGACAGGAGGTTTGTACAGGGACCGCCAACAGCCTTCAGGGGAAGGTCCCATACCAAAAAACTCTGTCCACTTTGATGCCTTTAAACCTACCAGGGTGCGCAGGTTCCCAACTTTAATGCTGAGGAGATAGAGAGAAAAGGATCCTTTTGGTCAGAAGTATCTTCCAGTCCTTCAGCAGAAGAATCCTTTCGGTCCTTCAATGGTTTCTTCATGTCCATTTCTGAGTTTGTCTTCTCCTGTAATCGTGCCTGTAATGTTGGCGATGCCTGAGGGGCTGTCTTGACTGTTTGCCATAAACGTCCGTTTTCAAAATAATCAACTCACCGGAGTGGTTACTGGTGTGCACTGGTAATCCAAATCAAATTTCGTTGCGAAAAGTTGCTTCTGTCGTGTTTTATTTGGCAGCTCGTTCACGCTCGCACTATTTTCTTAGCGGTGGCGGAGTAGTATCAACGAACATCCAGTACAAAATGTCAAATAAAACACTCAGAAAACTCAGAATTTAAAACTTTAAAAAACACAAGAGGTTTGTGGGAATTTGAAGCAATAAGATCAGAGAAATATTTTCTTTTGGCCTCTTTCACAGAGGACTGATATTGACGCCAACAGTCACCCAATATTTGCAGAGACACTTCCAGTTTATCCTTATTCCACTTGCGCTCAGCTCTGCGACACACCTGTCTCGCATTGCGAGTTGTTTCATTCAACCAGGGCTCTGGTTTAACTTTATGCTGCCTGCTTTTTAATGGAATGGAAAGGAGGCAGATTTTGATGGCCATCGCGATCTGAATTGTGCCAATCTTTGGCGGAAATTCTCAGTTCAAGCAACGTTTGGCGACTATACACCGTCAGGCAGTCAACATGATGTGCAACACATAGTACAAACAGTATAAAAACACACAAAATTCGGAACGGCTGACAGAGCGCCTCACACACTGGCGCCATCTTACTAACTGTTACTAACAAAAGAGATACCATGACTGTTGGAAAGATTGTGCAGCATGAATCTCGATCACGTAACGTCTACTTGTTAGGACAAATTACTAACAAGTAGTGAGCGAGCGAGCGAGCAAGCGGGCGAACAAGCGGCAAAGCGTGCGAGCTCAAGCAGGCGAACAAGTGGGCGAGCAAGCGGGCGAGCTCAAGCGGGCGACCATGCGGGCGAGCAAGCGGGCGAGCAAGCGGGCAAGCTCAAGCGTGCGAGGAAGCTACAACTAAGCGGGCGAACAAGCGGGCAAGCAAGCAGGCAAGCTAGTATACATCTTGAGGAGGGGGTTCTATTTATAAACTCTGGAGATATCATTTTGTGATGTCATCTATGATAACATCACGGTGATGTCATCTATGATAACATCGCTGTGATGTCATCTATGATAACATCACGGTGATGTCATCTATGATAACATCACGGTGATGTCACTGATGACATCGCTGTGATGTCATCTATGATAACATCGCTGTGATGTCATCTATGATAACATCACGATGATGTCATCTATGATAACATCGCTGTGATGTCATCTATGATAACATCACGGCGATGTCACTGATGACATCGCTGTGATGTCATCTATGACATTCCATCTTGTGAATATTGCTTTTGTGATGTCATAACATTTCTGTGCTGTTGTCATCACACAATTGTGGAACTGAAAACATTATTTCACTCCGTTATTGATTTTCCAGAGAATGAATCCGTTATTCATGTTGGTCAGTTTTACTGAAAAATGTCGCAGTTTCTGTCCATGACTTAGCATGTAGCAGTAGCATCAACAGATCCTTGATCAGGGGTTTGTGTGGGTCGATGACTGGAGAGCAGGTTTTTGGAGGTCCAACCTTTTATATAGATCTAGATAGATAGATAGATAGATAGATAGATAGATAGATAGATAGATAGATAGATAGATAGATAGATAGATAGATAGATAGATTCTGTATATATATCTATATCGTCTGCACCAACGACACCAAGTCAGATTCCTTGTAAGTGAAAACCTACTTGGCAATAAATTCTGGTTCTGATTACTTGTCCACAGGAAAACATCTGTCTGCATCTGGCTCATCTTCCATGAGCACACTTCCTCTGTCAGCACAAGTGTGGCGTCACTCTTTGTGATGACCAAGCGCATAGTGGGTGTGCTGCTATCCCACCAAAATATAACAGGGAATCGTTAAGAGAAAAAGCCTGATGATTTAAAACATCAAAGCAGCTGAAGGAAAGAAAGGGAATCTTTGCAGAGTAAACCTGCCTGAATGTCTGAAGCTGAAGCTACAGCTCTGCAGTCCCGGACTCACAAAACCCTGATCAGGGATCTGTTGATGCTACTGCTACATGCTAAGTGAGGCCGATCAGCGACGTCACGTTACGTTGCATCTTGGGTAGTTTGAATATGAGTAGTAACCTCATGATGCATACCCAACATTTCGGAGAATCTAGTATTATATATAATATTTTGATATACAATCATTGTAAATATTAATCATTTCTTTTTGAGCTACTTGACTCATTTAAACTTCCCCCATTGGGGGATGGATAAAGTATTTTTCTATTCTAGACGACGCAGACGCAGACAGGCTTCTCGCCCCACCCGTAGGGCCTCTGGTCAAAATCAAATCAAACTTTATTTATAAAGCACTTTTCATACATTAACATGTAGCACAAAGTGCTATACATGTTTGAAAGCAGGTTTGAAAAAAAAGACACCTTATTTCCTTATTTTGAATATCTGTCCAATATCCAATATCAAACCAACTTCACCACGGTCTTCAGCAGCAGCTGCAGCAGCAACATTTCCGGAAAGGTACTGGCTTGATTAAATTCATTCTGGACTCTATATCCGACCACATGAAGACCTCGGGACACTTCGGTTTGGCTTTAGGGACCCTCTACTCACTACCACGTAAGTGTTATGTTGTTTGGAGCTGTAGAAGAGGTATAAAAATAGCGTTTTGTAGCGGTGACATGATATGCCTCTCTCACTTCCAGGCTAACGACTTTTGGCTAAAAACGGTCAAATCGAAATTCTCAGAACACATCCGAATGACATGATTTTGATGTCAACTCAACATATGTACTCCCAACATCCCGTAAATGGATCTAAAGTGCATTTTACTCCGGATTATCCCTTTAATCAACTGAAGTACAGCCTTCCTCCTTGCACAATAATGTGGCCCAACGATGAACAGGCTTGAGGAGAAACCCTCACTTAACCCCTGAAACCACCTCTGCAGCTGTCTGAACAGCGCCTCCAGTCTGGGACATTGGACAAAGAGGTGGTAGACTGTCTCTGACCGAGGGCAGAACGGACAGCCATCCCCTGTGCCAGGATCGAGGTGCACCAGATACCTGTTTGTAGCTATGGCCCCATGTACGATCCTCCACTGGATGTCTCCTGTCCGTTTGTCAACAGTAGGTTTGTAAAGGGACCGCCAACAGCCTTCAGGGGAAGGTCCCATGCCAAAAAACTCCATCCACTTTGATGCCTTTAAACCTACCAGGGTGCGCAGGTTCCCAACTTTAATGCTGAGGAGATAGAGAGAAAAGGATCCTTTTGGTCAGAAGTATCTTCCAGTCCTTCAGCAGAAGAATCCTTTCGGTCCTTCAATGGTTTCTTCATGTCCATTTCTGAGTTCGTCTTCTCCTGTAATCGTGCCTGTAATGTTGGCGATGCCTGAGGGGCTGTCTTGACTGTTTGCCATAAACGTCCGTTTTCAAAATAATCAACTCACCGGAGTGGTTACTGGTGTGCACTGGTAATCCAAATCAAATTTCGTTGCGAAAAGTTGCTTCTGTCGTGTTTTATTTGGCAGCTCGTTCACGCTCGCACTATTTTCTTAGCGGTGGCGGAGTAGTATCAACGAACATCCAGTACAAAATGTCAAATAAAACACTCAGAAAACTCAGAATTTAAAACTTTAAAAAACACAAGAGGTTTGTGGGAATTTGAAGCAATAAGATCAGAGAAATATTTTCTTTTGGCCTCTTTCACAGAGGACTGATATCGACGCCAACAGTCACCCAATATTTGCAGAGACACTTCCAGTTTATCCTTATTCCACTTGCGCTCAGCTCTGCGACACACCTGTCTCGCATTGCGAGTTGTTTCATTCAACCAGGGCTCTGGTTTAACTTTATGCTGCCTGCTTTTTAATGGAATGAAAAGGAGGCAGATTTTGATGGCCATCGCGATCTGAATTGCGCCAATCTTTGGCGGAAATTCTCAGTTCAAGCAACGTTTGGCGACTATACACCGTCAGGCAGTCAACATGATGTGCAACACATAGTACAAACAGTATAAAAACACACAAAATTCGGAACGGCTGACAGAGCGCCTCACACACTGGCGCCATCTTACTAACTGTTACTAACAAAAGAGATAGCATGACTGTTGGAAAGATTGTGCAGCATGAATCTCGATCACGTAACGTCTACTTGTTAGGACAAATTACTAACAAGTAGTGAGCGAGCGAGCGAGCAAGCGGGCGAACAAGCGGCAAAGCGTGCGAGCTCAAGCAGGCGAACAAGCGGGCGAGCAAGCGGGCGAGCAAGCGGGCAACCAAGCGGGCGAGCTCAAGCGGGCGACCATGCGGGCGAGCAAGCGGGCGAGCAAGCGGGCAAGCTCAAGCGTGCGAGCAAGCTACAACTAAGCGGGCGAACAAGCGGGCAAGCAAGCAGGCAAGCTAGTATACATCTTGAGGAGGGGGTTCTATTTATAAACTCTGGAGATATCATTTTGTGATGTCATCTATGATAACATCACGGTGATGTCATCTATGATAACATCGCTGTGATGTCATCTATGATAACATCGCTGTGATGTCATCTATGATAACATCGCTGTGATGTCATCTATGATAACATCACGATGATGTCATCTATGATAACATCGCAGTGATGTCATCTATGATAACATCACGGTGATGTCACTGATGACATCGCTGTGATGTCATCTATGACATTCCATCTTGTGAATATTGCTTTTGTAATGTCATAACATTTCTGTGCTGTTGTCATCACACAATTGTGGAACTGAAAACATTATTTCACTCCGTTATTGATTTTCCAGAGAATGAATCCGTTATTCATGTTGGTCAGTTTTACTGAAAAATGTCGCAGTTTCTGTCCATGACTTAGCATGTAGCAGTAGCATCAACAGATCCTTGATCAGGGGTTTGTGTGGGTCGATGACTGGAGAGCAGGTTTTTGGAGGTCCAACCTTTTATATATATCTAGATAGATAGATAGATAGATAGATAGATAGATAGATAGATAGATAGATAGATAGATAGATAGATAGATAGATAGATAGATAGATAGATAGATAGATAGATAGATTCTGTATATATATCTATATCGTCTGCACCAACGACACCAAGTCAGATTCCTTGTAAGTGAAAACCTACTTGGCAATAAATTCTGGTTCTGATTACGTGTCCACAGGAAAACATCTGTCTGCATCTGGCTCATCTTCCATGAGCACACTTCCTCTGTCAGCACAAGTGTGGCGTCACTCTTTGTGATGACCAAGCGCATAGTGGGTGTGCTGCTATCCCACCAAAATATAACAGGGAATCGTTAAGAGAAAAAGCCTGATGATTTAAAACATCAAAGCAGCTGAAGGAAAGAAAGGGAATCTTTGCAGAGTAAACCTGCCTGAATGTCTGAAGCTGAAGCTACAGCTCTGCAGTCCCGGACTCACAAAACCCTGATCAGAGATCTGTTGATGCTACTGCTACATACTAAGTGAGACCGATCAGCGACGTCACGTTACGTTGCATCTTGGGTAGTTTGAATATGAGTAGTAACCTTATGATGCATACCCAACATTTCGGAGAATCTAGTATTATATATAATATTTTGATATACAATCATTGTAAAT
Source organism: Odontesthes bonariensis (assembly GCF_027942865.1). Lineage (NCBI taxonomy): Eukaryota > Metazoa > Chordata > Actinopteri > Atheriniformes > Atherinopsidae > Odontesthes > Odontesthes bonariensis. Next base: position 28,079,307 of record NC_134516.1, read on the forward strand.
ATTAATCATTTCTTTTTGAGCTACTTGACTCATTTAAATTTCCCCCATTGGGGGATGGATAAAGTATTTTTCTATTCTAGAAGACGCAGACGCAGACAGGCTTCTCGCCCCACCCGTAGGGCCTCTGGTCAAAATCAAATCAAACTTTATTTATAAAGCACTTTTCATACATTAACATGTAGCACAAAGTGCTATACATGTTTGAAAGCAGGTTTGAAAAAAAAGACACCTTATTTCCTTATTTTGAATATCTGTCCAATATCCAATATCAAACCAACTTCACCACGGTCTTCAGCAGCAGCTGCAGCAGCAACATTTCCGGAAAGGTACTGGCTTGATTAAATTCATTCTGGACTCTATATCCGACCACATGAAGACCTCGGGACACTTCGGTTTGGCTTTAGGGACCCTCTACTCACTACCACGTAAGTGTTATGTTGTTTGGAGCTGTAGAAGAGGTATAAAAATAGCGTTTTGTAGCGGTGACATGATATGCCTCTCTCACTTCCAGGCTAACGACTTTTGGCTAAAAACGGTCAAATCGAAATTCTCAGAACACATCCGAATGACATGATTTTGATGTCAACTCAACATATGTACTCCCAACATCCCGTAAATGGATCTAAAATGCATTTTACTCCGGATTATCCCTTTAATCAACTGAAGTACAGCCTTCCTACTTGCACAATAATGTGGCCCAAAGATGAACAGGCTTGAGGAGAAACCCTCACTTAACCCCTGAAACCACCTCTGCAGCTGTCTGAACAGCGCCTCCAGTCTGGGACATTGGACAAAGAGGTGGTAGACTGTCTCTGACCGAGGGCAGAACGGACAGCCATCCCCTGTGCCAGGATCGAGGTGCACCAGATACCTGTTTGTAGCTATGGCCCCATGTACGATCCTCCACTGGATGTGTCCTGTCCGTTTGTCAACAGGAGGTTTGTACAGGGACCGCCAACAGCCTTCAGGGGAAGGTCCCATGCCACAAAACTCCATCCACTTTGATGCCTTTAAACCTACCAGGGTGCGCAGGTTCCCAACTTTAATGCTGAGGAGATAGAGAGAAAAGGATCCTTTTGGTCAGAAGTATCTGCCAGTCCTTCAGCAGAAGGATCCTTTCGGTCCTTCAATGGTTTCTTCATGTCCATTTCTGAGTTTGTCTTCTCCTGTAATCGTGCCTGTAATGTTGGCGATGCCTGAGGGGCTGTCTTGACTGTTTGCCATAAACGTCCGTTTTCAAAATAATCAACTCACCGGAGTGGTTACTGGTGTGCACTGGTAATCCAAATCAAATTTCGTTGCGAAAAGTTGCTTCTGTCGTGTTTTATTTGGCAGCTCGTTCACGCTCGCACTATTTTCTTAGCGGTGGCGGAGTAGTATCAACGAACATCCAGTACAAAATGTCAAATAAAACACTCAGAAAACTCAGAATTTAAAACTTTAAAAAACACAAGAGGTTTGTGGGAATTTGAAGCAATGAGATCAGAGAAATATTTTCTTTTGGCCTCTTTCACAGAGGACTGATATCGACGCCAACAGTCACCCAATATTTGCAGAGACACTTCCAGTTTATCCTTATTCCACTTGCGCTCAGCTCTGCGACACACCTGTCTCGCATTGCGAGTTGTTTCATTCAACCAGGGCTCTGGTTTAACTTTATGCTGCCTGCTTTTTAATGGAATGGAAAGGAGGCAGATTTTGATGGCCATCGCGATCTGAATTGCGCCAATCTTTGGCGGAAATTCTCAGTTCAAGCAACGTTTGGCGACTATACACCGTCAGGCAGTCAACATGATGTGCAACACATAGTACAAACAGTATAAAAACACACAAAAGTCGGAACGGCTGACAGAGCGCCTCACACACTGGCGCCATCTTACTAACTGTTACTAACAAAAGAGATACCATGACTGTTGGAAAGATTGTGCAGCATGAATCTCGATCACGTAACGTCTACTTGTTAGGACAAATTACTAACAAGTAGTGAGCGAGCGAGCGAGCAAGCGGGCGAACAAGCGGCAAAGCGTGCGAGCTCAAGCAGGCGAACAAGCGGGCGAACAAGCGGGCGAGCAAGCGGGCAACCAAGCGGGCGAGCTCAAGCGGGCGACCATGCGGGCGAGCAAGCGGGCGAGCAAGCGGGCGAGCAAGCGGGCGAGCAAGCGGGCGAGCAAGCGGGCGAGCAAGCGGGCAAGCTCAAGCGTGCGAGCAAGCTACAACTAAGCGGGCGAACAAGCGGGCAAGCAAGCAGGCAAGCTAGTATACATCTTGAGGTGGGGGTTCTATTTATAAACTCTGGAGATATCATTTTGTGATGTCATCTATGATAACATCACGGTGATGTCATCTATGATAACATCGCTGTGATGTCATCTATGATAACATCACGGTGATGTCATCTATGATAACATCGCTGTGATGTCATCTATGATAACATCGCTGTGATGTCATCTATGATAACATCACGGTGATGTCATCTATGATAACATCGCGGTGATGTCATCTATGATGACATCGCTGTGATGTCATCAATGACATTCCATCTTGTGAATATTGCTTTTGTGATGTCATAACATTTCTGTGCTGTTGTCATCACACAATTGTGGAACTGAAAACATTATTTCACTCCGTTATTGATTTTCCAGAGAATGAATCCGTTATTCATGTTGGTCAGTTTTACTGAAAAATGTCGCAGTTTCTGTCCATGACTTAGCATGTAGCAGTAGCATCAACAGATCCTTGATCAGGGGTTTGTGTGGGTCGATGGCTGGAGAGCAGGTTTTGGGAGGTCCAACCTTTTATATAGATCTAGATAGATAGATAGATAGACAGATAGATAGATAGATAGATAGATAGATAGATAGATAGATAGATAGATAGATAGATAGATAGATAGATAGATAGATAGATAGATAGATAGATAGATAGATTCTGTATATATATCTATATCGTCTGCACCAACGACACCAAGTCAGATTCCTTGTAAGTGCAAACCTACTTGGCAATAAATTCTGGTTCTGATTACGTGTCCACAGGTAGAAAACATCTGTCTGCATCTGGCTCATCTTCCATAAGCACACTTCCTCTGTCAGCACAAGTGTGGCGTCACTCTTTGTGATGACCAAGCGCATAGTGGGTGTGCTGCTATCCCACCAAAATATAACCGGGAATCGTTAAGAGAAAAAGCCTGATGATTTAAAACATCAAAGCAGCTGAAGGAAAGAAAGGGAATCTTTGCAGAGTAAACCTGCCTGAATGTCTGAAGCTGAAGCTACAGCTCTGCAGTCCCGGACTCACAAAACCCTGATCAGGGATCTGTTGATGCTACTGCTACATGCTAAGTGAGGCCGATCAGCGACGTCACGTCACGTTGCATCTTGGGTAGTTTGAATATGAGTAGTAACCTCATGATGCATACCCAACATTTCGGAGAATCTAGTATTATATATAATATTTTGATATACAATCATTGTAAATATTAATCATTTCTTTTTGAGCTACTTGACTCATTTAAATTTCCCCCATTGGGGGATGGATAAAGTATTTTTCTATTCTAGAAGACGCAGACGCAGACAGGCTTCTCGCCCCACCCGTAGGGCCTCTGGTCAAAATCAAATCAAACTTTATTTATAAAGCACTTTTCATACATTAACATGTAGCACAAAGTGCTATACATGTTTAAAAGCAGGTTTGAAAAAAAAGACACCTTATTTCCTTATTTTGAATATCTGTCCAATATCCAATATCAAACCAACTTCACCACGGTCTTCAGCAGCAGCTGCAGCAGCAACATTTCCGGAAAGGTACTGGCTTGATTAAATTCATTCTGGACTCTATATCCGACCACATGAAGACCTCGGGACACTTCGGTTTGGCTTTAGGGACCCTCTACTCACTACCACGTAAGTGTTATGTTGTTTGGAGCTGTAGAAGAGGTATAAAAATAGCGTTTTGTAGCGGTGACATGATATGCCTCTCTCACTTCCGGGCTAACGACTTTTGGCTAAAAACGGTCAAATCGAAATTCTCAGAACACATCCGAATGACATGATTTTGATGTCAACTCAACATATGTACTCCCAACATCCCGTAAATGGATCTAAAGTGCATTTTACTCCGGATTATCCCTTTAATCAACTGAAGTACAGCCTTCCTCCTTGCACAATAATGTGGCCCAACGATGAACAGGCTTGAGGAGAAACCCTCACTTAACCCCTGAAACCACCTCTGCAGCTGTCTGAACAGCGCCTCCAGTCTGGGACATTGGACAAAGAGGTGGTAGACTGTCTCTGACCGAGGGCAGAACGGACAGCCATCCCCTGTGCCAGGATCGAGGTGCACCAGATACCTGTTTGTAGCTATGGCCCCATGTACGATCCTCCACTGGATGTCTCCTGTCCGTTCTGCCCTCGGTCAGAGACAGACTACCACCTCTTTGTCCAATGTCCCAGACTGGAAAAATTAGAGGACAAATTTGTTGCTCTCGTTTATTTTGTATAAGGTTAGTAGATGTGCAATGTTCAGCTGTCAGAAATGAAAGGCTAGCCTAATCTTTTGTCATATTTGGCTGTGATCACTTTTTTGTAGCCTATCATAATTTATATAGCCTATGACGTTCTCCCAAACAACCAGCTGTTGTAGTTCCACTTAACTAAAATAAATGCAGTCTACTACCTGCAATTGGTGTATAAAAAGCGGAAAATATGTTTGATATTAAATTAGCACGCTACTTTTATTTTGGCGTTACTTCCGCTTCCGGTCTGCCCGCCGTCATGTTCGAATGTAAGAAACGAAAAATGAAAAAAGTAATTTCCAAAAACCAAATTTTGTCCGTTGTTTGATTTTGGTTTTTCGTTTTTTTAGGAAGACAGAAAAATCCGTTTTTGGTTTAAAACGAAAAATGGAAAAAGGACACCTATTTCCGTTTTTTCATTTTTTCGTTTTGACAGAAAAACGGATTATACTTTGGTACCCGGACCCGACAGCCAATCAGAGCAGCCTGAAGACGTTTGATCCTGCGACAGCCAATCAGAGTAGCCTGAAGACCTTTGATCCTGCGACAGCCAATCAGATCAGCCTGAAGACCTTTGATCCTGCGACAACCAATCAGAGCAGCCTGAAGACGATAGATCCTGCGACAGCCAATCAGAGCAGCCTGAAGACCTTGATCCTGCGACAGCCAATCAGAGCAGCCTGAAGACCTTTAATCCTGCGACAGCCAATCAGAGCAGTCTGAAGATGTTTGATCCTGAGACAGCCAATCAGAGCAGCCTGAAGACGTTTGATCCTGCGACAGCCAATCAGAGTAGCCTGAAGACCTTTGATCCTGCGACAGCCAATCAGATCAGCCTGAAGACCTTTGATCCTGCGACAACCAATCAGAGCAGCCTGAAGACGATAGATCCTGCGACAGCCAATCAGAGCAGCCTGAAGACCTTTAATCCTGCGACAGCCAATCAGAGCAGTCTGAAGATGTTTGATCCTGAGACAGCCAATCAGAGCAGCCTGAAGACCTTTGATCCTGCGACAGCCAATCAGAGCAGCCTGAAGAAGTTAGATCCTGCGACAGCCAATCAGAGCAGCCTGAAGACCTTTGATCCTGCGACAGCCAATCAGAGCAGCCTGAAGATGTTTGATCCTGCGACAGCCAATCAGAGCAACCTTAAGACCTTTCATTTTGCGACATCCAATCAGATCAGCCTGAAGACCTTTGATCCTGCGACAGCCAATCAGAGCAGCCTGAAGACCTTTGATCCTGCGACAGCCAATCAGATCAGCCTGAATACCTTTGATCCTGCGACAGCCAATCAGAGCAGCCTGAAGACCGTTGATCCTGCGACAGCCAATCAGAGCAGCCTGAAGACCTGTGATCCTGCGACAGCCAATCAGATCAGCCTAATCTTTTGTCATATTTGGCTGTGATCACTTTTTTGTAGCCTTTCATAATTTATATAGCCTATGACGTTGTCCCAAACAACCAGCTGTTGTAGTTTCACTTAACTAAAATAAATGCAGTCTACTACCTACAATGGGTGTATAAAAAGCGGAAAATATGTTTGATATTAAATTAGCACGCTACTTTTATTTTGGCGTTACTTCTGCCTGCCGTCATGTTCGAATGTAAGAAACGAAAAATGAAAAAAGTAATTTCCAAAGACGAAATTTTGTCCGTTATTTGATTTCGTTTTTTCGTTTTTTAAGGAAGACAGAAAAATCCGTTTTTGGTTTAAAACGAAAAATGGAAAAAGGACAGATATTTCCTTTTATTCATTTTTTCGTTTTGACAGAAAAACGGATTATACTTTGGTACCCGGACCCGACAGCCAATCAGAGCAGCCTGAAGACCTTTGATCCTGCGACAGCCAATCAGGGCAGCCTGAAGACCTTTGATCCTGCGACAGCCAATCAGAGTAGCCTGAAGACCTTTGATCCTGCGACAGCCAATCAGAGCAGCCTGAAGACCTTTGATCCTGCGACAGCCAATCAGAGTAGCCTGAAGACCTTTGATCCTGCGACAGCCAATCAGATCAACCTGAAGACCTTTGATCCTGCGACAGCCAATCAGAGCAGCCTGAAGATGTTAGATCCTGCGACAGCCAATCAGAGCAGCCTGAAGATGTTTGATCCTGCGACAGCCAATCAGAGCAGCCTGAAGACCTTTGATCCTGCGACAGCCAATCAGAGCAGCCTGAAGACGTTTGATCCTGCGACAGCCAATCAGAGCAGCCTGAAGACGTTTGATTCTGCAACAGCCAATCACATGATGACGTGATTAGTTAACTGAAAATATTTTCTTTTTTGGTTCATAATTGTTAATGGTTTCTTTTTGTGGTTATTCTGTTAGTTAGTTAGTTAAGTTAGTTATAGTCATGAAAGGGAATGTTTGAATTGCTACCAGTGTGTGTGTTTGTTATATAGTTCTGTTGAGAATGTGTTTTGAATAAAGTGTTTGTTGTTGTTTTTACTATTTTGTTTACTGGGTACTCCTTTGGTTCCTGAGTTGTGCGTTTGGGTTCAAGTGCTAGTTCTATTAGTTAAACACATGCCACACAGACATGAGTTGTTTTGTTTTAACACATTCAAACCATTAAAATGGTACTCCACTTTGTCCGCACATCTGCAACATTTTGGCTCCAAAGGAGCAAAATGCAAGGTCACATTACAGGGTCTGACATGTTCACTCTTAACTGTAGGCTATGTCAGGGTGTATTTTACTGTAATCTCCAGCAATCCTGACATGGGCCCAACAGTGAGGAGCGCCTGCTGGGACCTGCACTGAGGCAGACAGGAAGAGGCTTCAGTGGGTAATCAAAGCAGTCTAAATGAAGGCAGTGGCGTAACTCCCATTAGGCAAACCTAGGCATTTGTCTAGGGCCCCAACCAAATCTGTCTTTCATAGGGGCCCCCAAATCTGACCGTCCCAGCCAAAGTAAATACACAAAAAAACTAATGTTAATTTGTTACTTATGTAAAGTAAAAAAAACATATTTCTATAAAAAAATATATATATATCAGCATAACACCGAAATAATGCCTAAATAATAATTGTCCAAGGAGACATGCCCCCATCCATTTTGCATTGGACTTGTCCAGAATATGATGACGTGGCAAGGTGCGACATAACATGACTTCAGTTCAAATCAAAACAGAGGGAACTGTATGCGACTCTGTGAAAAATGAAGCGGAGTTATGAAAGTGGTTATGCTAAAAGAAAGAAACGGACAGAGAACAAAAGAATTGCAGATGCACTGCCGAAATTAACATCGTTTTTTACACCTGCTGCTGAAGCTACAGTGGATGCTGTAGCTGCTCCCGAACTTGCGACATGCTCAGGCTCCGCTGTTGAGGAAAATGTTGAAGTGGAGGAGGAAGGAGAAGTGGGTGCCGAAGGAGAAGAGGTGGCTATGGAAGCTGAAGCAGAGGTGACTCTGGATGATGCAGATGAAAACGAAGATAATTTGGCGGTGAGTGCTAGCCCATTTACTAGCAGCAGTGGAGACAGTTTAATAATAGGCGACGACCCTGCACATTGGCCAGAAAGGTTGACAGACTCCGAGCGCTGTTCAATTGTACAGAAAGGACCAGTGCAATTACGAGGAGATTTCCCCCAGAAGAAACAGGGCAGACGCTTAAAGGCTCTAGCATGGTTGTTGCGTCTGCTCGCGCGAGCGGTGTTGATGATGTCACGAGTTCGTGCCCGCCATAGGACCCTATATAGTGGCGCAAGTCGTTGCGCGCCAGTAGTTGCAATTTTCTCCGTCACAGAGGTGGCGCTGCTACCTAAAGGTTACCGCTACTCTACAACCACGAAAGTGGAGAAGAAAACAATGCCGCTGTCAAGAGCAAGAATACTGTAATTAATGATACTGCTGCAGTTTTCGGATCATTTTAATTTTTTAATTCAGTTAAAAGAGGTGAAAGTTTGAAGCCCCCGACATCAACAGAGTCTCTGCCCTCTTCTTTGCCTTCACGTATCTGTCCCGTAGCTTCTTCCACACATTCTTACAGAACTCTCCCTCTTTCCCCAAAGTTCTGCCCATCTCTGTGCACCAGTTTGGGGAGTTTACGTGCTCCCTGTGCTGTTTCACTGCAGTTTCGTACAGCTGCCTGTACAAACGCACCTCCTCACTGAGCCTGGTCTCACATCGGTCCATCCGGTTCGTTGTGCTCGGCGCCGCCAAGTTACAAAAATCGACTGGTGCACGACAACGCGCAGCGCCGTCTTTTCAAGGGAAGCGCCAGGCCTGAAACGTCATTTTGACGTCACGGTCCACCACCGCCGTGACAGACGCGGCAACCATGCTACCGCCTTTACAAGCACGCACTACTATTTGAACATGAAGAATGGCGAAAAAATCCTGAGGTCCTGGCTTGTGTACAGCAAGACGAAAGACCGCGCCGTTTGTTTCTGTTGTCGGCTGTTTGGCGATTGCAACAGGCAGCGGTTCAGCTCCGATGGCACAAACGACTGGAAAAAATTATCAGCCTTCCTAAAAGAGCACGAGAAGTCTACCGATCACCTCGCGAATATGGCTGCTTGGGGAACACTTAATCAACGGCTCCAAACAGGTAAAGCCATAGATAACGTCAATCGAGAGCTGTTTGTAAACGAAGTAAACAAATGGAGAGAGATCCTGAAACGTCTGATAGCTATTATAACACATATGGCCGAGCGCAACTTAGCTTTTCGAGGCCATTCAGAGAAGCTATATGAGCACGGCAATGGCAATTTCTTAGGCCAAGTTCAACTGATGGCTCAGTTTGATCCTGTAATGAGGGACCAAGTGAAGAGGGTAGCTGAGAAACCATTCTCTGAGAGTTACTTCAGCCCACTGATTCAAAATGAATTAATTTGCTTGGTCTGAAGCTGTGTGACAAAAGCAACAGTGGAGAGGGTGAAAAAGTCCAAATACTTCAGTGTCATCATGGACTGCACCCCGGATGTCAGTCATGATGAGCAGCTGTCCGTGGTGCTGGGGATTGTTGACTGCAAGCCTGGGGAAGGAGTGTCTATTCATGAGCACTTTGTCGGCTTTCTCGTGGCAGAGGACACAACTGGGAAAGGCCTACTCAAGTTGTTTTTGGAACACCTGCAGACACTGGATTTGGATATGGCCGATTGTCGTGGGCAATCCTATGACAACGGCAGTAACATGCAGGGGAAGAAACAGGGGGTCCAGAGCAGAATCCTGGCGCTTAACAGCAAAGCACTCTGTGTCCCATGTGCCAGCCACACATTGAACCTGGTGGTTGGTGATGCTGCCAAGTCCTCTGTGACAGCTTTAAGTTTTTTTGGACTATTACAGCGACTGCATGTTCTTTTCAGTGCTTCAGTTCACCGCTGGACAATCCTTCAAAAACATGTGACGGATTTTACCATTAAACCACTCAGTGCAACAAGATGGGAGGCTAGGGTGGAGTCCGTGAAAGCTGTCCGATACCAGCTGCCTGAAATTTTGGATGCCCTGACCGCTCTGAGGGAGTATGCTGAGGAGAAGCACAACTCCGAATGTGCCTCCAATGCCAACAGCATTCACAAAGAGATGAAGAAATGGTCTCATAAACAAAGTCAGCAAGCTATTGCAGAGCCCCAAAGTGTCAGTGGAAGTCATGAGGAGAGAGGTCCTTGCAGTGATAGCATTTCTGAAAGATTATCGAGAGGACGGATTCAACTCTGCTAAAACAGATGCCAGAGAGATAGCAGAGAAGATTGATTTGGAGATGGCCTGGCCAGAGATGCGCCAGAGAAAGAAAAAAAGGCAGTTTGAGTATGAGGGGAGAGAGGAGACAGTGTGTACTGCAGAAAAGCATTTCAGAAGGGAGTTTTTCCTCCATATGGTGGACACAATCCTGGTCACAGTCAGGGACAGATTTTCACACATGGAGGGTGTTTTTGACCTATACAGCTTTCTTTACTCCACTGACCAGATGCAAAATGTCATGCAGGGAAAGGAATTAGATCAATGTTGCCACAGGCTTGAGAAGAAAATGAATGATGTTGATGCAGAAGAACTCAAGCAGGAAATAATTCATGCAGTCAAAGCATTCCCCCCCACACGTCTCTTCACCTTTCCAGATGCTGGATTACGTGTACAGGGAAAACATCCTTGACACTTACCCAAATTTGAGTATAGCTCTGAGACCACTGCTCAGTCTCCCTGTGACTGTGGCATCAGGGGAAAGAAGTTTCTCATCACTAAAGCGGCTCAAGACTTACCTGAGGTCCACCATGTCTCAAGACCGCCTGTCTGCCCTGGCTGTTATCTCTATTGAACATGAAATCTCAAAAACACTGGACATGGACTCAGTGATCACAAGATTTGCAGAAGCCAAAGCTCGCAAGGTCAGACTATAGAATGTATACAAGCCCTCTCAGCTACACAGTTGATGTCAGATGATTCAACCTGAAATGATGAGGATGAGACTGTTTAAAAGAAAGTTCAGAAAGTTCAAAAAGTTCAAAGTTCAGAAAGATCAAAAACATTGGAAACCTGGCAAGGACAAGAACATGAAGAGGAGACAAGTAAGACATGCAAAAATGAGAGAATGAGACCTGATAAAGGGCAGGAAAAGCACATGAAGAAGAGATGAGTGAGACAGGTGTGAAGCAGAGGAGCTTGAAGGCAAACCAGGGACACAGATGAAGAGTAACAGGGATACAGACAGAGAAAAAGAAGATAGGGAGAAAGAGAGACGGTAATCATTCAAAAAACATTGATAGTTGACTTGGATATTTATTTATAATGCTATATTTATTTATAATGCTCCATGATTGACCTGGTGTTGATTTTTGTCATAGTGAGAAGTCAACAGGGGAAAAGACAGATGAACAACATCACCTTCTATCAGTGAGCCCTGGCTGAACAAGGTATTTGAGTTGACAAAGTGCATTCCTGTTGTGTTAAGATCATTGCCAAATGAAATGCAGTGTAGTGAGTGTTTTTGTTCTAATGCTGTGTTTGTCTGTTTTTCAGGTTGGGTTCCATACTGCTGCTCACCACTTTTCTATGATATGAAGACTTTTGAGAAGACAACAACAGTAGGACTTTGCGTTTAGAAATGCTGTCTGTCTCGCTCACACACACTCACACACTCCTTACACACAAATACTGAACACACACAAATACTGAACAGACACGCACACATACACACACACACAGAGCTTTGCCACTCACTCAGTCACTCACTCATATACTCACTCCCTCTCTCTCTCTCACACACACACACTGTTTTGCCACTCACACTCACATGAAATGGTGAAGGAAACATGGAAAATGGACATTTGAAGATGGAGAACTTACTTGCACACCTTCTCTCTCTCTCTCTCTCTCTCTCTCTCTCTCTCACTCACTCACTCACTCACTCACACAGCCACTGTTATTCCTGTCCACACACAAAATCTTTTCATTGGTCCTTTCATTGGTAAATGTAAATGGTGGTTTTACTCATGTCTATTTTGTATTTTAGTTCTGTTAAAGCTATGGTAGGTAATCCTAGAGAGCTAGCAAGAGAGCTAGCAAGATTCGAAAGTGTCCCCTCCTCTAAGCTCCACCCCCCCCTCCCCATTCCGTCAGTGCTTCATCCAAAGCCGGTGGAACCGCATGCGCACATGGAGCAGGGAGCCGGCAGAGGGGGGCGTAGGCAGAAAGCAGAGGCATCTGATTGGTTTTTTGTAGGCGACCAATCCTGATCTCGGATTGGTCAGCTTTTTCTCAGTCCTGCAGCTGCCACAGAGGTCTGATTATTTTCGTCCCTTTTTCTAAATACATCTTCTATAGATTTCTCTCAGGATAGACAGACCATTTCACCCAGTATTACAAAATGTGTTTCTGAACAGGATTACCAACCATGTCTTTAAGCATAAGATCATTTTGTATCTCTGGCAGTGAAAACATTATTTGATTTTCACATGTAACTTACTTGTTTAGAACTGAACGTACATAGTAATAAAATACAGTCAACTTAAATCAGTGTTCGATACCACTCACCTTTTGACTGAAGCAGTGCACAAGCTACATCAAACCGTGCTTGTGCAACAGCTTGTGGCAATGTCTCTGTCATGGCAACATTCCCATGCTCCATGTATTCTTGAGCAAACTGCAAAATGATATTACAGTTCATATGCTAGTGGTCAAGAAATTTCAAGTTGTTTGTGATGTTTATTAAGTCTACACTAAAAACGTTAGGTCAGCACAAGTCTGGTGCCCATAAAAGAAAAGAGAAAAGAAGAAGAGAAAAATACAATAAAAAGGTTAAGAGATTTTCTACACAAATAGACAGGAAGAGGATTTTAGTATGTTGGAAAAAGTCATTTTAGAAATTTTCTATTATAATAGTAATTTATTTTTTTACCATCAACACCAAAACGCCACAGCTCCAGGCATCCTGCTGTATGTTGTGGGGCATTTTTTGGACTGTCCATGTTTTCTTGTGTTGACAGTCTGCCTTCTGCAAGTAGTTTCTAATTGTCAAAAGAGTTAAAAAAAAAACACAAATTCACACACGATGATCATATATCACGAAAACTGTCATCATTACCAACACTTTAAAATGACTGTATTCCTTCTGGATCAATAAAGTCTCTATCTATCTGTAAAATTGAAGATTAAGCTTACAAAGATCACCAATGTAAACCAAAGCATTACCTCCAGTTTCGAAGCACTTTTCTCTCTTTTTCTCTTTCTATTCCCCAGATGAAGTTTCCAGTGGAGGACATCTGGTTTTGTCCTGTGAATGTTGGGGCTCATTGGATTTTGGTGGTGTGTTTAAACCTCTTTGCTTGTTACTGTGTGATGTGGAATGTTTCACATTGAGAACAATACTTTGAATGCCCTAAACATTTCCAGATTGTCAAAATGTTGGAGACAGTCCTTTTGCTGGTTGATCCTCTGGGAAATGAAGTTTCACATGAGAGAAAAGTGCTTCAAAACTGGAGGTAATGCTTTGGTTTAGAAACACGTTGGTGATCTTTGTAAGCTTAATCTTCAATTTTACAGATAGATAGAGACTTTATTGATCCCGAAGGAATACAGTCATTTTAAAGTGTTGGTAATGATGACAGTTTTCGTGATATATGATCATCGTGTGTGAATTTGTGTTTTTTTTTAACTCTTTTGACAATTAGAAACTAGTTGCAGAAGGCAGACTGTCAACACAAAAAAACATGGACAGTCCAAAAAATGCCCCACAACATACAGCAGGATGCCTGGAGCTGTGGCGTTTTGGTGTTGATGGTAAAAAAATAAATTACTATTATAATAGAAAATTTCTAAAATGACTTTTTCCAACATACTAAAATCCTCTTCCTGTCTATTTGTGTAGAAAATCTCTTAACCTTTTTATTGTATTTTTCTCTTCTTCTTTTCTCTTTTCTTTTATGGGCACCAGACTTGTGCTGACCTAACGTTTTTAGTGTAGACCTAATAAACGTCACAAACAACTTGAAATTTCTTGACCACTAGCATATGAACTGTAATATCATTTTGCAGTTTGCTCAAGAATACATGGAGCATGGGAATGTTGCCATGATGGAGACATTGCCACAAGCTGTTGCACAAGCATGGTTTGATGTAGCTTGTGCACTGCTTCAGTCAAAAGGTGAGTGGTATCGAACACTGATTTAAGTTGACTGTATTTTATTACTATGTACGTTCAGTTCTAAATCTTACAAAATCCATGGGTTACAGGGAAAGCAGGTGATTATTGTGTGGTGTGCTCCTATCTGGAAGCTGATGCTGATACCAGCATGATCGAAATGGTAAAGTTCATGAAATTTATGCTTTGTAGGGCACAAAACCCACTTTATCGCTATGAAAAGATCATGGGTTGGGTTAAACAGATATGCAACCTTTACAGCCATAGTGCTTTGTATTGATTTTTCCATTTACATATATTATGATTTTATTTATTTTTTTTGTAGGTGCAGTGCGATCTCTGCAGTCGGTGGGCACATTTTCAATGTGCCAATTATAAGAAACACTGTGGCACAAAATACATGTGCCCAAAATGTCTTTGCGGGGCTTCCGGCAGTGCAGTGGCCTGAGTTTGGGATCCCACATTGGACGGCTCCTTATTTCCTATCTTTATGACTTTATTTGATATACAGAGGTAGAAAACCATAAAGTAGCATTTTTTGATAGGGTAGCAAAAACCGATAGGCGTGTCTATCGGTTTTTGCTGCGGTAGCATTTCTCGACGAAGTAGGAAAAATCGACAGAACACCGGCTCTGGAAGCTACCAGCTGCTCACTCACACGCGTTATTTGCATTAATTTCTCATTCTACACACCGTACCAAGATCCAGCAATGCTCCCAGTAGGCCGTAAGGTGAACCTCGAAAACTCCTTCAGAACACCAGGCTTGTTCCGCGCTCTCCGTACCAAACACGCTTCAGCTCATAAAAAGATTTGAGTTATGTTGAGGTTTAAAAAAAAGTTTCGCCGCTCAGAACACAGTACTTTTTTAGTTCGCAACGTTTAAAGGAATAACTAGTGCCTGGCAAGGCGTATGTACATATTTGGCAGGCGTAATAACAGTTTGGCTCGCGAGAGGTGCCACGGTTGAGACGTCATCAGAATGGACGAATCGGATAGCTGGTATGTCAGCTGAGCTGGTAAACAAAAACAGCACAGCAGTAGCAGCGCGATCATCCAGCAGTACCGAAGAAGACGAAATTTCGACCGAAAGATTTGTTACATGCACATATCCTCTGTTAAGCATGAGGAAATTTCATGAGGAAATTTCACCTGCACAAGGTGGAATGGAAGGAATCAGAAGGAACAAATAAAGAAGCACTTGCTGAGTTCTTATACGATGCGTGGCCACATGCTGATCTTACAGCAGTGGGAAGAAACCTCAGCTTGTACATAGCACATCAACACCAATGTCACCGTGACTGTACTGGAAGGTGTGCAGTCTGTTCGTGCTGTGGAAGAACTGCAGTGTGACCACGAAGAATGTGACACTGTTGTTTTTGCACAACATGCTGCTCAGGAACATAAGACTGTCATTATTAAGAGCCCTGACACTGATGTAGGAGTCATTGCTGGGTGTGACTCCACAAGGCAAAAAGAAGACATTTGCTGTGGCATGCGAGAAAGATGTCTACCTGAAGGCTTTCAGAAATGTGGGGACTGAATTTAACTTGGACCACTCTACATTTGCATTACTTTGCAAATATGTATGCCATTTGTACGATCAGCCAGCCGCAGAAAACATCAATGAGGCTGGGTACAAAGCTTTCTGTATGGCATCATCAGCCTTGCCAGAATTATCTATCCCCCCAACAAGTGATGCCCTCCACCAGCACTGCAAAAGGGCAAATTATCAGGCTAAAATAATGAGGTCATGTGTAAAGAAAAAGATTGACGCTCCATCTCCCACTGGACATGGTTGGCATCTGGAAGATGGAAATCTTGAAGTGACATGGATGACAAGAAATCCAGCCCCTGTTTTACATGTCATACACTGTGGTTGCAGAGGGAGTGCCTGTGAGACAAAGAGATGCTCCTGTTTCTCTGCAGGACTCTGTTGTACAGACTTGTGCAGGTGTTCCAGCTGTTCAAACACCACAAAGGAAACAGAGGATAAAGAAGATGACAGCTGCCCTGACACTGACAGGGGGGAATAGTGTGTGTGTGCGCGCCTGTGTTTTTTACCTCTATTCTATTCTATTCCATTTGTATCATTCCTTTTATTATGGTTATGTATATATGTATATAAGTTTATGCCGGTTGATGTAAATACCGGTTGATGTGTATGCCCTACTTGTTTTGATTTTGTTATGTGTTGTATAGTTATTAGTGAAGACATCAGTAAATGAATACCTGAATGGTCCTTATCATTGATAATTAGAACTATTTCCATTCATTAATAAAAATGACAACATGAAAAGGTAACGTTATCATCCACTTGCACAATAGGTGTTTGTACTACAAATAAAGCACTGTTTGGAATCAATTTAGCCCACGTTACAAACACGTGGATGGTTATCAATAATTATTGGAATTCCATTAATTGATCAAAATGACAACATGAAAGGTCACTTGCATAATTGTGCTTCGTGCTGTAAATAAAGCACTATTTCGAATTTATTTGGTTCAATTCAGAAATACATGAATGAGCATTATCGTTGATAATTATTATTTTATGTTCACTTTATAATGATATTTTGCGAGATTCCTTTTTGTAGGTTAGATTTGACAGCACCTGACAGGTTGTCATTTTTCCAGTTTGTTGTCGTAAATCAGCAACGTGATTGGTCCAGCGCGGTCACGTGGTGTCTTGTGACGTCAAAATCATCATTCAGCCGAGGAAAATATTTCTTCAGAAAACGTCTCGGTTTAAAAAAAGTACAGGATTCTGTGACGCGAAACTTTTTTTATATGTGCAAAATAACTTTGTCATTTTTATCAGCGAACGGGCATGTAGTTCGGAGAGCACGGAGCGAGCCTAAACGAAAACGGGGTTCACCTTACGGCCTACAGATGTCGAAGACGCCTTCGCCTGATGGCACTCCGTCGATTCGACGCAGATATTTCTAAAAATATACGAATAGCCCAGGAGAGCGCGGACACCACTGCAGCAGGCATGTTTGTTTATTTCTGGCTAAAGCTGTCGCTTTTGGTTACGTAACAACTGACGGCGTGGACTTATGAGGTTCGTGAGTGTGAAGGGCTGTCCCAATTCGAAGGGGTGACATTTCTTACCCCTACCTAAAATAGAAATGGGATTGGGCCTTAGCAGTGTGATGTGAGGACAGGATGGTGGAACTACATATTTATTGTTCTCACTGTTTTCCCCAGAGATTCTTAGTGGGAGACTTATGACACCATCTTCAGCTGAAGCCTCTTGGTCTCATCCTGTTCCCTCTTTGTTCCCAAGATACTTTCATCAGTCAGATTAACCTTCAGTTAGTGCATCATTTAAGTTCAACAGAATCATGTCAGCATCACTATGGGGTATCATAGTGTATACATATATATATGTATATATATATATATATGTAGATAGATAGATAAATATATAGATTTTAATTTCTTCTGAGATATATGTAGATATAGATATATTTTTTTCTGATATATAGCTTCTGTCTATTGTGTTTTATCTTATGTATAATGTATTATTTCTTCATTTTTCAACTTAATCATACACAGAATAACATGTTGATTATGTTGATATTTCTACAGTCAGCTCAACACTACAGATATCTGTACAATGTTTTGTATGCCATGCATAGAATTTACATAGAACATTTTATTGAAAAAAAAACCCCTCCTAAACCGGTCACATGGTACGGCCGGTTCGAAAGGTCTCTGACGTCATCATATAGTCATCGACACGCGCCTCAGCACGAGCTTCACAAAATACATCCGAAGTTACTGGACACGCGCTTCAGTCAAGACCCTGTTGGAAGCATCACTACAGACAAATAGGCACATTGAGAAACGGCCCATTACCCGACACACACTGCGAAGCCTCGGCTCATCTCGGAACATCTGGTAGCATAGCAACAGAAAGCTGCATGCAGGTGAGTCCAGAAAAGAATGACTTTAGCGGTCAGACGTTAGCAGAAATGTCTTCAAAGTGCTCTGTGTCATTGGTTTGATTCCTGCTGCTGGACACGGGCAGTCAGAACATGCAGCAGAGAGTAAAAAGTTCAGATAACCTGGCTGCTATTCACATAGCCCGGCATGCTAATGCTAACGCTAACGCTAACCGTTAAATCGTTAAACCATCCCAGAAACACAACCTCAGCTAGATTTCAATAAGCCGGCCAGATGGCCAAATAAAATGGGGCTTTATCCTTTTAGCTGTGTGTGAAACATACTTCTGGGCCCTTTTCTTCCTTTTTTCTAACCTTTTGGGGCACTTTTTGACCATCCTGTCACATTTCCCACTAAAGCTGCAGTTTTCTTAACTTCTTTCTGTAGTTTTGCTGAAATCTTTTGTGATTTAAAAAGTTTGATGATCAATGTCAAATGTAGAATGGTTCTTTCCAGACTTATCTGAGCATCATTTAGGTTTTTGATAGAAGTGTGCAGCCAAAACATGTGATTTCACTAGTGCAGCCAGCAGTGGTGTCAAGTTCAAGTGGTGAGAGCAGAGTAGTAGTGATATAAGGGAAGACAAAACTGGTGGTGAGGATGATATAAATGACCGAGAGCCAAGCTGAAGCTGCGGCAGAAGGTAAGCCCACAGCCGGTCTCTGGTGAGAAGGACGAGCTCGTCTCTCGAAGGGGCTCAATTTCGGCTGTGTGGAGCTACTTCAGATTCAGGGCGAGCGATGTCCAACAAAAGCAGGTGTTGTGCAAAGACTGTGCAATAATAATTGCATTTCAGTTTTATTTTGTTTATTCCTTACATAGTACATTTTTAGCTAGATTTCATTTCGGAATTTTAAATTACATTCTGCACTGAAAATTGTTTTGTTTTTTTTGGAAAGAAGTGCAATAAAATTCAGTTGTTTATCGTTGTTCCATAATCGTGATTAATAATCTTGATTTCAATTATGATCCAAATAATCGTGATTATGATTTTTTTCCATAATCGTGCAGCCCTACGATAAATTAAATATAGCATGCCCTGACACAAACTTTCATATCCATTAAGTCTTTTTAATAGTAAAAATGAAAAGTGCAGGGAGCTGCCAGCAGCATTTGTAAAATAAAGCCAAACATAACTTATAAAATAATAATATAAATACATAATTATCAATAAAAAAATAAATCACTCCCTGCCACGAGAATACTTGAATATATGCTATTTTTATATTAAGAAGTAATAGAAAATGAACTGACTGAGAACTAAAATGCAAGTGTAGGGAGCTGCTTATAGCATTTTTAAACAGTAAAATAAACATAAACATCCCTGTACAACTTTACAATGAACCATCTGAGTCCAGATGTTTGAAACGTGGCGAATGGCCAAAACTTAATTCTACTTTCGCCACGGCCGCCTTGAAACCGTTCGCAGCCTTGCGTGTTGATTGGTTGTATTCCGCGTGCCAAACAAATCCGATGCTGTGACGGGCGGGGCAATGCTCATGAACTCAAAGTGGCGAGAGCGAGAGCAGAAGACGCGTTCAGAACCAAACGGCTGCAAAATTTGTTGTGAAAATTATATAAAGTTATCGGTGGAAATTTATGGAAAGTATGGCCGATGCCGATATCCCCAAAATGCTAAATATCGGCCCGATATATCGGTCGGGCCTTATTTGGGATGATATTGGGACCTTTTCCTCAAACAGGATCGATAGCCGCTTTCGGACTGTAGGAACCTTTGGCAGTTCTAATAACCTTTTAATCCGCGGTGCCGTTTTCTCCCGTGTTCGGACATACAGGAACTCGGGGCTTTCTCCCTTAGTTCCTATAACTATTTAGCTCCTTCTCCGAGGTCGGGTCTTTTCATAGTTCTATAGAACTAATCTGACGGAGGTGTTTGGTGGTCGGTAGCTACGCCCCATGTCATGCTATCACGGCTGAAATGTTTCCTCATAGGAAACGGACACAACTTGCGGGTGTTTAATAAGTTTAACTTACACTGGTCTCATTTGTCTGCGTCGCTCTGCTCTCCTTTCTTCCTTCATGAAATGAAAAAGTATCGTCTCCTGACTCTCTCTCAGCTCGTTTCGACCAACGCGGTGCCGGTGCTGGTGCCGTGCCCAGCACCGGTTCTATGCTTTTCGACCAATACACGACTGGTGCCGGTGCCCAAAAAACCCGGCACCGTCGGCTCCGCGAAGTTGCTGGGCACCAGCTCCAGCACCAGCACCGGCACGGCCCTGGTCGAAAAGCAGTATCTGTGAGCTCTTCCAGCCTCGATGTTAGACGCCTGATGTGATTGTCCATGATTAATATCACCATCATGCAGACCATGAACACGGTGGCCTCCTAGCTCTCCATATTAGCTTCTTTGTTGTGTTTTTCTTCTCTCCTTATTTTTACCAGGTTTTGCTTTGTTTTGTTGTTGAATGTGGCGCTAAACGACTAACGGCTAACACGTCACGCAGACGGCTGCGCGCGGCACATCAGTCCCGACTCATGTGCGAATGCAGACTGAAACAGCTCCGCTGGGGAAGGACGCAGTTATTATCAGAACGAAATTCGAGTAGGACAGTTCTGATAATAACTGCGTTCTTAGAACGGCTCTGTCCGAAAGCGGCTATTGTCTTAATGTAGTAAAATGATTTAAGTTGATGGTGTTCCACTGACTCAGATGAGATTTATGGGATATTGCACACAGTGGGTGTCGCTCTACAGAGTTATTAAATTTTTTTTCTGAATTTGATCAAAAAGCTACAAATATTTTGAACTGTGACCTTAGGGGGTCTTTAAAGAAGCATTTTAAAGTTCACAGGGATTTAAATAAAAAGCACAGTAATGAGTTTAATGGAATGTGACTGAATGGTTAAAAACTTTGCAGACCAGAATGGAGCAGCTGAAGCAGGAGCTGAAGCAGGAGCTGAAGCAGGAGCTGAAGCAGGAGCTGAAGCAGGAGCAGAACGAGGAGCAGATCCAGGAGCAGAACGAGGAGCAGATCCAGGAGCAGAACGAGGAGCAGAACGAGGAGCAGAACCAGAAGCTGAAGCAGGAGCAGAACGAGGAGCAGAACGAGGAGCAGAACGAGGAGCTGAAGCAGGAGCAGAACCTGGAGCAGAACCTGGAGCAGAACCAGGAGCTGAAGCAGGAGCAGAAGCAGGAGCAGAAGCAGGAGCAGAAGCAGGAGCAGAAGCAGGAGCAGAAGCAGGAGCAGAACGAGGAGCAGAACGAGGTGCTGAAGCAGGAGCAGAACGAGGAGCAGAACGAGGAGCAGAACCAGGAGCAGAACGAGGAGCAGAACGAGGAGCTGAAGCAGGAGCAGAACCAGGAGCAGAACGAGGAGCAGAACGAGGAGCAGAACCAGGAGCAGAACGAGGAGCAGAACCAGGAGCAGAACGAGGAGCAGAACCAGGTGGTGAACCAGGAGCAGAACCCCTCCACCAGGAACAGAGCCGGCTCATCCTCTGGATCCACAAGGCCACAGGTCAGTGTGGAGGAGGTTTTTATTTTATTTCTTATTTATTTGGTTAGGACTCTGCACATTAATCAACATATCAGCAAAGCATCCATGTAAATATGCCGGAGTTAGCACAGTTGCTAAATTTCATCCGTTGTCCTCAGGCAGGTATCATAAAAACACACAGACAATACACCATGACAAAAAACTAAAGAACAAACAAAGATTCACATCAAAGTTAAAGGGACAGTTCACCTCTTTTGACATGAAGCTGTATAACATCCCATATCAGCAACATCATTTATGAACATCTTCTTAGCCCCTGCTGCGTCCTGTGAGCAGAGTTCCAGCCTCGTTTTGGTGTTGATGAAAGTAGTCCGGCTAGTTTGCTAGGGTCCCGAATTTAAATCGTTTTGCTTCTCAAAACAATATGCGTTCCAAAGAGTAATATATTTGCATCACAAAACCCTCCCTCCAGAAAAAGTCAGAGCTCACATCGCTTGGCCCTATTTTCTCTCCCTTCGTATCACTGCCTGCTGTGTAAACTGTGCAGACCGAAGTGCAGACCGAGCACTCCCCTGCTTCCGAGCAGCAAACACCGTAACAGCTGCAGCTATCGCTAGGTGGCTGTTCGCATTGATATGAAGGGAGGCAGAAATAGTGGACGTCATTGAGGGATACTCCATCATACTTAGCTGCCTTCCCTCTAATTTTTCATGTCTGGGCAAACACACCAGCTCCCTGAGCACACTGAGGACAACTGTGAGCAGCATCAGATGTGCACGCTGTGGCCACACACCTGCATCACACCTGTTCAACACCCTGGATCATAGCCAGTTACATGGCTTATTAAAAGAATCAAATCACAGCAGCAATTTTCATTAGTTTACTTTTAATAAAAGCGATTTGGCCCACTTAAAATGAAAAAGACAAAAATCTTGTTGTTCATGAGATGTGTAGTATGTTATATGTGAGAGTCATGCTTGCAGCCTTGTTTTGCAGAGTAGACCTTTCTCACTCGAAAAAGAAAAAATCTGACCCAGTTTCACCGCTTGTTCTTCTGTTTGCACTCAGACAGCCATTCCATCCTAAAAGAACCGCATTTCTTTTTTACTTTGGCTCGGTGAGTGGATGTGTCGCTGGCGCTGCCCGTTCGTTTCGCCATAAGGGGTTGCGTCTCACTGTTAGCTAGCTAACCTGCACGGTGCGTATGGGCAGGGCACATATGCAAGCACTATCAAAGCTCTGATTGGCTGCATAGCGTAAGTAAGCCGTCTCATTGGCAGAATTAATACGTTTATGGTGAATTTTATTTTATGCGCTGCATAGATTTTCTTGTGCGCTGAGAATGAGCAGAGTGAGAATGAGAGCGAGCAGCTCAGAGGGAACGTTGCTTAGCTGCACAATCAAAGATGACACGTACCTTTCCAGGCTTGCGTGGATGAGTCACTGGGTGATGTGGGAGGTACCAGATCTTGCTATCGCTGCGGTCAAGTGACGAAGCTGAGACCTCTTCTGCATAACCTTTGTCGATGGTCGACTTCATCGCCTCAACATACGTTCTTTCTTAGTCTGCGTTCCAGTAATCGTAGTCTGTGTTGCTAAGTTGATGTTGTTTGGTAATGTCACTGTTTCCTTTTTGAAAGGTATGTCTACGCTATAGTGTGAGCCTTCTTTGGAGAATGACTTTTTCCACAGTTTAATGACTTTGTGGTCATTGATTGATAGATTGTTCTTGTGTGTGGGGTCATCAAGTTTCCAAAACCTTTCCACCTGAGTTTGCAGGCTATGATCGGACTTGAGGAAGTAGGCGCTGGCCTTCCTTCTTTCCTTGTAATCAATTGGTCCGTTTATGGCCCAGCCAAGCACCGTTCTGGTAGCATATGGGTCATTATCTCCACCTACACAATATTCTTCAGCTCTCAGAAGACATGGTGGATCTTGTCCAATAACAAGGTGCACATCTTTGGAGTTGACCCTGGGAATAGGGATGTCCGCTAAGTGATCCCATCTGGCCGTCTCATCAGGTGTAGCTAGACGGATAAAGGCTGAGTTATACTTCTTTTAACTGCCCTTGCGCTTTCTTCTTGCGCGTGTGTTAATGGCTCGAGACGTTTATACTTAATTTTGCTTTGTCGGCGGTTGCGTGTGCTGCGTGGCGATTCACCACCAGGACAGTAGGTGGAGTAGCGGGTTTTTTCAATGACAAGCCTACTATGATGAAAGGAAATTCCCCGCCAGGACCTCTCACCTGGATTCATGCTTCTTCTTCTTGTAAATAGCCGGTATTTTGTCAGATTTTCAACACCTTGGGAGTCTAAACGACAACTTTCTCGCCTGAAAATGTTTCAAATGTTGCTAAAGTTATATATTTACAGAGTTTAAAGCTTAAGGGAAATCAGCTTTTCAGGCCGGCTGATTTCGGCTTGGACAGGAGTGAAGTGCACTGTGTGTAAACGCTCTGCATACTGTCAGATCGATGAGTATGCCGTTTTCAAGTAGTAGGCTTGCGTCTCTTCTTGCGGGAAAGTTTAGAAAATTGAGGTGACACACGCAACCGCGCAAGGGCTTGCGTTTCTTCTTGCGTCTTGCGTTACCGACTATAAACCAGGCTTAAGTCCTATGTTTAACTTATTTAGTGTTCTCGCACCATTAAGCGTGTACATGCTGCCATCGTGCAGTGAATCTATCTCAAGGTCCACACTTCCAGTAAATATTCCTTCTCGACTGCCTCCTACTGTATCAAGGTCTAACCTTAACCTTGAGTTTCTTGGTGAGTTCTTTCGACACTAAACTGGTGTTGGCTCCTGGATCGAGTAATGCATACGTGACAGAACTGATGCTGCCAGCCTTGCTTCTAACCACAACAGGAACAATAGGTAAGCAAACCTTACCATTTCCAGCTCCAGCAAATCCACAAGTGGCATTAGGTGATCTGGTAGGTTGTGTTTGTTGGGGAGTTTTACTGTCATCAGTGGCGTCCTGACTTGCTGTAGTATTCTGTTTGCTCGTGTGGTTAGGATGCAACCATTTGTTATGTTTCTGTCCGCAGCCAGGCACATTACGTACCCAATAGCGTGTGCAGACCTCAGTGTTGTGCCCCATCATGAAACAGTTTTGGCACAGGTTTTTCTCCTGAACGAACACGAGGCAATCTGGCACATTTAGTGAGCGGAAAGCTGGACACTGGTTCAAGAAGTGGCGCTCTGAGCACTTCAGAACACTTTAGATTAGCTGGTTGCTTGGTACGTGTAGACTTGTTCTCCTGAACAGCAGTGCCTTAACACTTGTGGGGTAGTTTTGAAAAGGTTTTTTGAACCCCTTTGTAGTCAATGTAAAATTGTTTGGTTTCTTCTGTTTCTTATAGCTAACTAACCCACCAAAGACTGGATCAGACCTCTTTTCAGCCTCTGTCTCTACGAAGCTGACAACGTCGTCAAGTTTTGGAAGATGTTCTTCTTTTGTAATTTCATAGTTCTTATTTAACCATTTGGCCCTGAGATCTGATGGTAGCTTGCCAATGATCTCAACCAATGTGCGGCGACCACTGAGTTCTTCCTCACACTTCATGGCAGCAAGCGTATCCTCACAGCCTCTCAGTTGGTCTGCGAAGTCTCTGAGTTGCACATTGTCTCTTATCTCCTTAAAGTTCAAAACCTTTCCTACCCAAGCTTGTGAGATGGAAGGAGGATTTCTGAATCTTGTTCTTAGTCGCTCAAGTGCCTCCTTGCTACCCGCACTAGGATTGGGGTTGTATAAGCAGTGACTTATGGCCTCTCGAGCCTTTCCTTCGGTGTACTGGTGTAGACGAGTTAACCATTGTGGTGAAAAGCCCCATGAACTTCCAATACTGGAGGGGGTCTCCATCAAACTTGACCATATCCCTTGGTGGGACCCTAAGAGAGTCTACTTGGACTTGATACTGCTGCCTTGAAAACTCTAGCAATTGTGATATTGAATCCCTAGATATTGGTGAAAGTGACGGTTTTGTCATTGCAGGGATCCTGCCAGCTCTCGATGTAGAATAGAAATGTGCAGTCAGGGCTTGCTTCTTTTCTTCATTGTGTAGCATCTGTGCATCTAGCTCGGCCTTGTGATGTATTTGCATGAGTTCCATTTCAAACTCCTCTTTGTTGCGTTGAAGCAGCACTTCAAAGTTTTCCTGTTCCCTCTTTCGCAGAGCTTGTAGCATCTCTAGCTCTCCTGACACAGAATTTTCATCATTTGTGTCGGCTTGAGGTTCATTGACTAAATCATTTTGGTTTGTGACATGCAGCCAGGCTAGAGCCTCATTATGCACATCATGAACGCTCATCAAGATAAGCTTCTCATAGGCATCAAACTCTTCTTTCTCAATGTCATCAGTGAGTCTATCATGATAACATCTGTGTGCTTCTTGAAGTTGTGTGAGGGCTAGGTCGAGGCTTTCCAATGCTGCTTTCAACTCTTCAGGTTTGTTTTCTCGGATTTTTACATTCACAGCCATTATCATCTTGGTTACAGCTGCTTTAGCTTGTCCTCGCCTCCTTTTCAGTGTTGTAATAATAAAATCCCTCACCTTCAAGTACTGGAAGAAAGGATACCGTGGCAGATCATATTTTTCTTTGAGTTGTGTGAAACTGGCGATGACGCCATGCCCTTGGCATGCCAAATTTTAAAGACTGAGGAGAATAAGAAGGTAATTGTGTCATATTAAAGTGATCACCTTTATTGTCATTATAATTTACATTACAATGAAATTTGGTTGCAACTCCAAAGGTGCTTATAAAACAATCAGAAATGAAAACAAAGCTATGTTGAAAATAAATTTAAATATATTTAAATAAAATGAAGGCACAGTATGAAATATAAAATAATATATGGTAGTGAATGGAACAGAGTTATTTAAACTAATAAAATATTGCACATTTTTCCGGATTTACACATATTGCATGGTATATATTGCACATATTCCGATATTTTCACTGAACATACTTAAAGGCAGGGTAGGGGATCTTTTTCTGGAACATTTGTTTACATATTGCTTGAAATACTCTTCACACCCCCATTGCAACCAATTAATTAAAAGTTTTGACACAAATATGAAAAGTTTTAGTGGCCTCTTGAACGTACAATCTAGGAAAAACACTATCCAATCATTGTGAACGGACCGTTCACAATGATTGGATTCTGATGCTGTCTATCAAACTGCATCTGCTCCTCCCTCCCCCTCCTTCCCCCTGTGCGCTTACCCTGCTCCGTGAACGAATTACGCGTCCAGAAGCTTGGCAGGAAGCGAAACTAGAGCCAGCTTGGCTAGCACCTAGCATTATTAAAGTATAGTTAGCATAAACTAAATACTAAATACGTCAACGATCGATGCTTGCTGTCAGAACAGCGCTCGTGCACCTTCGTGCACGTTCATGTACTCTAGAGGCGTGCCTTCGGGGGGAAAGTGAAGAAAAGGGTTGGGACTTTTTACCTGTGTATTTTCAAAATGCAGCTTCGCTGGACTCAAAATCCAGGATCTCCTACCCTACCTTTTTCAAAAAAAAAAAAAAAACAGCCATTACCAGTGGCTGACTGGCTGTGTATGATCAGGATAGTGTCTTCAATTGATACATAACTCAAAGCAAATCAATTCATAACTGTATTTATTGAAACAACTTTTGGAGGTATTACCATTAAAACAAATATTACTGGATACAAATATTACTATTACTGGACAAATTCATCACAAAAAGTGCATAGGATTTATAAAACTTAAAATAACAAAATAGGGTTGATCAGTACAGACAAAAAAAGTGCATAGGATTTATAAAACTATAAATATATATGTATATATATATGTAGATATATATATATATTGCAAACATCCCTTGCAGCGAAATGTATCAATTACATGTGTCCTATCATTAAAGGCATAAAAAATAAAAATAATATATTTTTTTTATTTATTTTTTTTAAATAATCGATACTTGGCGTCCAGAATCGATGCAGTAGATCGCGAAAATTAGAATCGCGATGCATCGTCATGACGATTATTTTGCACACCCCAACCTCTGGTGGATGCCATTAAATGCTTCATCTTAATTTTCCATGAGCACAAGATAAAATTATGATTCGACAGGCCTGATAATAGATTAAAAGTCTTAGAGATTCTTTCAGGATTATTAGTAAATATTAGATTAATTGTTGTATTTGACGTATAAGTTATTCTTGTCGCTCCTTTTATAATTTATCTCAAATTGTACTCACCCATCAGCTGTTTAATATTTTTCCTGAATCAGAGAGTAGGATGATTTCCTTTTTCGAGTTGCAGTGATTTAAAGGCATGGTAGGTAATCCTGTTCAGAAACACATTTTGTAATACTGGGTGAAATGGTCCGTCTATCCTGAGAGAAATCTACACAAGATGTATTTAGAAAAAGGGACGAAAATAATCAGACCTCTGTGGCAGCTGCAGGACTGAGAAAAAGCTGACCAATCCGAGATCAGCGGGACGCTGATCTCGGATTGGTCGCCTACAAAAAACCAATCAGATGCCTCTGCTTTCTGCCTACGCCCCCCTCTGCCGGCTCCCTGCTCCATGTGCGCATGCGGTTCTACCGGCTTTGGATGAAGCACTGACGGAATGGGGAGGGGGGGGTGGAGCTTAGAGGAGTGGACACTTTCGAATCTTGCTAGCTCTCTTGCTAGCTCTCTAGGATTACCTACCATAGCTTTAAGATTGTCTGAAGATGATCATAAAACACAAAACACATAGCTCAAGTTCCTATTCAGAGTTTCATCATGACAAAAAGAATTAGTAAAAGACCAAAAATCCAGAGTTTACTGCTTAAAAAGCTGAACGTGTGCAGAACACATCAGAGCACAGTGCTGATAGCTGAGGGCACTTATAAACGCACCCTCAGCTTTCACGTTTGATCTGAGATATTGAGACCTGTGTGGCTCGGTCTGTCCAGGTCCAGTTAGAATATGTTGGTTAGCGTAGGTTAGCTTAGAGAAATCTTTTGTGTGAACTTCAAAAGGATCTAAGTCTTCTTCCTCTCTGTCATTGCAGAAACGTAGAGCCCAAGAGGGATCCAGATGGCACTGCTGTAAGGACTGTGGGAAAGTTATCAAACGATCAAATCTGAGGTATCATCAGAGAATTCACACAGGAGAGAAGCCATACAGCTGTGGTCAGTGTGGGGCAGCTTTCACTCAATTCTCTAATCTAAAGAAACACCAACGTATTCACTCAGGAGAGAAACCTTTCAGCTGTGGCCAGTGTGGGGCAGCTTTCACTCAATTAGATAGTCTAAAGAGACACCAACGTATTCACTCAGGAGAGAAACCTTTCATCTGTGGTCAGTGTGGGGCAGCTTTCACTAGATTATCTAATCTAAACACGCACCAACGTGTTCACACAGGAGAGAAACCTTTCAGCTGTGGCCAGTGTGGGGCAGCTTTCACTGCATTAGGTAGTCTAAAGACACACCAACGTATTCACTCAGGAGAGAAACCTTTCAGCTGTGGTCAGTGTGGGGCAGCTTTCACTAGATTATCTTATCTAAAGACACACCAACGTATTCACACAGGAGAGAAACCTTTCATCTGTGGTCAATGTGGGGCAGCTTTCACTCAATTATCTAATCTAAAGACACACCAACGTATTCACACAGGAGAGAAACCTTTCATCTGTGGTCAGTGTGGGGCAGCTGTCACTCGATTATCTCATCTAAAGACACACCAACATATTCATACAGGAGAGAAGCCTTTCAGCTGTGGTCAGTGTGGGGCAACTTTCACTGAATTAGGTAGTCTAAAGAGACACCAACGTAGTCACACTGCAGAGAAATGATTGGCATAAATCAACAACAATTTTTACGGCAGATAAGCAAACATTCACCTGGGAGCAGCAACAGGAACTACCAATCAGAAGCCTTGCCTTTGTTCAGATTAAAAATCTTCTTTGTGGATCACCACCTTCTCTTGTCAGGACTTTAGTTCTGAATGTTCTGTGAGGAGCACATGTTTGAAGAACCATTGAAAGTGCTTTATAATTTGTTGGGATTGCTTTAAAGTTAAGATCCACAAAGTAGCTTTGCACCAGCAAACCGGTATTTCTGTAAACATCTGAAGAAGCAATATATCATTTCAGTTTGATGTGAAGTCGAGCTTTACACTCGTCTGTATTTCATTGTTCTGCATTTCATTAAAGGTCAGATGTTAACTTTTCTCATGCTTCTCATGTTCTTGCTACACAGATATTTTTGAAGAAAATGTGTGTTTGGTTACGAGGGAAAGTTGACCCTAATCATCTTCCCCAAAGACCCAGAAATCTTTAACGCAGTCTGAAAAAGGTTTGGAGTTGTTCCCTGTACTTCCCAGACAGCTGTATGATGCTCATGGCTGAAGCTGAAAGTTAAGGCTGTTCCAACACTAAAAGGGCACGAGGCTCAACTTCAAGCTGTGAAACTCTTTCAAATGTCTGTTGTGTTGGAATCAGATGTGTGAACGCATTTTAGTCCAAACGTCATTGCTGCACTGAGGGAAAAGGCAGCTAAGTAGGCTAACGGTACTTTGAATTGAACCGTTTAACACGAGAAAACTGAACTGATCTGTTTGTTGCTTCTACAACTGCTCAGTTACTCACACAATCAGGCACTGAGCAGATTTACCAAACAGACATTCTGCTGTAATCTCAGATGCTCTCAGTTGCGCTGCTCACGTTGTTTTAGTCCACAACTCTTCTTCTTCTTCTTCTTCGTCTGCCCCGACGGCTGCACAACTTACCCAGAACACCCGGTGGCAGATTGTGCACACGACACCATTATACTTTATAGGATTGTATCTACAAACTGAAACGCTGATCATTTAAACCCGCTTCAGGCTGTTTCTGTTCCCTTTAGTTTTAAGCTGACTGTGTTTGGCGTACCCTGAGCATTTCAGTGGAAAATGTTCAGCACAGACTTGGAGTTGTATTGTGTTCTTGTGGTAACTACGTACCCACAGCTATTATGTCCTTAAGAGTTTCTTAGAAAGCGCTTTCTGCCGCTCACACTGGGAGAATCTCACTGACAAATCCCACTTTGGCCTAAAGATGTGATCAGCGGTGACTTTTGTGTGTTAGCAACTGGCGCTACGGTCCTGGCTGAACAGGAAGTAGCCACCAGAAATGCAAGACAGTCGCTGTGGCAACTGAATGTTACGCAGGACTGTCTTCCTGTATGCAGATGGTCATCAGTGAAGTCACCTCCCCCGAATGAACCCCGTCATGTTGTGTATATGTGGCGAAACATGGCGAGCCAGCCGGGGGGGGCTGTTAGCGTGACAGAGACAGTCCCTCAGTCAGAGACCAACCTCAGAAGTTAAACCCAGTTTGTAACTGAGCTGACTCACAGTGGAAGTCACACGTTAGATCTGGTTCTCAGGGAGTGTTTCCTGTTGAGATCCAGCCGTGTCTGATCAGTGCTGCAGTTTCTTGTTTGGCATTATTCTCTCCTCTTACTCAGACTACACCTGAAACTACTGAAGAATTGTCACATCAGCCAATTCAAAGAAGTAATAACAAGTGCTTCAAAAAGGCAAATGAAAGAAGGGACGTAAAAATGAGGAAAATCCCCTCAGTACCCAGAAGTCTTTCTGGGGTTCCTGCTCCCAAAGCACACTGAGCGCTGCTTCTGTGCTTCAGTGTTTTTCAGTAGTTTGTGTTTACTTTTTCCACCTCCGTAATGATCTGTAAAACTGAAGGTTGTTGAAGAACACAGTGCTGGATCCAAACAATAGTGTAATGTTCCAATTTGACCTCCTGGTGGCAGTGTCGTCTCACTGTTGGAATTTCTCATTGATTCTTTTAAAAGCAGGAATCAACGTCAGATATTCATGATCTGAAGGGGATGAACTCCTGTGCTTCTGCAGAATACCTGAGTTTCCTCCAGTGCCACCATGAACTTGGTGTTTTTTGCCATATATATTTATATTTACACTAACTTATAGATTTAATCTGCTGTAACTCGTGTTAAATGGAGGTTTTGGAACCGAACCAGGTCAGCACCATTATCCCAGAATTCTTTGCATCTTCTTCAGATTTTCTCTGTGAAAACGGAGACTTCTGAAACATGTTTCTGAGCTGGTGTGGATGCTGCTGGAAGGACCTCTGCAGGTGACTGGTAGTTTTTCACATCTGTTATGATGTGTAACCGTAGCAACGAGAAAGTTGTTCACCTGTTGGTGCAGCTAACTGAGCTTCACAAAAGCCCAAGAAATGGCTGGAAAAATACCCCAAATCTGGATGAGCTGAAGAGGAGACGTCTAGGATGCAGAGCAGGAACAAACTGGAGGAAAAGGAGGAGGAAGTTTAAAGCATTTCTTCCCTCGATCATCAGGGGAAATATGAGGTCACTGGTGGATAAGACAACTACATGGATCAACTTCACACTGAAAGGTTGAATCCTAAACTCTCTTTTCATTTTCTTTTCATAGGGACTGAGTTCAAGCCTTTTCCAAGTTCCACTCAATTTTTCTCAGTCTTCAAAGTTTGATTCATGAAACCAAAATGAAAAGAGAAACTTTAGGATTCAACCCTTCAGTGTGGAGTTGAACAGCTCAGGCTGTCGGCTGAAAGCTTTGAGCCTCCGAGAACGTGGAAACTACGAGCAGACCACTTTTAAAGTTCAACAACGCTGCTCACAAGGAGCAGCTCAGGATGATGGGACGCTGCCTGGGGTTGGACTCATCACGGGTTCAGTTCCCTCAGATGCTCTGAGTCACAGCTGTCTTTCAGCTCGCAGCCCAAGCCGTGCGTCCAGATGCTCAGTTGTACATCAGTTAAAAGCAGATGATTTATCTGATCTGATTATTTACAACATCTTCATTCAGCTTTGGAGATTTTTGTGGAATTAATGGTTTATGGCTTGTATCTTTAAAAACTTTGCCCCCTGGTGTATGAAGAGAAGAAGAAAGCACAAGGACCCACACAGGAAGAGGGCGGGCTTTATTTGGGGCTTCAACAACAAGCTCAAACTGGCCAAATGAGTTAGAGACGCAACGATGGAAACAAGTGTTCAGCAGCTGCTCTGTAAGTAGAGAAGCTGTGTTTTTCTGCTTCAGCTGAAACCCTTTAACTGTTCCTGCTCTGTGGAGAACTTCTGATAGTGGAGGGGACATTAAAACAGGTCAGGCTGAGGTCGGATGGAAAACACATGATGATAAGCTGCTTTAGGAGGAACTTTACACAACTAAGAGCGTACAGAAACTAAGTGAAAAGAATGCAAAATAAATGCTCAGTTTAATCCAAACTCCTGCAGCTGAGCGTGTAAAGAATAAACGGTGTGAGTGGTCTGTGGGGGGGGGCAGCAGGGCTTTACCACTGCTCGCCCCACCTTGTTTCAGCTCAGGTGTTTTCTGCTAAAGTCGACAGCAGGAAATGTTTGAGGAAATCTAAGAGAGTGGTGTCAGATAGAGATGGGCTTTAGGCCACGCCCACACAGAACCTTATCAGAAAGTAGAAATGGACTGTTCCTGTACAGCACTTTTCTGATCTTAATGAGCACTCAGAGCTTCAACACTACGTGCCACATTCAGCCACACTCACACAGCACGTCTTAGTCTGTAACTACAGGCTTTCTACTCAGTCACACACATTCATGCACCCATGGATGCGTCGCTAGGCAACGTGGGGTTCAGCGTCTTCCACATGTGGCCGGGGAAGCCGGAGTGGAACCACCAACCTCCCCATTGGCGCCTGCTCTTGCTCCTGAGCTCCAGCTGCTCTTTCTCTGCATATCAGAGAATAGGCAAGGCAATTTTATTTGTAGAGCACAATTCATACACAGGGCAATTCAAAGTGCTTCACAGCTACATAAAATCACAAGAAGGCAATAAAATCATTAAAAAGAAAAAAAAGAAAATAAAGAAATTAAAAAAATAATAATAATAATAATCATTAAGTAATTAAAAAGTGAAGAGTGCAGATAAAACACTTTCAGGTGTCATATGCACACCTAAATAGAACTGTTTTCAGCCTGGATTTAAACATTGTCAGAGTTGAGGCCTGTCTCACATCTTCTAGAAGGCTGTTCCAGATTTTAGGGGCATAAAACTGAAACGCAGCCTCACCTTGTTTAGTCCTGACTCTGGGCCCCAGCAGGAGACCCCTCCCTGAGGTTCTCAGAGCCCGAGTTGGTTCATATGGCTCTAACATGTCAGAGATGTACTTTGGCGCTTGACCATGAAGAGACTTGTACACAAGCAGAGCTGTTTTAAAGTCTGTTCTCTGAGCGACAGGAAGCCAGTGCAGAGACCTGAGCACTGGACTAATATGGTCGTATTTCCTGGTTCTGGTCAGGACTCGAGCAGCAGCGTTCTGGATGTACTGCAGCTGTCTTACAGCCCGTTTAGAGAGCCCAGTGAGCAGGCCGTTACAGTAGTCTAACCTGCTGGAGACCAATGCATGGATCAGTCTTTATAAGTCTGATTTAGACACTATTCCTTTGATTCTGGCAATGTTTTTTAGATGGTAAAAAGCTGCTGATGTTCCAGATTTAATGTGGCTGTTAAAATTCAGGTCTGAGTCCAATATTACCCCGAGATTTCTAACTTGATAATTAGGTTTTAGAGAGAGAGTCTCAAGGTGACTGATAACACTTTCTCTTTGTTTCTGTGGGCCACAGACAATGGGCCTCATGCAAGAACATTTTCGTATTTTTATTCTAAATTTCTCTCACTTTTTTCGTAAGAAGGTCTCGTACGAACACGCCACGTCAGATTCAACAAGCACTCTTAACTTCGGAAAAAGTGTGTAAACGACCTGCATAAATGAAATCACACCTGTGCGTATCTTAAGTTCACGTGCACGAGGATAGTAGATTTGCATACTCCACGCCCAAAATGATACCATATAAGGCTGGGCTTCCTCGCTCCTATACCAGGAAGTGTTGAGTGTTGAGTCATGAAAATGGCATCAAGGCGCAAAAAGAACAACTTTACGGGCTCTGAGACTGAAGTTCTGCTTTCAGAGATCCAAAAAGGAAAATCTGTCATTTTTAGCAGTGTCAGCAGTGGAATTACGGGACCTGCTAAACCGAAGAAATGGGAAGCAATTACGAGTGCTGTTAATACCATGTCACCGAAATAAAAAATAAATGGTTTGATATAAAAATGGCTTAAAAAAAACGTCTCGCACCTGGCCTTCAGCTCAGTGCGCTCCACGACAGCACGGGTGCTTTGATGCGTATATGTGTCTCGTGCTCCAATTATGATTGGCAGTCCAGCCACGGCATGAAAGTCCCTCTTAATTTGTACTTGTTGGACAGCGGTGTATGGGAATTTGATGTACCGTGGGTGATAAACTGATGAGAGCTTTGATGACCAAGGGGAGCGCACGGCTCACAGAGGACTGGGACACCCCCGATCTGTCTCCAATCTCCCTCTGAAAGGTTCCCGTGGCCACAAATCCAAGGATGTGTGGTGGAATTGGGTTTGATCGGCATGTTTTTCTCTGGAGTTGTGGCTCTAACAAGCTTTAGCAGCAGCACAGTCCTTGGGAATCTTAATCGCGATGTCAGCCATTAGTCTGTCTCCACATGTTCTCTTCAAGAGCCTGACGCGCTAAGGCATCCAAAAGTATCAAGTCAGCCGCTGGTTACGCTTCCCGTTATATACAGATTCAAACGAACCTTTAATTAGTGCACAATTTAAAGTGGAATTCACCCTTTAAACAACATCGTGCCCAATCACTATATTTGACCATAATAGAATAGTGAATTGTGCTGCCACTGGGTATTATGTCTTCATATTAAATATAAAACCCTTTCATTTTTTAGAAATGGTGATTTGACGCGTCATGAAATCACCGGAAGAAAAAATAACAAACTACAACAATTCTAATTAGTTATAGTTCTACTTCATGCACGTAGTTCTAGCTGCTATAACAACCAAGTAATATCCTGGAACTTGGCGTCGCTAGCCTAATGCAAAAGGCAGAGAGAGAGCGATTCTGTTGTCAAGAACTTGGGAGCTAATGTGCCCTGTTAGCACTTAAGCACTTCGTGGATACTACTGAAACGTGAAGATTGTGACGACGTGACAAATTTGTTTTGTTTAGATCAACCACTCTCAGAGATCGCATGAAACACCGTACGGTGTCTTAGCTCTGTGTTTGGGTAACCCAGCTTGACCGTCGGAGCCCAGTCCACTGACTCAGTAGCTAACAACGCGCTGGGGCAGCCTTCAAAACAAAGCCCAAACGTAGCCCGTATTACATTACTGTTGATTGGCATTTAACAACATAATACTTTACTGCACTACGACAAAACTGTTAGATTTCGTACATACCTTTGACGAAGTGGTCACCGCAGACACGAGCATTTGCAAATTCAGCTCCTCCAGTCTGTAAACGTAGGTTAACTATCCACTTTTTGCGGCATTGTTCTGTGAGGTTTTTCCATTTCTCACCTCTATGGGCGATAACCTTAGGTACTCGATAGTAACCCTTTCCCTTCTCTCGGTTAGACCGATTGCTACATCCAAAAACGGCACAAAACCGAGGCATTCTGGGCAAAAAGTGGCAGACAAAACACAGTGTTTTCAATGGGCTCCAGCTCAGGTTGCCCACCACCTGGGTTCACGCGCTTAGAAAAATACGGAAGTGACGTCAAGTGAAACCCACTTATTAAAATTGTTGTAGTTTGTTATTTTTTCTTCCGGGGATTTCATGACGCGTCAAATCACCATTTCTAAAAAATGAAAAGGTTTTATATTTAATATGAAGACATAATACCCAGTGGCAGTACAATTCACTATTCTATTATGGTCAAATATAGTGACTAGGCACGATGTTGTTTAAAGGGTGAATTCCACTTTAAGTTAAACAGAATAATGTCAGCATCACTATGGACTATAATGTATATTTATTTATGTTTTCTTCAAAGTGATTAAATAAACAATCCATTAGTCAAGCAAACTTGATTTGAATAACAGCGGACTATTTTACGAAACTCCTACGACAGCTCTGGATCACTCGTAAATTCTGTTTGTACCTGAAAGAAAACGTAAAATACGAAAAGATCGCTGAATGCGCAAATTCTCTTAAATCACTCGTACGGACGATTTAAGAACAAATCTGTGCGTACAAACGGTTCTTGCATGAGGCCCAATGTGAGCTTGTACTTGAGCTCCCCCTACAGGAGAGCAGATAAATACAGATGGGAACAGTGTGCAGAGGTTTCTGTTCAGTGTTCACATGTGTTTGGATCACTGTGTTGACTCACAGCACAGAAATACCAGCCTTTATCTTCTGGCTGCAGATTCTTTACTGTGAATGTTCCTCTCTCAGCTTCAGTCTTGGTGGCTGAGCATTTGTCTTTGCTGAATTCTCCAAAGTCGTGATCTGTTTTACCTGTAGCTGTGAACACGATAAGTTTCATAGTTTCTCCAGGCAGCTGTCTGTACCAGTACATCTGGTGATAGCCTCCACCCTTTGTGTGGTTACAGTGTATTGTTGCATTTTCACCCTGCTGCTCCCACAGTATGGGAGTCTGGTAGACATCACTTCCATCAACATGACCTGTGAGTACAACAGAGAAAGTTACCACAAATGAGCATTTTACCAGTTAACGGTTTCACCGGTGCAGACACCATCTAACTGCTGA
This sequence comes from Odontesthes bonariensis, assembly GCF_027942865.1. NCBI lineage: Eukaryota > Metazoa > Chordata > Actinopteri > Atheriniformes > Atherinopsidae > Odontesthes > Odontesthes bonariensis. The sequence goes on from NC_134516.1 coordinate 28,116,415, forward strand.
AATGAATCAGCTGATAACATACTACTTTACCTTTGATCCAGTGAGCAAGCACCAATAAGCTGAGGAGCCGATGTCTGATAGAGGTCATGCTGTAAAACTCAGGCTCTCAGTTACAGTATCTCACTGTGTAGTCCCAGATATGAAGAGATGCAGGGAGGTGTGTCACTGCAAGGTGTGACCTTCTCTGATCCTGTGAACCAACAGGAGGCCACGTTTGTTATGTGGGAGGAGCTTAACTGAAGTGAACACAGCTGTGAAACCAGGAAGATTACACTGTGTGAAGTATGAATCAGCTGATGGAGAAGTTCCACCATGTGATCCGTTCTGATACTGACGTGCACACTTGTAACACTTTGAAATATTGGAATGAACATTTTTCTGTCCTTAACAAATATTCAAACACGTTAAACGGAGGCGGGTTTGTGTGTGGTCGGTACAGGAGTTCGTCAGTGTCTTTGGACATGTTGACGGAGCTGATGGTGCTTTAAAGACAGAGGCAGCTATACTATCTGATATACTACAGATATAGATATACTATCTGATATACTACAGATATAGATATACTATTTGGGGTTTGTCACAGAACTTCTGAGCTTTTTGTCTATTTTGTTTGTTTCACTGTCTGCACATTCACCAGTTTTCTTCACCGTGAAGTTAAGTTTGTGAATGACTCACCGTTGGTGTAGAAGACATCTTAATTCACAATGAAACAATCGCTACCTGTGAGGAAATGATAAATAAGAAATGTGATGATCCTGTAGAAGTCTGACATGAATGCAGTCACTCTGACGTCAGCAATGAAACACAGGAGTTAAATCATGACAGGGTTTCTCCTTTTAACTGAACTGAGAGGGATTTTATGAGCCAACCGATGTGATGTCAAGAGAGGAGTGGCTTCCTGTGGCTGTAAACTAGACTGATGGCTCCCATTGTTGCTGCAGTTATCCATCATTTACCTGCATTCTTAAACTTTTGCTTTTTCAGAAAACATGAAAAAGGCTCATTACACTTTTTTAAAACCCAAAGTGCTGCCTTGTGTAGTGAGATCTTCAGCAGGTGTCCCAGAGCATTTTTTTTTCCATTTTCATTCAAAACCACTGAAGTTGATAAGTCGTGTTCAGTTTTTGTAGAGTTCAGAGGGGATTTGTGTCATTGTGCATCTCGTGCAGCACAGATGATTTGTTTAAAAGCCTTGAAAAAAAAAACTTATAAAACTATGTTTCACAGAGTTTTGCAGATGTTGATACAGTCAGAAAAGTCTCAGCATCTATACTTGTGTTAAGGCTGAAATGAGATGAGTGAGGTTTAAAGAGGAATGAAGAGGATGAAGAAACACCATCACTGTAACTGATGAAGTGGAAGGAGGGAGTGGCTTCACATATTCCTGCTGCTGTAGATCGCCTTCCTGGATGTATAAATCGTGCTAAAGTGAGACACCAAGTTAAAGTGTACAGAAACAGTGTTACAGAAGTGTGCTGCGAATGCATCAAACTGAAAGGCAACCACATAGCAGCTGCTTTGGGAGCCTGCAGAAAAAAACTTGTGTGCAGTTTTTGTAGAGTTCAGAGGGGATTTGTGTCATTGTGCTTCTGGTGCTGCACAGTAGTAAACTGCACTGTAATTCACTCCTGCATCTGGGATGTGCACAGATCCATTCTTTGCTGCGTCTCCACCCAAATCTCCAGCGAGACTGAAACCATCTTTATATTTGTCTTCCATTGTGACAGCTTTGTAGTTCAAATATCCAATGAGTTTCATTGCTGTGTCTCCAGGTGACTGCTGGTACCAGAGCATCACTCTGTAGTCACTTTTACTGTGGCTGCAGAAAATCTGCATTTTGGCACCAGGATTTCTGATGAGATCAAAGGGAGACTGACGGACCTCAAGACCCAGACTAACAGCTGGAAACAGAAAGACAATAGAACATTTTAGATAATGAGAAATGGTAAATGTCATGAATTTAGTGATTTCAGACAAATTATTGTAATGTACTTTAACCGGGCCGACAGTTGTCCATTACTGCAGTGATACATTTCTGTGGCTTATCTGTCATCAATGCCCACCCAAAAGAATGATTATTTTTTTATTGACATTCAGAAACAAACATTCACATCCGCCACATGTGCATACATCTTACATCTCTTGTCTGTCCTAAATGCCAAAGTGGTATTTTTATTTTATGTCTAAACGATAACAAAAAAAAAAGAACCAAACAACAACAAAAACACACAAGAATATGTACAAAGTGGGGAGTGATCCTTTTTATATGGCATAGTTATTGATTTGTAAAAATAAAATCAGGCCTATGGGGCGTGACATAGTTGACCCAGTTTTCCCAGTATGAGGTGAATTTCTCCAGTTTAAAATGAACAAATGCTGTTATTCTCTCCATTTTATATCTGTCCATTGTGATGTCCATCCAGATGTTGACAGTTGGGCTCTCTTGTGATAGCCATTTCCTGGTGATATTCTTTTTGCAAGCCATTAGCAGGATATTTATGAGGTGCTTATCTCCTTTCAGCCATCCCTCAGGTATGTGTCCGAAAAACATAGTCTTAATGTCAAGGGGTATTTCACATTTGAAGATGTCCTGTAGGGCGTTGTGTATCTTTTTCCAATAGTCCTTCATGAGCGGGCAGTCCCAGAAAATGTGATAATGGTTTGCATTTTGATTTCCACACTTCCTCCAGCAGACTGAGGAGTTATTGTCATAGTGAGATCTCTGGGAGGGTGTAATAAAGCACCTAATCAGGCTTTTCCAGCCAAACTCCCTCCACTTCTGTGAGCTGGTACACATCCATTGATACCTCCATATTGTTGTCCATTCTTCTTCAGATATAATTATTCCTCCTTCCTTCTCCCATTTTGTTTTAATATATGAAGTTGAATGTGATTTCAAATTCGACAGACTCTTATATGAACATGAAACAGTTCTATCAATAGTTTCTGAATTATAGGCTTTTGTAAACAGTTCAATCAAACATGTGCGAGTCTTTGTTACATTTTTCATCTTCGTATCAACGTAGTGCCGCAGCTGCAGATATCCATAGAAGTCTTGTTTTTCTACTAAATGTGTCCTTTTAAGCGTTTCAAAACTGAGCATTTTTCCATCTTTCATTACCCTGCATAAGGCTGTTATACCCTCAGCTATCCAATCTTTGAATCTGGAGTCCAACTTATTAGGTGAACTCTGAGTCATAGGCGCACCATTTAAGAACTGTAATATCACTCTCGAGTTTATGTTCCTTTATGATAGACCCAAAAGAATTTTAAGACCCAAAGAGACAATTTACAGCATCGAGCAGTTGGTTGTACTCACATCATTGTCATCATCACTGAAGGGCATCATCTTCATTCAAAACTGAGAGATGCAATGGCTGTCTGCAAGCTGTATATCAACAGTGTTGAAGTTAGTTAAAGGCTTTCACAAACTACTGAAACAGGTGTTACTCTGCACCGGTCTGGTAAGGATCCGACTGCCACGGGTTCCGTATTCTGTACATTAAGGGGGGTTCTGTGTGATGTCACAGGGGGCTCAGCGAATAAATTAGAACATTCTGGGGTTCTAATTCTGCACTAAGAGAAAGGGTCATGGAGTAAAGAGGTTTTTAAATCAAAACAAACATTTCTGTCCAGGCTTCTCATGTGGGAAGCTGAAAATCTGCTTTACTTGTACACACTCGTTCAGGTTCATAGTTCACACCAGTGAGCAGCTAACAACTACGTGAAAACAGCGTTATAGTGACCATCCCCCTCTATATTCTCACCATTATCTGTTGGACAACCCATAATAAAAGTGGTGGTTCTTTTGACTCCAGGGATTCATTTGATGTTGATCCAAAACCTTCTAAGTACATCAGTCGAGCAGAGAACTTGAAACTGTTGATGAACTTGCTTCGAGACAACAGCTGAAACATCCAGTTTGAAACGTTCTACGTCTTCAAGGTTTGCATCTAAATGTTTGATGTTCAACCACGTTGTCCACATTCAATACGAATGACTGGAATGTTTATTTAAAAAGGGAAACTGGGCCGCGAGAGGTCACCCAGCCTTTGTGCAACAAAGTTGTTAAATACTGATCTCTTAAATCAGTACCGGTCTGCAAGACATTCCAAACCGGGAAAATAAAAAAAATAAAAAAATGTTTTAAAATTAAAATTTTAAAAAAAGACATGGAAATCAGGAATTCTTTAATTTCACTCGCTCCTACACTCGATTCTATACTTGGAAACTGCATAGATTGCATTATAGGAGGAAGTTTATTTTTTTAATGATGACTGTCTGTCATCATATCCTAATTATCCTAATTTGTAAAAGCGTCTGCTAAATGTAATATAAAAGAAGTGAATGCATGTAGAAATACCCCCACCCTCAGTGTCTGTTGAACGTAAAGTACAAAAAAAGTAGCTCATTTCGACTGTTTGCTTCTCTTCTTTGTACAGATCAGGTGGAGTCTGGCTGACTGTCACTGAGAGAGGAACCTGTGGCTTTTAAGATTAAGATTAAGAGTCTCATGCTCTACCGACTGAGCTAGCCGGGCTAATTGCATGTTGTAAATTGTGCCTTCCGGAAAAAAAAAGACAAGATAAAACAAGCCTAAGTCAATTTTTAGAGATTAAGAATGACATCAGAACACATTCCTCCTTTTCAACCTCTACCTACTCCACTCGACTGGATCCCACTCAGCTGTTAGGGTTTTCCATGAGGTAATACCTCCTGGCACCAGGTGGTACTTTTTTAGCACCTACTCGGTCGGGGTCGAGTTGAGTCGAGCCGAAAATGTGACATCTACAGACTGCAGGCCACTGATTGGCCAGGGAGTGATGTCACTGGATGAGTCATGAAAGCCACTCCTTATCAAGAACCGGCAACAGCAACAGTTGGATTTTATGTATTCTGTGATCGTCAACGAGGTGGATTGCTAGACGCAAAGACATAGACCAAGCAGCAGGTAAACCTTTGCCTCAATGTCCTACATTGCTGTGTCATGTTTGTGTCACATAAGACTGACATCACAGGACTTTTGGACCTCCTTGCTATAACGACCCCACCCACATTGAGGTGGTTGTGAGTAAGTACTGGTGGAAAAGAGCTTAATGTTGCAGGAGAACTGCCTCATCGCACATCAGAATTAATAATAATAATAATACATTTTATTTATAGGCACCTTTCATAGGCACTCAAGGGGGGTATTCCTAGAAAGTAGCTAAAGAAAGCCAGGCTGTAGCCGGAAAGCGTCACTTGAACTAACACCACCTTCCAATTAAGCCTCAAGTCATTCCATGAAGCCAGCTCAGCTGCATCTCAGCGAGGCTAATCCAAGCGAGGCTTACATAGCCTGGCTAAGTGCGAGTGTACGAGGAACGTAAGAAGCCCTGACGAGTGGATGGTGGAAAAACGGAGATGGCAGAAAAGGAGAGCAAGACAAGAGCTTTTATTTTTTCGGCAGCTGAACAAATAATGCTCATGGAGCTGTTTGAGGATTTTAAAAGTTCATCACCAGAAATGGTAATACAGCTGCGATCAATAAAGCGAAGAAACGGCATGGCTAACAACTGCAGACAGACTAAATAAGTTATGAAAGTTTCATACCATTGTCAATTGTTAGACATTTATTTTACTGTCCTCATGTATTTATGCTCTCCTCTTTGTGTTATAATGTGTTTACATAAAGCATGCTGAATTGTCTCTGTATGAGATGTACAGCACAAATATACTGGCCCTGCTCACTTTATTAATAACCCAATAATCGACACACATCATCATACTTTGTGACCATATTATCCTGAGTGTGTGACCCAGATAGTAATTTTTCACTTTTCCATCTCAACAGGAGCAATCTTAACAGCCAAAAGCGTACCTGGCAGCAAGTGAAGGTAAAGTACAGGAAAATATTTCAGAGTGGTAAGTAGCCTTTGAAGAAATGTGTTTGTCCAATAAAGAGAGCGCCAAACTAGATATGGAACACAAGAAACTGAAAATAAAAAAGATCAAGCTAGAGATTATGAAACTGGAGAGGGACGTGTATAAATTCAGATAAAGGAGAATTTCGTGTTGTGAACTGTATTTAATTCTGGTTTCTCTCCACAGCTTGAGAAACATGTAATAATAATTAAACAATTCAACTCAACTTGAACTCAAACTTGTCATTATTGTACGGTTCATACAACGTGTTACAAATGTGTTTTTCACATTTATATTCACAGTGGGGTGCCATGACCTAAACGTGTGGAAAGTTATAAATCATCTCTGTCCATTTAGCCTTCTTACACTTGCTCTGACTTAAACTGCTACTGTGTCAATGCTAAATTATGAAAAGAAGTTCTAACTCAAAGGTCACAACAATAAGGATCAAAGGAAATATGTGTCCCTGTACAGATCCCTCACTGTGTCAGGAGGAACTGAGTCCTTTCAGGCACTAGAACCTGCAGGGACTCAACGAAGAAAAGACTTGAGCCTGAAAAGTTGTCCACAAGACAAAATGTATAAAATATGAAGTATACTATTAATTAAAGATGGCTCTGTCAGAAGTCAGCCGTGGTGCCTGAGAACTTTAAGCAATGAACCTGTATTTAATTTGGCCAAAGGTCATTTCTGTCCGTGCCCTTGTTTTAGCATGTGCATGTGCATGTGCATGTGCATGTGCATGCTTCTTTCTGAACACAACACCCAGTGTGGACACATCATGGCTGGGACAGCAGCAGCAGCCACAAACACGTCCAAACTTTCTGTATTCAGCAGATGTGGAATATAGCTGATGGAATATAGCTGATGGATCACTTTTTAAAGAAAGTCCACCAAAACTTTGGACACATTCTGAGTCTCCACAAAAGAAGAAGAAATGTTGTTGAAAAGTCAGTTTGTCATTTTATCGAGGTCTCTCTGCTCTTTGTGTAACTTAGATATTCTACATCTGAAATGATTCTTTATAAAGTATTTTATTCAAATAAAACGATAACCTCTGATCTGAAGACAGCTGATTTAGTGCCGGTCACATGATCACATCATTTATAGGATTAAAAACATGTTAGATTTGTACAAAAGAGCCTCAGATTATCAACACTGATTATTTTAGAGCTAAAGAAATGAATGATCACTTTTCTTTGTGGGACACGTTTCCATCAAAGTGTGAGACGATATGAATGAATGAATGAATGAATGAATGAATGAATGAATGAATGAATGAATGAATGAATGAGTTCAGAGTTGGTTCAAACAGCTCTTCAACATGTTGAACTCATCAGTTACAGAGGAGACAGAGAGTTCATTTAAGGGCTGTAAATCATCTTTAATGGTGCCACATGTGTCCAGTTTGTCTTTGTTACCATAACTGGACAAACACTGATGATCAGGACTGAATAAATGTTACTGATCCATGTTCAGTTCAGCTCTAATGTAACTCATATCTGCTGGAACTGTGACGGAAAGAGACTTTTCATTTATGGTGATGGCGCCCTCTTGTGGTGTAAATATAAACTGCATGATGTCAGTTTGGCCTCTCGGACTGCAGAAACTCCATATTTTTACTGAACTGCCACAAAAAGGACAGATCTGTCAAAGATGAAGAAAATAAATGTAGAAATATAAAGACTTTTCTCATCTTCTTGTTGAAGCTCCAACCTCCATCATATCATAAAGATCTCATCCATCCTTTCCCTGTTCCTGCTGCACACACCTGTTGTAGTATAAGCAGCAGGGTATCAGAGTCTCCTGAGGTGACACCACAGTCTGTAATACAGATGTTGGTCAATTGTTCAGAACAACATACTCACACTCACACGCACCAAATGAAGCACAAGCTGTGTTTGTGGAACCAACAGGAGGCCGTTGATGTCTGCAGTGATTTTAGTGGCATTAAGACTCATTAGAGCGGAGTTATTGAATATTTCTGTAGCAGGTGTTGCAGCCGGCTGCACATGGAGACTAATGTTATTTTCCTGCTCCAAGGACAGCTTATTTGGATTCAAATGTTTATCTGATGGAGAGAGGTGGGATTTGATCTGGAACGACGCTTTATTTTGGAGGTATTTATTCAGCAAGTGCGAATCTGTCAATATGTGTCAAACTTTACCGAACCCTGTTGCTGTTGTTCTACCGCTGCCTCCATCTTTTAGTGTCCGCGTTAAAGTGCTTATGAAACGAATTTTAATTGTTGGAATTTCACAGTTTTTGCTGCTGATTCTAAAGGTTCCAAGCCTTGCGATAAAATGAGATATTGTCTGGATAATAATTTATCCGGGAAGTCATGTTAAAACGGGCTCAAAAGGAGGCACATTTTGTCTTTTTGTGCGAATTCTTTTTTTAATGCGTGACGTCATAGGGTTGACAGAAGTTCTAGTAGTCTAACTGTAATGGTGGCGTCTATGGCTAAGACATCACAGCACGGCAGAAAATATTGTGTTGCTGGAGGAACAAATGGTGTTAGTTGCAAAAATAGCAGCAGCTTCACTGAAGGGATCTCTCTGCACATGTTTCCCAAACCAAAAACTACTGGAACTGAGGCTGACAAGGAGAAGGCAAAGACAAGAGCACGGTGGATACAGTTTGTACGGAGGCATCGTCGTGATTTTGAAGTGTCCTCAACATCCGTGTTGTGCTCCGTACATTTCCATCACAAAAGTTTCATTTAAAAATGTGGAGATCGCGGGAATGGTTGGGAATAGGAGACGTCTTTTAGCTGAAGCTGTTCCAACTATTGACATCGCTGGACCTGGTGTGCCGACGGAGACTGTCCCTGCTCGAACTACTGCTCGGGCGCGAAGACAGGTGAGTCTGAAATTTCCAGATCGGACATTACTGGACTTGTTTTTTTTTATATATAATAATGTTCGCTTACTGTTCGCTTCTGAGAGGCAAGTGTCGACCACTGCTATTGGCTGAGAGCACGGTGGATCGTATCACTGCGTGCTGCCGCCTGCCGATAGCTGCACCTGTTACGGTGTTTGCTGTTCGGAAGCAGGGGACTGCTCGCTTTGCTCTTCGGTATACACACATATCCAGCTAGAATTGCTGTCTGGTCTCTCCGGTGATTGCGCCGGCTACGACATCCGAGGCTCCGTGGATCAGTCCTACTGATGGCTGCTGTCAGTCGTGCCGTGGCCGGGTGCCCACCTCCCTGCCGCGGCGGCAGTTCAAATCTTTTCCAGTTTACCACAGCAAACATACACTATTGTGTCATTTGATTGATAACATCTTAATAATAATCAGCATGTAGTAGGAGCGATGTTCTGTTTTGTGCCCGCCGATCCTGTGCCGAAAATGGTAACTTTCTTTCATTTCCATTACCCATACGGAGGTGCAGAGAGCCTCTTCAATATAGATATTAAATCGATTTGTGTGGCTTAAATTCAACGAAAGTTTTTCCACATAATGTTAGAGGTGTGTTCTTTCGACCTGCTGATGTTTGTATCAGAATTTTGGTTCCTTTATGAGATATAGGTCCATCAAATGTATGTTATTATCGCAGCCAGCCATACTAGCAAATAAGGGAGTCAACCCTATGACGTTACGTGGCCTATTTCGCACCAAAGGCCACATAATTCACACTTTTAAATGGCCGTTTTAACAAGTTATGCCCGGAAAATTTAGTTCAAGTTGGATTGATGGTTTTAGAAAAAGACAAAAATTTCATTTGAATGATAGATGAACATTCGTTTCAGTGCATCTTTAAGCAGCCTTACTGGGGCACCAAAGAGAACCCGAGCATTGCACCTGTACTTTTCATTTGGCCGGCTCAAAATCTCTGGAGAGGGGGTTGAGCTTTTAACTTTACATCCTAGGAAACTGATTTTAACACTCTGTGCTATCAGAACTTCTGTTGTGAAAAGGACTAATTGTGAAATGTCTCCACACAGAAACCCAGTGGGCTATTGCTCCCTCAGTCTTTGAGGATGCGTCAGCCCAAGCCCTCAGGCCCACTGACGTTCTCCCTGCAGCCCCTCTGTCACCACCTGGCCCTGTCCTCCAGTCAGGGGAGACCTCCAGTGTCACCAAGGAAGCTGAACTCGGGAATTACCAGCAGCAGACGGAGGAATTCAGCTACCCGGATGACCGCCAATTGTCTGGACCGGGATCTGCAACCGTACTGGTGCCACGCTTTGGTGTGGGTGGATCTCCTGACTTTGACTACAGGCTTTTGTATGGCTTGTACCCCTCTGGAACCTACAGCTAGTGATGTGGCGTTTGAAGCGAGGCCTCGGAGCATGTGTCGAGCAAAAAGGGGCGAGCCAGATGAAGCGTTGGTTCGAGGCTTGTATCGTTTCCATAAAAATCACGTGACTGATGACAAACGAGGCCTCGGATTCAGTGTACACGTCACTGATTCATTTTGAGCGTCACTATCGCATAAAAAGGGTTTGAACCTCGCGGCACTTCGAGGGTTTTGAGTTGGCGTTTGGTATTGGTGAGAGGTAGAGTGTGCGTTGGTTGTATCAGAGTTAGTGGTTAAGTTCAGTTATTATATCATCTATTATACTGCATTTAGAATATATCGTAATTAGGTTAGAATAGTGTTAGAATAGTTATATAGGATATGAACCCTCGTTTTTCGCGGGGGTTACGTTCCAAAAAGAACCCGTGATAGGCGAAATCCGTGAAGTAGTAGCCTTTATTTTTTTTTTACAAATAACTACTGTACTGTAACATAATAATTTGAATCATCAATACGAACTGAAGGCTTCAAATTGCGGAGATCAGCACCGCCCCACCGCGACCCGAGTCATTGGATTAGAACGGGAGAAAATGAAAAATGATTATGAAAAAAAAATACAAAGTAGGCTACAGTAGGACAAATAGTGACTCGCGTGTATTTCACTGCTCTTCTGACTGAGCCGCTGCATCCTGACTCAGCGTTTTTTTTTCTTCTAAAGCCCGCGGTGCAGGTGTGTTTTTTCGAGAGAAGAACATAGTTTGCCTATCGGTAGTTGTCGCTCTTTTTTCTTCTGGGCATATTAAACCGCAACGTTATTGACACACATTTTTTAAAATAAAAAACAATAACTTATATTTGTCTTGTTGCCCATACTGCTCTGTTACAGTTTATTCCTGACTCCCGGTCCCATAAGCACTTTCATACTCCCAGTTCCATAAGCACTGTAGTCAGTGTACATCATTGATATATTTCATTTGAGTGATCAACACCATAGCACTCAATAATACTTCCATATATGCAGTTTTCACACATTTATTTTCATTGAGACACAGTGACAACAATTGTTTATTTTATATTGCAGGATGCTCTAACTCAGGGTTAATTTAGTCTGTCATATATTCCTTTTGCACAGCAGGTGTCACTAGAGAGACCGTTTCAATGAGGCTTCGGGTAATGAACCTTTTGGCGAACCTTTGGGCTGGAAAGCCTCATTGGTTCACAAAGCCTCATTTTGCCATCACTACCTACAGCACCTTCAGCCAGCAGCATGAGAAGGGCAAAGACTACTTTCAGGATGTCCACTACTTGAAGGAGCATATTACTGACAGCCATGGTTCTGGGCAGCAGAAAAAGTTCTTCCCAAGTGCCCGCTAGAGCTGAACATGATGTGCAGAGGGTATGTTGAGTGGTACCTGCAAATGTCTTTATCTCAATGCTCTAACTAATCTGGTTCTGTTTCAGATTGGAAAGCTGAATCCCAACAGCAGAAGATTCTTTTTAGTCTTTGAATAAAATCTTGTCAAATGATCTCGCTTCAGAATGATTGACTAAGGGAAACAATGGCCTGTGTACACCATCTGGGTTCAAGGCAAATGGCAGGCATCACCTGTCATATTTGACTTGGACATTCTGCTTTTGGTTTCAAACATGGCTTCTCAAAGCTCTGCATCTTGAGAGGAATTGCTATGGAAGTGTTAAATAGTTGCTCAATTTGACTATAGCGATCAGCTACAGCATCCTTTACAGCCATTTCTCTACACCTGTACATGGCAGCCAGACACAACCCCTTCTATAGGTTGCTGAGTGCACGGTAGCCAACCTGAAGGCTTTCCTAACAAACGTTGTGCTTGAAATACTTGGCTGGATACTCCTTAAATATTCTTCTGCAGTTAAGCCACGGCCAGTGCTGTCTTGTCATATGATGACCTTGCCTAGGGTTTTTTTTTTTTTTTTGCTAAAGTTAACAGACTGAACTACTTGTATAGGTGGTTTATTCAAGTTGAAACTTAAAAATTTTTGTTTCATGTTATGCAAAGTCTATTTTCTTGACTATTTTCAAGATGTAACCTCATGTTGCTGGTCGACTGATACGCTAACTGTAGCTCGTATACAACTGTCAGGGCTTCTAAATTTTTCCATCAACTGAAAAATCTGAAGTATTTCCAGGTGGGCCATTATATATTTTGCGGGTTAAAATCACTTTCTTTGTGCCTGCAGTCAAGTTGGGTTCTGAACTTTCTGCCATCAACTTTCAGCAGTGACGCTTTACCAGACGGTGTGACTCCTGTGACCTGTCCCTGACCCTGTCATGCAGTGTGCCGACTCAAGGCAGATGGCGGCTGCGCAGATGTTTTTCAACATTCGAATATTAATTTTCACCTTTTTTTTTTTTAAAAACCTATTCAAATGTAGAATATTCTTTGACCACCCTACCCTGTACCACTCTACTATTGTGCTTTAACAGGCAACTTGTTGCCTTTCCACTCTGTAATGGCAGGTTGTGCCAGAACATGCCTATTGATGTTGCATGCTCAGAATGCAATAATAAAGAATTACAGTAGTCAAATCCTGCAGTAACAAATGCCTGGAGCAGTTTTACTGCCTCACTGAGACAGGACATTCCTGATTTTAACAATATTACAAAGGTGAAAGAAGGCAGTCCTAGAAACCTGTTTTATATGTACATTGAATGATACATTCTGGTTAAAAAATAACTCCAAGGTTCCTCACTGGAACTATCTTACCATCCATTTACTTTACTCAATGTATCCAGTTTAGGGTAGTGGAAGCCTTTAGCCCAGTGATAATATTTTTTTCCACAAGAGCCACATTGGCAGAGCAAAATCAAGGGAAGAGCCACTTTTATGACAACATACTAAGTCCCCTTTTGCAAATATGCATTTCTACATATAAAACATCCCACAAAAAAAGAAGCAACACAGCCAATACATTTTCAATTAAGACCGCATTTACCTGAATACTGGAATCCTTAATACTCAATACTGGAAGCTGGCATGCATGTCCTTGACTTTCTTCATGTTGTATTTATAGTTTGTTGCAATCATAGTGAGACATTCAAGATGAGCATGGTTTAGTCCTTTTTTAATTAAAAACCGACCCATTGTGCCTGTATCTCGCTAATGGAGCTAGCGTGCACTGCGGTCAAGTGTGACGGTGGTTTAAGCGGGCTGCGTTGCCAGGTTTAACAGAGCCCCCTTTAGGAAACACCATTAAGCCTTAATTAATACTTAATACTGTGCTGTAGTCGCTGTATGTTATTTAAAAAAAATGTTACCATATTGTTATAAGCTACTATGCGAGTGCGAGCCACCAATTAAAGCTTGAGGAGCCGCATAATAAAGTAGCTCTGCTTTAGCCTATCCCTGCTGCCAATTGAAAGAGTCAGGGTACACCCTGGACAGCTCTCCAGTCCACTCTGCAAAAGGTCTAATAATTTCCACACTTCCATTCACTGAGACTCTGCTAGAACTGTTTGGAGACCTTTTCTAGAGGGCCGTATCGGAGAGCCTACTGTGGGAGAGTACTTTGAAAGTTTGATTGTGCCAACTATTGCTAGTTTAATAGCAAGTGATCTGAATCGAAGGAGTTAAAAAATATTTTGCAAATTGATCATGTAGCTTTGCACTCAAGGGGAATTTGAAAAGGCATCTTCCACATGTGGTAGGAAAACAAAAGCAGAGGAGATATTTAAGTCTTGTGTAGGATGAAAACCAACATGGGAAGATGTGATGATGCCACGTTAAGGACCGAGTCTGTATGAAGCACAGTCATAGCCCTCCAGCTGAGATGAACAAGGCCGCACACACAGGGGGCAAGTCGAGACAGTTGGTTAAGAGAGATGTATGACTCTGATGAGGCACACAGAAGACACCAAGTGGTGCCAAGCAGAGGGGCAAGGCTACGTAGCATAGGCTAACGAGTCACATGCAATTAAAGCTTGGAAAAGGCCAGCGAGTGCAGATTTAACTGAAACACCTTCATGGTGCAAGGTCAAGCAGGGCCACTGTACTGAGCTTCAAGTTATTTTGGTCTGGGTTTGTGTAATGCAATTCAACCATGAGGAGAAGGAAACATGTAGTGGTGGAATTTAAAGCAGAAGTATTCAGTTTGCCCTTCAAAAGCAGAGTCAGCCTCAGTGGGTGTGGTGAAGACTCAATCCTCTATGAAGTGAAAACAAACCTTGAGTTAAAGTATTCAATACACAAACCTCATTTTATTGGTCAAGTTTATTTTGCCTGAGTTCAGCCACATGTTGGAATCTCCATGGAAGTGTCCATGAGAGTCACCTGCAGAAAACAGAAGGGGTCAGTATTGATACAGGAGTCTCAATACTTCAGACACTAGTCCAGCTTTACCTTAGTACAACTTCTGCCCCTTAGACCCAGTCTTGGCATCAGCGTGGTCAAAAGCATCCTGGGAGTATTTGGCGTACGAACTGGAGTCGCGGGCTCGTTGGTAGCCATTGCTGGACTGGACGATGTGGGATGAAGGGTATACAGTGCGCATCTCAGATGTGTCCTTAGGAACCTGGTCAGAGGTCCAGACAGACTGTGGGAAAGAACGGTCGATCTTCAAGTTCATTAGGGCAGCAAGGAAACGAGCAAAGTCTGCGTCCTGCGCAGTAAAGCCAGCATTAGACCCAGAGGAGCCGCTGCCGTAGCCAGACCCAGAGGAGCCGCTGCCGGAGCCAGACCCAGAGGAGCCGCTGCCGTAGCCAGAGACAGAGGAGCCGCTGCCGTAGCCAGAGGAGCCGCTGCCAGAGCCAGAGGAGCCGCTGCCATAGCCAGACCCAGAGGAGCCGCTGCCGTAGCCAGAGGAGCCGCTGCCAGAGCCAGAGGAGCCGCTGCCAGAGCCAGAGGAGCCGCTGCCGTAGCCAGAGCCAGAGGAGACGCTGCCGTAGCCAGACCCAGAGGAGCCGCTGCCGTAGCCAGACCCAGAGGAGACGCTGCCGTAGCCAGAGCCAGAGGAGACGCTGCCGTAGCCAGACCCAGAGGAGCCGCTGCCGTAGCCAGACCCAGAGGAGCCGCTGCCGGAGCCAGACCCAGAGGAGCCGCTGCCGTAGCCAGACCCAGAGGAGCCGCTGCCTTAACCAGAGCCAGAGGAGACGCTGCCGTAGCCAGACCCAGAGGAGCCGCTGCCGTAACCAGAGCCAGAGGAGCCGCTGCCGTAACCAGAGACAGAGGAGCCGCTGCCGTAGCCAGAGCCAGAGGAGACGCTGCCGTAGCCAGACCCAGAGGAGCCGCTGCCGTAGCCAGAGCCAGAGGAGACGCTGCCGTAGCCAGACCCAGAGGAGCCGCTGCCGTAGCCAGACCCAGAGGAGACGCTGCCGTAGCCAGACCCAGAGGAGACGCTGCCGTAGCCAGACCCAGAGGAGCCGCTGCCGTAGCCAGACCCAGAGGAGACGCTGCCGTAGCCAGACCCAGAGGAGCCGCTGCCGGAGCCAGACCCAGAGGAGCCGCTGCCGTAGCCAGACCCAGAGGAGCCGCTGCCGTAACCAGAGCCAGAGGAGACGCTGCCGTAGCCAGACCCAGAGGAGCCGCTGCCGTAACCAGAGCCAGAGGAGCCGCTGCCGTAACCAGAGACAGAGGAGCCGCCGCCGTAGCCAGAGCCAGAGGAGACGCCGCCGTAGCCAGACCCAGAGGAGCCGCTGCCGTAACCAGAGCCAGAGGAGCCGCTGCCGTAGCCAGACCCAGAGGTGCTACTACCAGAGCCAGAGGAGCCACTGTTTTGACCTGAGCCAAGAAATTAGTTGAAGCAAAGTATGACAGCATGGTTAGTCATGCTGTCAGTAGCCTCTGTATCACTGCCAATATGTTTAGTAACAAAAAACAAAGCTAAAGGAGTATTTGCAGTTCAAGTAAACCTGAAGTCTAATATATTGTGAGATTTGGTGCCGCATGATTAATATAGTTGCAGACCCTCTTCCCTCTCATTCCTACCAACATCATGGGTTGAGCATGTCCAGACTAAACAGCTTCCCATGTTGGCTGCCTTTATATAAACTGCACCTAGTGATGTGGCGTTTGAAGCGAGGCCTCGGAGCATGTGTCGAGCAAAAAGGGGCGAGCCAGATGAAGCGTTGGTTTGAAGCTTGTATCGTTTCCATAAAAATCACGTGACTGATGACAAACGAGGCCTCGGATTCAGTGTACACGTCACAGATTCATTTTGAGCGTCACTATCGCATAAAAAGGGTTTGAACCTCGCGGCACTTCGAGGGTTTTGAGTTGGCGTTTGGTATTGGTGAGAGGTAGAGTGTGCGTTGGTTGTATCAGAGTTAGTGGTTAAGTTCAGTTATTATATCATCTATTATACTGCATTTAGAATATATCGTAATTAGGTTAGAATAGTGTTAGAATAGTTATATAGGATATGAACCCTCGTTTTTCGCGGGGGTTACGTTCCAAAAAGAACCCGTGATAGGCGAAATCCGTGAAGTAGTAGCCTTTATTTTTTTTTTACAAATAACTACTGTACTGTAACATAATAATTTGAATCATCAATACGAACTGAAGGCTTCAAATTGCGGAGATCAGCACCGCCCCACCGCGACCCGAGTCATTGGATTAGAACGGGAGAAAATGAAAAATTATTATGAAAACAAAATTCAAAGTAGGCTACAGTAGAACAAATAGTGACTCGCGTGTATTTCACTGCTCTTCTGACTGAGCCGCTGCATCCTGACTCAGCGTTTTTTTTCTTCTAAAGCCCGCGGTGCAGGTCTGTTTTTTCGAGAGAAGAACATAGTTATCGGTAGTTGTTGTCGCTCTTTTTTCTTCTGGGCATATTAAACTGCAACGTTATTGACACACATTTTTTAAAATAAAAAACAATAACTTATATTTGTCTTGTTGCCCATACTGCTCTGTTACAGTTTATTCCTGACTCCCGGTCCCATAAGCACTTTCATACTCCCAGTTCCATAAGCACTGTAGTCAGTGTACATCATTGATATATTTCATTTGAGTGATCAACACCATAGCACTCAATAATACTTCCATATATGCAGTTTTCACACATTTATTTTCATTGAGACACAGTGACAACAATTGTTTATTTTAAATTGCAGGATGCTCTAACTCAGGGTTAATTTAGTCTGTCATATATTCCTTTTGCACAGCAAGTGTCACTAGAGAGACCGTTTCAATGAGGCTTTGGGTAATGAACCTTTTGGCTGGAAAGCCTCATTGGTTCACAAAGCCTCATTTTGCCATCACTAACTGCACCTAAATGTTGATATACTTGCTTTTCTGGGGGGGGATAACATGTTCCAATGCTGAAGAGCAGGACACAAAGCCAGGAAATCCTGTTTGGATTTCAAAAGAAAAGAAAGAAACTTTAGTATATAGGAGAACAAAAACCTAAACCATTAAACATGAAGACTCATCTGAAGAAAACCTTAAACAACATGTTGAACAAGACAAAACAGAAGCAACACAGTTCAGATAAAACTGGTCAAAAACAGCAATCTAGTGACTGCTGTTGAGAGAAGATTTGTGCTGTAACTCATCTGAGGCTGCAGCTGACTTTATATTGGTGCTCTACCTGCTCTAATTACACTCATAAACCTCACCTGGGACCCAGTCAGATCGTGCTGCATTCAATTCAGCTCTGAAAATGAACACTTCTGACATTTAAAAAGGTTTGTTGCAACATGTGAGGGATGAACATGGGATGTTTTAAAGAAGGTGAATTACGCTTGGTCAGATACGGTGTTAAACATCTGGACCAAAGTCCTGCAGATCACTGTGGGCCCCTAATCTCTGGCTGGGGAGTGTGAGGGGAGTGACAGAGATTTGGTCTGAAGGACTCCAGGTTATAACCTCAGTTCTAATACGTCACAAAGTCGTCACAGTCATGAAATTGGGGTCCAACACATCACTTGTCCACTTCACTAGTGGGAGCTGCTAGTTGGGTTTCAAGGGGAAAAAAGTGAGCTCAGCGTGACATAAGACTGGAGTCTTAGTAAGTTAACCTGCTGAGTTCTGGAAATAACTCTAACATAATGTTGACTCCTTGGCAGGAATAAGGAGCTCTGCAGCTCTCTCATCCAGAGGATCTAGAAGCATGGATGTGTTTGGAACATAGCAGAGGGTGTATTCTTCCTAAAGTCACGCTAACTGCCTTCTGCGCACTCTGAGATGTTTAAAGCTCAGATTAATATCTGAGCTGAGATGTAGAAACGTGAGACAACATGATGCAGAGCTGCTCTTTTATTAAGTGATATGGAGGAGATCTTAGATTTATTTCAGATGAACTTGATTAAACAGGACATAACGGAGGTTAAATGTTTAAAGCACCTTGTGCCATCATTTTGTTCATAACTGGAAGTGTTTCTCAAATTTGTCTTGATGATTTCTGTGGATTTCCATCATTCCTCCTGAAAACCTGTTGCCTTGTGAGAACAACCAAAGACTCCCACAGACTCCCTGTGACACAGCAAACTTCCAACATGGGAAATGTGACATTTGAGCACTTTATAGTCTGTAGGCAACTGTTTTCTGTTCTTTGTGCTGTGTAGGCTTTACCAGCCATCAGTGAGGTGGAACTGTACTGAAAATACTCTGAAGTTAAAGCTACATTTTTAACTCATTTAAAAGGGAAAATGTGTCTATTTGAATAATGCTCTTTTTTAATATGGGTCTAAGTTTCTGAGAAAGTTTTTTTTTACTGTAAAATGTTGACTGTCACACCTGAACTTCATATTTATTTATGAAAATGAGAATATTTATATCCCCAGGTTGTTTTAATTCTGAAAACTAACATTTGTTACAGTAGTTCACATCATCTGTTCTCATAATTACTTTCATAAAATCCAACAAAGACCAGACTTTATCATGTTCATATTTAAACTGCAACCTGCAGGTTAACAATGTGAGTGACTTAAAGTGTGGAAACAAGTCCACAAAAGTTTTTCTTTTAATTATATGTCGACTATGTGCAAGTAGTCCCCACAGGCAGTGTCCTTGCTGTAGGGACGACCAGGTAAGACATCTGATTCTCACATATAGATGGAACATTTGATGTTGCATTATACCCAGTATTAATCACACATGTTTGTTCATGTTCCAGACAGGATAGTGAATGCTTTTGTGCACAGTCCACTGTGTGGTTGTACAGCTCACGACTTCCTGAATATATTCCAACACCTGGCTCGCCTTCTTGCATCCAAATGTAGAACAAAATAGATGTTTGATCTGTAAAATCTGGTGTAATGAACAGTATCCATGAGTCGTTTGATTTATTCATTTATTTAATACATTTATTCTAACCCTGCCCGGGCTCTGGGGAGGATTCATCCCTCCATCAGACCTGTTGCCACTGATTTTCAGTCCACTTCTCGTGTCCTTTGGCATAGCTCAGCCTTTTCTCCCCGTTTCCCCTCCTTAAGAACGGCTTCTTGACAGCCACCCTTCCATGGAGACCATTTCTGATGAGGCTTCACTGAACAGCTGAAGGTCCAGATGCATCTCAGGGAATCACCCGTTTTCTGCAAAAATGCCATTTCATGCATGTCAAACTGTTATTTTATAGATGCAACCAAAGAAATGGGAACAGATGACAAATTCTTCCCATCCCTGAATTTTAGCTTGAGCAGCTACTGATGATGCAGCCCTTTTGGCCACCTGGTACCTGCTTCAGGTCAACCTCCTGAACAACCCAACACAAAAGGCCTTTTTCTTCAGCTTTAATGTTTCCCTACATGCTAATATTCAGGTCCTATGCTACTGCAATGATAGGAAATGATGACCTTCTGGCCACACCTCTGCTATTGAGGCCGAGAGGCTCCTTTCAGTTTCCATGACCCAACCTCAATGGTAATGTATAGATTTGATAAAAATACTCAGCGTTGTGTTTAAGATGTCACAAACACGGTCCTCCACTAGATGTTTGCCCCACCACCTGATCCAACTTACTTCCAGGTAGTGAGTAACTGACAACATTGAGCCAATAAATTTTGTTCCCAAGCCACTTCACTAAAAGTAGCTGCCACATCTTTTTGATTTGTGTAGCACAAGCTTCATTACAAGTATGCAGTGTACAAGACCTTTGCAACCACAGAAGATAGTTATGAAGCCATCCTCGGTCATGGACTTGCAGAAACTACTGTCCAGGTTTCACATGGCCCCAGCATCTGATGGGTCTGCCCTTACCCAGAGCTGTAGGGTGAGGATTGCTACAGAGTGTAAAGGTTTCCCCCTCAGCACAATATGCAGCAGTGGAATCTTCTGATAGAGCTCAAGGCCACACCTTTACCCACTGCTGTCAGAGCTGCAGTTGGCTTTTCAGCCATTTTTAGTTGGGAATGCATTCCAAGCTGAAGCCGTCAAGACCTTCACAAGCTCACCTTTGAGCAGAAACTGTCCTTACGTTAATGCCAACACCTTATTATAGGATTAAGTCATGTCAACCTGACAGGCCCTCAACTATCCCCTCCAACCCACAACTGGATGACCCAGAGACAGCTAGGAGCCATTTGATGGTGCAACAAGGTATTCAAGTTAAAGCCATTTATTCAAGCGGTAGCAGCAGCGATGCCTCTAGAATATGCAGATCTGCAAGACAAAGAAAGTCAGTCACCTACCAGCAGCTACAGAGAGCACACATGCAGAGTAAAATGAGCCTCACCAGAAAGATCCTCAGAAGCCGTTCTGAACTTGAACCTTGTGCTGAGATGTTTTGCCGTGGTCTGGCTCAGATTCTGTTGGGCTGTAGCGGAACTGGCTGAACAGCACACGCTTCTTGTTGTAGCGGGACCGAGATTTGTAAGCGTAGACTTGATCCTCGTCGGTCACAGGAGTGAAGACTGGCTCGTCCTCGCCGCTGGTGTCAGATGAAAGGCTCCAGCTCCCATCTTCAAACTGGTAATTGCTGCCAGGAGCTCCAGACTGACCTCCCTGAGCACCATGCTGCTGTGCTGCAGAACCACTGGTTCCAGCTGCTTTCTGATACGTTGGCTTAGACAGAGCTTGTCCATAAACTGAATACATGGGTGAGGAAACAGAGAATTAAGACCAGCCTTCCATTTACACCTGAGTCAATTTAAACTGCTTTTAGTTGCTGAGCTTTGATTGGGATCAGCTTACCGCTTTGTGCAGGAATGCAGGTGATGCTTCCAATCAGCACACAAGAAATCCACAAAACCCTGCAGAAACAGGGACATCTCATATGAAGTTCTGAGTACATTTAGAGACCAGTGGGGTCCAACCACCACCTCCCCTTAACATGCCCACTCCTGTTGAGCTTAACTGCATATTCATAGTGTAATGCTGCGACCAAATGAGGTTCTGCTTGCCTCAGACATTTAAGGCAGCAGAGGTTCAGTGCCACCACTTAGGAGCACTGGGATAGACTAGAAGTTACTCACCTCATTCTGCTGCAATGTAATTAAAGCCTGCCTGGGACCTGCTGCTGCCAAACTGCACTAACACAAAGTTCAGAGCCCTGTGACACTAACCTGAAGCTTCTTCTTCTTCTTCTTCTGTTATGTTTTATGGCAGTTTACATACTAGGTGTATTACCGCCATCTACTGGACTGAGGTGCAGTTCATTGGGTAATTCAAAGAAAACTTAATAAAAAAAAATAAACAAAAACAAAAAAAAATAAATAAATAAATAAATAAATAAAAAAATAAAATAAAAAAATAATAAATAAATACATAATATATAAGAAACCAAATAAATAAATAAATAACATAAAATAATCAAAACAAAACTATAATTCTAAATCCTGTTTGCTAACTGTGTCTCTTTGATAAAGGATATCATGGAACTCGTGATACTTCCTGACCTGGGCTCACCCAATAATGTTTCCAAGGAGAAAACCTTCTTTACTGCACTAACTGCCCTTTTCAGTTTTTCTCTTTGACTCAAGAACCTTTCACATCTTAACAGAACATGTTCTACGTCCTCTCTGACTCCACATACCTCACAATTTCCAGATGGATGTTTGTTTATGATAAATAGATTACTATTCAGACCAGTGTGACCTATTCGCATTCTATAAAACCACACCTCCTCCTGTCTATTTATCTCACTGTTTCTTTTCCTAGATATTCCTTGTTGTAAATTATATAAATGTCTGCCCTTCCTCTCCTTATCCCACTCAGACTGCCACATTGTATTAACTTTTTGTTTGATTATTACCTTGATCTCTGACTTACAGAGTGGAATATTTACTTGAACCTCCTCTTCTTTTGTTGCCTCTTTTGCAAGCTTGTCTGCTTTCTCATTCCCTTCTACACCTTTATGTGCGGTAACCCACACAAACTGCACTGTCCTTCCTTGTTTTTTTAATTGTAAACATGATTTGATAAACTTCATTCAATAGATCCTGTCTGCATGTTGAATCACCACTTTGAATAGCTGTGAGTGACGACATAGAGTCAGAGCAAATAACAGTGTTAGGGAGCCTAGCCTCTTCTAACCATTGTAATGCAATGATAATTGCTGCCATCTCGGCAGAAAAAATGGATAAATGATCAGTTGTTCGTTTTTTGATTTTTATTTCATACTCAGGAATATACACCCCAATTCCGGTCTTCCCCTCAGAATCCTTGGATGCGTCTGTATAGATTTTTGCTGAATCATCGCAACTATACTCTAGGTACTGCCCTACCTTGTCTTTAGTTTCTATGATTACTCTAGGGGAACAAAACAACCAGGGTGGGGTTGTTGCCAGAGGCAAAGTCTTGCTACAAGGTAAATCCTCTATTTCCATCTGACTTGCTAATCTGTTAGCATCCCAGCCAAAGCTACATATCTTAGTTCTCCCATATTCCCAGCAGTCATTAAGGACTTCCTTAGTAGGATGTGATGCACTATGTCCTTTTAAATTGACCCAATAAGCCATGCTCAATTTCAGGCGCCTGAGGTTTAATGGCATTTCTCCTGTCTCTACTTGCAGCGCTGGTACAGGAGAGGTTCTGAATGCCCCACAACATATTCTCATACATTTCACCTGCATTTTGTCGATTTCTTTGAGTTGTGTCTTTGATGTTGATCTGTATACAATACATCCATAATCAAACACTGACTTAATCAAGGCGATGTAAATTATTTTAAGGGACGTTCCTGAAGCTCCCCAGTTGTACCCTGCTAAACATTTCAGGACGTTTATACCTTTTTTGCATTTTTCCATCATTTTCTGAATATGTTCCTTAAACATAAGCTTCACATCCAGCCACACTCCCAGGTACCTAATAGTATCGACTTGTTTTAATGTTTGTCCATATAGCCTAAGCTCTACGGTAGGATTCTTCCTTTTCTTTGAAAAACAGATTACTTGTGTTTTTTCCACCGACAAATGAAAACCCCACTCAAATGCCCATTTTTCCACCTTATTTATGGCTAATTGCATCTTAGCTGTAACTTTACCAATATTACGCCCTCTTGTCCACAGAGCTCCATCATCAGCATATAATGCTCTGTTAATTCTTACATCTACAATTGAGTCAAAAATATCACTAATCATCAGATTAAAAAACACAGGGCTGCATACACTGCCCTGTGGTGTCCCATTTTCTGTAGTATACATCCTAGAAAATTGAACCCCAACTCTGACTTCAATTGTTCTGTCTTTTAAAAAGTCCCTGATCCAATTAAACATCCTCCCACCAATGTTCATCCTATTCAGCTTAATCAGTAACCCCTCCTTCCAGAGCATATCATATGCCTTTTCTATGTCAAATAAAGTAGCAAGAACTAGATCTTTGTTATTTTGTGCTTTCCTTATTTGATTCTCCATGCATACCACAGGGTCCATTGTAGTTCGTCCACTACGAAACCCACTCTGATGGTTAGAAAATAGTCCTTTCTTCTCACCCTCATACATAAGCCTTTTAACCACCATTCTTTCCATCAGTTTGCATAAATTTGATGTCAATGCAATTGGCCTATAGCTTTTTACATCAGTTTTATCTTTTCCTGGCTTCCCAATCGGGATTATGACTGAGTGCTTCCAACACAAAGGTAATTTCCCCTGCTCCCATATCTTGTTGTACATTTTTAAAATTTCATGCTTAGCTACATCGTCTATCTCTTTTATCATTTTGTAACACACACCATCTTTCCCTGGCGAAGTGTTTTTGACCCCATTTAATGCTCTTTTAAGTTCAAATAATGTAAACTCCTTGTCAAGTACGCTCTCACTGTTCGCCTTTATCCCTAGTGATCCTTTGTTTTCCTCTATTACTTTAACTCTCCAAGCTAATTCTTCATCTGTTAAGTTTTTTGAGCTATGAACCTTTACAAAACCTTTTGCAAGCATCTCAGCTTTCTCTTGATTGGTCACTGCCTCTACCTCATTATTTTTAATCACAGGCATGGAGAATTCCCTTCTAATGCCTCCCATCTTTTTAATCATGCCCCAGACCTCTCCCACTTTAACTTCTGCTCCTATCTTACCACAAAAGTCACGCCAATACTTCCTTTTAGCCTTTTTTACGACTTGCTTTACCTTTGATTGTGCTTTTTTAAACTCCATGAAATTATTATATGAATGATTTGATTTTACATTCCTGAAAGCTTTATTTCTGTATTTTACTGCTTCCTTACAGTCATCTGACCACCAAGGTACCATTTTCCTTTTCCTCATGCCAGAGGATTTACCCATAACCTCCTCCGCTGCCTCACACAATATATTTGTAATTTTTGAATTTATTTCATCAACATCACAATTCCTTTCTGATATTTTTTCCATCAACTTACCACTCGCTTTAAAACTGTACATCCCCCAGTTTGCCTCTCTCATCTTCCATCTTGGAAACCAATTCTCCTCTAGACACATATTTTGATTCCCAATACTTAACCATATTATATAATGGTCACTTCCAAGAGAACTTCTGTTAACCTCCCACTGACTTACCCCTGCTATCTGATCAGATACTATTGTGAGATCCAATGCGGACTCTGTTCCATGATAAACGTCAAACCTCGTGCCTCTTCCATCATTTAAACATACTAATTTGTTATCATCCATATACTCCTCAATAATACTCCCAGTCTCATCCACTCTTGTTCCTCCCCACAGAGTGTTGTGAGCATTAAAATCTCCACACAATATTATCTTTCCATTTCCTCTCTCATACAAACTATCTAGCATCTCTCTCATTATTCTTTTACAAGGATTATAAAAGTTAATGATTTTAGTCTTAGTTTTACCTACCCATATATCCACCAGGACTACCTCTATATCTAAACTCAATGTTACATTTCCATAATTAATCCCTTGTTGAATAAATGTAGCAACTCCACCTCCTGTTGTATCCCTGTCTTTGCGTACTGCTGTGTATCCATGTATAATGAAATCAAGTGCTGGTTTTAACCATGTTTCTTGTATACAGATGATATTAGGTTTGATGTCTAGTTCCTCAATAAAATGCTTTAGTTCCTGCCCATTTGCTATTAAACTCCTAGCATTCCACTGAAGAACAGACAAAGTCATTTATGTTGTGATTCTTCTTGTCCTACTTCTGCTAGTAATATATCATTGATACTACCTATATTTATTTCCCCCATACCAATGTATTTCTGTGCCGCTTTTATGATTATTTTAATTCTCTCTGTCTTACTCGTGGTTTGAGCAGAACAGTTAATTACTTCTGCTAGGAAGGCTATAAACTTTACATTGTCCACTGCAATATATGTTGTATTTGCTTCCCTTCCTACTTGTTTGCTTCCCTGAGATTGCCAGTGCTGTTTCTGTCCAGGTTTTCCTGTACCAGCTTCTGATGGTATCACTGTTTCCTTTTTTGCATTAACTTGTTTAATTGCTTCAGCATATGTCACCTTTTCCTCCACTTTAATTCGCTGAACCTCTGCTGCACGTTTATGCGCATCACACCCTTTATACGCAGCGCTGTGCTCGCCTCCACAATTACAACACTTAACCTTTGTGCCTGGGTTACATTTACCATAATCGTGATCTTCCCCTCCACACTTGCCGCACCTCGTTTTCCCTCTACATATTGCTGCTACATGCCCAAACTTTTGACATTTAAAGCACCGGAGTGGCGGTGGGATGTACTCACGTACTGGATAGCTCATGTAGCCGACCCTAATCCTTGTTGGTAACATTTCCTCTCTCATGGACAACAGTACAGATAAACTTTCCTTCTTCACCCCATCTTTGTTATACATCAACCTCTTCACTCTTTCCACTTTAGCTCCCGTCACATTTCTCATAATCTCATCACTTGTCAACTCAGTTGGGACCCCTGTGATTACTCCTTGCACGATCCTTTTCCTCTCCCACAATGTACATTTGACCTTCTTCCCCTCCAAAGTTGTCACTTTAACCAAAATATCTCTTTGTCTGTTATCAACACACGTAATGATTAAACTTCCATCTCTCAATGCTTTAACTGACACATTTCCTACGGCGTCATGTAACGCTTTAGATAGTTTCAATGGGTTTAAAGAACATGGCAAGTCAAATTGAAGTTTAACCTTTATTTCTTCTTGTCTTACTTTTACGCTATGTCTTTCTTCACCCGACTCCTGAGAATTACCATTTGAATTATTGCTACTACTATTTCTTCTCTTTTTCTTCCTGGATTCTACTTTCTTCCATTTTCCAATGTTTGTGTCTCCCGCTTCCTCGTCCTCCATCTCACTCAGTTCTGCCACGTCATTTCCTCCCATTGCCATAATCCGGCGAATCACCCAGAACACACCTCAGCCAGCTCTCCTAACCTGAAGCTGCAGGAGCTGCTTTCATATGATCCTCAGTGCAGAGGGAACTGATTGCTCAGCGGTAACAGCTGCTGCTGAAAGCTGCAAGGCTGCAGTTAACTGGCAACAATGGACTAACATATGGAGCATCTCAGTGTTATGTCAATAAATAGATAATAATCAGGAACTCTTGTGAGTATTATGTATTATATTTACATGTATAAATATTATATTATAAATATAAATCATCAAATATTCTGAACTGCTGATATAAGTGATAATAATTACAATAACAATGGAAGCTGCTCTCAACACGTGAAATCTCTCTCATAGTTCATTATTAGTAGGTTAATTGATGAATAAACATCCTGCTGCTGAATAAGTGTTTAAAAGATAAATAAATCAGAAGGAAACCTGCAGAAGAAAGTCTTCTAACAGCTGTCTCTCTGTGTTTATTGGCATACAGCACGGTTAGTGAGATCCAGATCCATGTGGGCACTCAGGACGGATTTAAATAGCGACTCTGAATGGACGGTAAACCCGCACTGAAGGCCCAGTGAGCCAAAGCACGGCCGCCACTGAAACATATATTTGAAACCTGTCAATATGCTAACTTTGCGTGTTTACCTCTATAACTGATGTTATATGTAAAACAGAGCACATGGTCAATTAGCTTTTTAAAAATCTTTATTTTAAAGAAAACGATCAAAACAAGAGTTTTTCTGGAAGAGATTTAAATAAGTTCTGAATATGCATTGAAGAGAGGTTACATTTGAGTCTATTTTCTTTGTACAAAACTTAAAACAAAAACCTGAAGATGAGGCTGCGGTTACAAAATCAGGATTTTATTAGAGCAGAGCGACAGTCTGGACATGCTTTAAGTGACCACGAGTTGACCCGTAGTCTTAATGGGCTGATTTTCAGTTTAGCCGTCTGACAGAAGAAGCAGAAAAATATGTGGATGAGAGCAGCTTTATTGGGAATTTGGCTGGAAATATACACTCATTCTTTCCTGTTTTTACTAAAAGATGCAGAAATATTAAACTCTGTAACATGTGTTTAGTGCACCAACCCATGCCAACTCAGTTAGCATATATACAGTTATAGGAATAGTTTACTGAAGGTCCCATCTTGTAGACAGCCTCAGTGTTGCATTTCCAGTCCAGTCTGCTGTCCAGGTGAACCCTCAGGTATCTGTAATCCTCAACCACCTCTTCACCGAGGATGGAGACGCTGTTCAGCTGACTGCTGCTCCTCCTAAAATCCACAATCATCTCTTTTGTTTGTATCCAGATGAGGCGATAGTTTATTTTCCTATAGATGTGATAGTTTCATGTAGATGTGCTGAGGTGTGACAGGGGAGCTGTTGGTACATGGAGGATGTGAGGTCTGTAGCAGGAGACAGCAGCATGCTGAGTTTGTCTGAACTCTTCCATCTGTCTGATCCCACATTATCCCAAAGCCTGTGAGCTTTTCCATTCCTGACCACACATCCCTCACACTGTTCTGCTGCAGAGAGTTTCCCACCGACTTGCTCTCTTCCTTTTTTCTTCACACTCCTCCTTAACTCCCTGTTTCCCTCCATGAAGGCCTTCTTCTTTATGCTCAGTGGCTGCAACACAAGTTCACATCAACCAGGCGTTTGTTCAGAAAACAGCGTCACAGCTTTGGACTCAGGAAGTGTTTCAGATCTCAGCTGTCACTCAGACACACTCTCATAGGGCCTGGATAGCTCAGTTGGTAGAGCATCAGACTTTTAATCTGAGGGTCCAGGGTTCAAGTCCCTGTTCAGGTGTAGAAATGTAATATACCACTTAACCTGTACTTCCCTCTATGCCTGCACTCTGTTTCTACACTGTCACCTCTGACAGAGCCTGGCTGATGCTTTTCCTTCTATGTAGCTTATTGTTAGCTTTGCTGTTAGCCGCATCGTTATATCCTCATTTGTAAGTTATATAAACTATAGAATAATTCTATAGAAACTATAGAAATCACCTTAAATACACCAGCTGCAGAGTGTTGATCACATTCACTGAAACTACAACAGGTTAAGAGCATTTATCATGAATAGTTCTGCTTTATATCAGGGCTTCTTTTCACTTAGATTTCACTATTTGGACAATCTGTAATGAATGAACACCCAGAACAGAACACAAGACATTACAGAGATAAATCAACGTTGGTGCAGTTTAAACAACAAGGGCATTGTTTGCTTCATTTAAGGGGCAATAAAACAAAGCACTTCATCAGAAAAATCAGTGTCAGAAATATATTTTGTAAAGGCCTCAAGAGACATAGATGTTGGAGGAAGTTGCGTAAACTGTGATGATGTCACAAGTTCAGTCGCAGTGGTGCTTCCAGCTTCTCTGGAGTTTGGTGTGTTCCACATAAGGAGCAGTATTCTTTAGTATTTCAGCTTTAGACTGACAACATTTGCTGCTCAGTTTTCCTCTGAGCCACAGAGATGCTCAGCTTTCATTGTGTCCAATAACTGCAGCTTCTAAAGTGGATTTCATAGCACTGCTGCATCTCTGACAGTTATCAGATCATTTGGGTGGAAACACATACATCACAACCCTCTGAATCTGCTTTCAGTCCCACCTGAACAGTCTCTCAGTTTCAGACACAAAATGTGTCTTTTAGTTTGAATCTCAGCTGATATCTCCAACAACTGTAGAGGGACTCATATCATTTCACCAGCTGGTGTGATAAACTTACAGAAACAGCTCAGGAGCAGCACCGGGGATCTTTTGGGAGAAAAGGGGATTCTCTCCATGCTGATAGAGCTGGTGATAAATGAGTTTATGGATCCTACATATTACAGAGTAAAACAATAATAAAGGTGCTTTCTGACCCTTGACATCTTTTTCTTTTATTAGAAAAATGTTCCAAATTTGAATCCCATGGAGGGAGCCAATGAAGTAAAGATTGATGCATAAAAGCATTAAAAACCTCTCCTGTAAGTTCTCTGTTCAAGTTTTATTTAGGTTCAGCTGCATGTTTCTCTTTATGGAATCTTTAAGCCCTCATAGATCAGTCTGATCCCAACAGAAGTCTGGCAGGTTTACTTGGTTGCTGTAGTTCACTAAAGCAGGACTCTGAGCAGGGCCCTCCGCTAACAGGCTCCTCTCCTTTAGAGCCAGTGGCAGGGTTGGGTTTGGGAGGTGACGTTGCTCTGTGCTTTAAACAGCAGGCTTTAATCCACCAAACTTCAGTTGGTTTATGATCTGCTTTTCAGAGGATTTGTAAATGACCAAATAAATAACACCAGCAGACAGGGTAAACACAATAGTTTACAGATAAACATGTGTTTGATCATGTGTGAGGCAGCCTTTCCCTGTAAGACTGAGCCAGAAAAACAACAGCCAGCACATGCAGAGAATTACATTCTCCATCACATCTCCCTCCTTTTGATCACATATGTTCATATTAATTAACGTTTTTATGTCCTGCCGCCGGGATGTTGCATACTTCAGGGCAAATCTGGGGTTTTCCTCAGCCCCCCTTTATATGTACCTAAATATGTTATATACTGTTGGAAAGCTAAGGGTCTTGCGATTCCAATGATGTATGGCAATCCAAGATACAATCAGAACTGTGGACACAATAAACACTTACGTAAAACCAGTCGCAAATACAAAAAAGTGTCAAAGTCACCTATAAAGCCTTACAGTATTCTAAGAGAAGATACAACTCCAACAACAACGGTCCTGATACGTTGGCAAGAGTCCAGTAAAAGTAAAATAGGTAGTCTACAACAAGTCTTTCACCCACAACGACACAACTGCCTTTTGAAATGTAATCATTTGTGTGCAGGACATTTTTTGATACGATTTTTCCTTTTTTGTTTTTCCAACTGCCCTTTTAGGTACATGGGGGGAGTTGACCTATCAGATGGCCTGATAAGATACTTGAAGGTCTTGCACAAAACACAGAAGTAGACTTTCTTGTTCCACTTCATGGACATTGCTTTTGTGAATGCATCTTGCACAAAGAACATGGCAGAAGCAGAGGTAAGGTTCCTTTGCACCAGAAGGCATTCAGGGAGACCTTAGCAGACATCCTAATTCTCCCGGAACTTCCGGGAGTCTCCCTGATATTGATAGTTAATCACGGATGCCCGCGAGTCGGATAAAATATCCCGGATTTTAGACTATGCGAGGGAGTGTTTTTTTTTTTTTCAAAGCGAGTGAGAGCGTGCAGGCAACACAATAACTCGTGCACCATGCGCGTTTCGACTGCGCAGGCACGAGAGAGAGAGGGGTGTGGGGAGAGGTGTGAAAGCTGTGCGTATCTGCACAGCCCTTTTACAGACAGCCGTTCCACTTCCTATTCGCCCCATTATAAAAAAATTGGCTGCAGTTCACTTCCGTCGGGGAGTCGAAAGAGCCGGCTCTCAGAAAAGAGCCGAACTTCCCATCACTACTTCTTACCACTGGATTCCATTGGGAGTGTTTCATGAAGTCCAATTTCAGTTTCTAAGGCAAAAATCCTTTCTTGTAGCGCACACATTTCTTGTTGATATAGCCGACAGCTATCAGAGGGCATGTTGAAAGGACTGTAGTCTCTGAATCATCAGATAAATTCTAAAAAGAATAAATTTGATTAAAAAAGTCTGGGTTCACTTAAAAGAAAAGAATAAAATGATATCCCAGACTTGTGGAAAGAAGTAAAATGATTTAAAAGCAAATAAAGCGATAAGCAGCAGGAGGAAGCAGAGACACGTCTGCACTCTTCAGAAGCAGGAAGCAGGATAGTTAAAGCCATGAGTAGAAGTGCCTCCAATTGGTTCAAAACTGCATCATATTTTGCAGATATTGTTGGGTTTTCAACTCAGACCCTGGTGTTCATGAGGAAGTCACTTTCACCAGTTACAGCCAGATCTCATGAAGCGGTGTACTTATTACACGCCAAGTCATTTACTGTGTTTTTACAAGGCTTTTTTATGCTTTTGCGTATTATTTTCTGTTACATATTTCAAGAAAATGACGTCCTGCCCTCAGCTTTTACTCTAACTCTGACTATTTCACAGTTTTTACGTTAATTTTGATGTTATGTAGTGTGACAGGAGGAGAACCTCCACCGTACTGTACCCTAACCATTTGACTTGTTATGTGAACGGAGGAAAATTACACTCTGAAAGTATAAAATAGGCATAAATGAGACTTTAAAAGCTGTGTGCTATTCATACGCACTTTCATTAAGTGGACCAGTGAAAAGGATTGAGTAGAAAGCTGATAAAAAGCTGTTTTATATGCTAAGTCATAGCTTGCTCTGAAGGCCCACAGGCACTGCTGGGATCTGAACCCAGGATCTCCTCTTTACAAGACAGGCACTTTGACCAACTAAGCCACAGCGCCACATGGTTCATAACACTGATGAAAGAATAAAGAGTAGGAACTGGATCCACCTCAGGAAGTGTTTTTTGTGATTTATTTCCAATATTCATGTGATTTTTGCATAAATCAGGGCTTGATGTTATTCAAATTATCTCCATATGTGAAAACATTGGACTTAGTCCCAGTTCCATCTTCTGTAACTCAAGAATAGTTAAAGCGATGAGATGAAGTGCCTCCAAGTACAGACTGTTTTGGAAGTCCAGCACTCCTGAAGCACTGCTGTAAACAGTTATGGCACCATGTTGATGTACATAATAACACCTTAAGGCACTGCTGGGATTTGAACCCAGGATCTCCTGTTTACTAGACAGGCACTTTGGCCAACTAAGCCACAGCACCACATGGTTCATAAAACTGATGAAAGAATAAAGCAAACATTTTGCTTGTTGTTTTTAAGTACTTAAAATCAAAATGACTTTTTAAGATAGTAAGTAAGCGTTGTTTCTAAGTGCTTGTTAAAATGACTATTTAAGATAGTAATTAAGTGTTTTTTAGGCGATGTGAAAACCGTTTGCTGTGACTTTCCAATATGCTTCAAAAACTGGACGTGTTTCTTCAGATAAACTCCTGACCAACTGTGAAAAAGCAGTGAAAATGTCTGGCCTGTATAAACTTTGTGATGTCAAACAAGATCAGAGATGACATCGATTGTGATGTCACTACAGTGATGACATCACAACTTTGTGAAGGCTTCTGTTCTGTCTCTTCTGGTCTGTGGTTCCAACCACAGATTCTGGATGGAAGTGAAGTCCGGATTCCAGAATGTTGATTTGTGTTCTCTGTTAATCTCTGGACGACTTCAGCTGATTACTTCCTGTCACTGTCACGTTGGAAGGTCCACTTCTGCCAGTTTTTCAGCAGCCAGTATCATGTTTTCCACCAGCAGTGTTTCCCAAGACAGAATAATGTCAGTTTGTTTAAAATGTTGCCAAAATAAACTATTACAATTACAACAAATGTCATCTCAGGGCACTTCAGTAATAAAGTCCAATTCAGGCCGATTAGAGTTCAATTCATTGTAATTATAATCCAATTCATTCATACAGAGCAATTCAAAAACTATTTCCTCGCTAAGAAAACCAACAGATGGCACCGAACTTGCACTATCTCTAATTAGATAAAACTTTTTAATAGTTCTAAGATCATATCTTTCTGGTTTTATTTGCATTTTACAAAGAGTCCCGAGTAATTATGAAAGTGGGGTTTTAATTTGAAGAAAAAGTCTCAAAATAAAGTGATTTTTAGGAGTATGCAGGGATTCATTTCCATCTAATGAACAGCTCAGTTATATTAAACAGTGGGCCGTGTGAGCAGCAATCAGGGGAGTAAGGAGTTCACAGATCATAGACAGAGGCAACTGTCCAACTATTCAAAGCTTTTAAAATGAGTAATAAAATCTGACAGGTAACCAGGGAAGGAAGTCCTTTAATCCTGGAAATATTCTCCAGGTGATAGTCGGCTGACTTCCTAACTGACCTGATCTGGCTGCTGAAGCTCAGCTCTGAGTCCATAATAACACCCAGATTCCTGCTTGGTTTGTGCCTTTAAACATCACAGCCTGAAGCTGAGCTCAGATTTTTAACAGCTGACAATGACCTCTGTTTTCTCTTTGTTTAGCTGCAGGAAGTTCTGGATCATCCGGTTGGTTATTTGTTGGAGGCTCTTTGCTGGGCCAGTTATTCCTCTGTGCCAGCAGCTGAGCACCAGTTCTGCCAAAACTAACAGGAAACATCATCCTGCACCGCTGGATTATCAACAAGTAATACTGACCAAGTCAGGAGATTAAAAAGGATTCAGAGGATAGTCAACCATCTCCTAAACACGGGACTTGTGTTTTACACCAGTCTTTGAACTGCTGTGAGACCGTTGTTTCCTTCATTCGTTTTTCACCTTTTTTTCCAAAACTACTTGGTCGAAAGGTGTAAAACATTAAAAGTACTGGGTTAAAGTTAGAAAAACATCATGTAGGAAATAAAATACACTTTTGGGGGAAAAACTTGGCCAATAAGACCAGGAGCTCCTGACCTGTCTCATACATTTCAGTAAGACCTCGGGAAATTGTACCAAAAAGGGCAAAACATGTCTCCTTTAAAGGACCAATAAGAGCTACATCTCAGACTCTACAGGCCTCAGTTAACTTGTTAAATGTGTCAGTGGGTCGGTGTGAAAACTCAACATCTAGGATGTTATTTCCAGCTTCTAAGTTTAACTGAAATAGAAAATCTGAGAATTACGACAATTTGGGTAGAGCTATTTTACGACAGTAAAATATTTGGCAGTGACTAAGTGCCTTTAGCACAGACAGGAGGGTGGAGGCGAGAGGAGACAATGAGGCTGATACCAGAGCAACCAGATGAGCCTCCAGCGCTCACCTGTCCTGATAGTCCCTCACAAGCAGCTGTCTGTTGTTAGCTCGTTAAGCTTTGATTGGTCTGGGCTGGTCTGTGGCATTATTTATAACCCTTCACCCTTTCTGTTTCCTCTCATAGCTTGTTTTCACCATGACAGCTGCTGGGTTCTTCCTGAGGTATAAGCACAAGCTGTCTTTCACAGTTTTTGATTGATTGATTGGAAACATTAGTTAATATTGCATTCTTACTCTTTGTTGTACATAATTTCAGGGTTTCCCTCTTTGCCTTGTTGACTGCTGCTACATGGGGTTTTCCCACTAAAGGTGTGCTATCATCTGTTGTGGTAAAACATTACATGCTGTCTTGAATTAGCTTCTGCTAAACTTGTTCTCATGCACCCAGGTTCAAAATCAGCAGGCCAGAGCAGCAGCGGCACAAGAGCTGCAGGTAATTTTGGCTCTTACCAGGGAGCAGCCGCTGGCCGCCCGGTGACCGTGCCCTACACTGCTTCCAGTGACGTTTATATGGCGACACCTGTGCTATCCTCTGGTCTAAGTCAACCTGTTCTTCAGGCAGACCCAAGATTCAGTGGCTATGGCTCATTTGTGCCAACGCAACTGGTTGTCCAAGCTCCCGGTTTCGTCCAAGCTCCTGGCTTTGTCCAAGGTGCTCTTCAGGGAGACCCAAGATTCAGCAGCTCTGGCTCCGTTGTGCCCGTGCAAATGGCTGTGCAAGCTTCTGGTGTCCCACAGGCTGTTCAGACGGGTCCAGCATTGAGCAGCTTGAGCTCTGGCCTGCCTGCAACAGGATACTCTACTGTCACTTATGTGCCTGTTGACGTAGGATCTGACGCTGGCGCTCTGCAACCTGGAGCTGCCCAATCTGGACCACAAGGTAAATCTTCTGCTTGGAGTGTAGATGGCCCAAAATGTTTGGAACCCTAAAGGTGTGTTTTCATGAAGCCACTAGCAAATCTTGCCGAGCTCTATTATAAAGCCGAAACCTGCTGTTTAGTTTGTATTAAAAAATAAATAAAAATTCAGAACATATGTATTAAAACACAAAATGATGCTCAGGTGTGTAATAATGGCTCCCTTCTGCTTGGAGGAAAGGCCCTTCACTTTAAGCAGCCTTACTGGGGCACCAAAGAGAACCCGAGCATTACACCTGTGCTTCTCATTCAGTCTGCTCAATCTCTGTAGAGGGGGTTGGGGCTTTTAACTTTACATCCTAGGAAACTGGGATGTCAACACTCTGTGCTATCAGAACTTCTGCTGTGAAAAGGACTAATTGTGAAATGTCTCCACACAGAAACCCAGTGGGCTATTGCTCCCTCAGTCTTTGAGGATGCATCAGCCCAAGCCCTCAGCCTCACTGACGTTCTCCCTGCAGCCCCTCTGTCACCACCTGGCCCTGTCCTCCAGTCAGGGGAGACCTCCAGTGTCACCAAGGAAGCTGAACTCGGGAATTACCAGCAGCAGACGGAGGAATTCGGCTACCCGGATGACCGCCAAGGGTCTGGACCGGGATCCGCAACCGTACTGGTGCCACGCTTTGGTGTGGGTGGATCTCCTAACTTTGACTACAGGCTTTTGTACGGCTTGTACCCCTCTGGAACCTACAGCACCTTCAGCCAGCAGCATGAGAAGGGCAAAGACTACTTTCAGGATGTCCACTACTTGAAGGAGCATGTTACTGACAGCCATGGTTCTGGGCAGCAGAAAAAGTTCTTCCCAAGTGCCCGCTAGAGCTGAACATGATGTGCAGAGGGTATGTTGAGTGGTACCTGCAAATGTCTTTATCTCAATGCTCTAACTAATCTGGTTCTGTTTCAGATTGGGAAGCATATCCCAACGGCATAAGATTCTTTTTAGTCTTTGAATAAAATCTTGTCAAATGATCTTGCTTCAGAATGATTGACTAAGGGAAACAATGGCCTGTGAACACCATCTGGGTTCAAGGCAAATGGCAGGCATCGCCTGTCATATTTGACTCGGACAGTCTGCTTTTGGTTTCAAACATGGCTTCTTAAAGCTCTGCATCTTCAGAGGAAGTGTTAAATAGTTGCTTCCATTGCTCAATTGACTATAGCGATCGGGTACAGCATTGTTTACAGCCATTTCTCTACACTTGTACATGGCAGCCAGACACAAACCCTTCTATGCAGTGCATGCTTGAAATTGGTACAACTTTGTGCCACCACGTGGTACTCCAGGCACAGATTGCTGAGTGCATGGTAGACTGTCTTCAGCAGTCTTGTCATATGACCTTGTCTGGGTTTTCTCCCCAAACCCTGCAGACGGAATGCTAAAGTAATGGCTCGACAGTGGATAATGAACATTCTTTCTATTTTTGTCTCTGGGTATCCCTATACTAGCGCTGTCAAAAATGATTGCATATTCCTTCTAAAACAATGTATTCAGACATCTGTATTAGCACATGTCAATGACACACATGCGCATCTGGGGGCTTTCAATCAGCCAAACTGTCAGGCAACGGCAGCTTTGAGTCAACTGGACAAACCGACTTCACTACTTGTATAGGTAGTTTATTCAAGTTTAAACGTATAACAATTTGTTTCATGTTATGGCAAGTCCATTTGGGTGAACATTTTCAAGAATTAACCTCATGTTGCTGGTGGTCGAATGATAAGCTAACTGTAGCTCGTATGCAACTTTGTCTCAAGGCTCAAATTTTTCCATCAACTGACCAAAATCTGAAGTATTTCCTGGCGGGGCTTTATATATTTGGGGGTTAAAATCACTTTCTTTGCGCCTGTGGTCGAGTTGGGTTCTGAATTTTCTGCCATCTTCATGTAAGTCGACTTTCAGCAGTGACGCTTTACCAGAGTGCGACTCCTGTGACCTGTCCCTGACCCCGTCATGCAGTGCGCTGACTTGCCAAAGCAGTGTTTTTCCACGTTCAAGCATTAATTTTGACTGCTGAATGTCAGTCAAATTTAGAATATTCTTTGACAACCCTACCCTGTACCACTCTTCTGTGCTTTAATAGGCAACTTGTTGCCTTTCCACTCTGTAATGGCAGGTTCTGCAGTTGTGCCAGAACATGCCTATTGATGTTGCATCCTCTGAATTTACAACTTCTAAATGGGAAGTCAAATTTCCTAGTTGGTATCCTGGGTAAGCTTTATCAAGTCCTTGTACAGTTGGAAGTGTACATGGTTTACTGAGTAAATGTGAAATCTTTCATTTGCTATTCTGCTCTAACTCACTGAGCAAAGTATTGGTAGAACTAATGGTGCTCTCCCAGTACCCAGCTCCTTATCTGGCTTTCAAATTTCTATCCAGCAGTTTTTGCTCATAAATGGTCCAGGAATGATGTTGGAGCAACTCTAAGCGAGAGGATGTGTTGCTAATGCATTTAAGAAAAATAAATTTGATTTGAAGACTGGTTTGTCTATGAAAATATAAAAACTCTTTTGAATTTTAAGCCTCCATAGATTCCTCAATTGGCCTGTTTGCCTTGTTTTAATGTGCTCTTTTCATGTCTTGTACACGGTTTGTTTTTATTGATGAGTAAATATTTTACTGTTTTCTGCAAGTGCTTTTATTAGTGTGGTCATTTTACAATCCTTGTATTATGTTTCATTCCATGTTTGTCCTTTTTAATTGCTATATCAAACATTGAGTTACATTTTTGCTTGAGTCACAAGTCACAAGCCCTGCAAATCCCTGAGATGCTCAGAGAAAATCTTAAAGGGGACATATATGGTAAAATAACTTGTTTTTCCCGCCTGTGCTTTTCGAGCATGATTTGGCTGTATGAAGTCTTCAGAGCTTTATGTGAGAAGAATCTTAAATTTTATTCTGAATTTAACAGGGAGCCAATCAAGCTAAAACTGGAGAAAAATGATCTCTCCTGTTAGATCTCATCAGAACTCTGGCTGCAGCATTTTGGATCACCTGGAGGCTTTTCAGAGAATATCTGGGACAGCCCAATAATAAAGAATTACAGGAGTCAAATCCTGAAGTAACAAATGCATGGAGCAGTTTTACTGCATCACTGAGGCAGGATCCTGATTTTAACAATATTACGAAGGTGAAAGAAGGCAGTCCTAGAAACCTGTTTTATATGCGAGTCAAATGATAAATTCTGGTCAGAAATAACTCCAAGGTTCCTCACTGTAGATCTATCTTACCATCCATTTACTTTACTCAATGTATCCAGTTTTGGGTAGTTTAGCATTTAGCCCAGTGATAATATTTTTTTTCACAAAGGCAGAGCAAAATCAAGGGAAGAGCCACTTTTATGACAACATACTAAGTCCCCTTTTGCAAATATGCATTTCTACATATAAAACATCCCACAAAAGAAACAACACGGCCAATACATTTTCAATTAAGACCAAATCTACCTTAATACTGGAAGCAGGCATGCATGTCCTTGACTTTCATGTTGTAGTTGTAGTTTGTTGTAATCATAGTGAGACATTCAAGATGAGCATGGTTTAGTCCTTTTTTAATTAAAAACAGACCCATTGTGCCTGCATCTCGCTGATGGAGCTAGCGTTCACTGCGGTCAAGTGTGACGGTGGTTTAAGCGGGCTGCGTTGCCAGGTTTAACAGAGCCCCCTTTAGGAAACACCATTAAGCCTTAATAAAAATACTTCATACTGTGCAGTATTCGCTGTATGTTATTTGAAAAATTTGTCACAAGCTACTATGAGAGTGTGAGCCACCAATTAAAGCTTGAGGAGCCACATAATGAGTATCTCTGCTTTAGCCTATCCCTGCTGCCAATTGAAAGAGTCAGGGTACACCCTGGACAGCTCTCCAGTCCACTCTGCAAAAGGTCTAATAATTTCCACACTGCCATTCACTGAGACTCTGCTAGAACTGTTTGGAGACCTTTTCTAGAGGGCCGTATCAGAGAGTACTTTGAAAGTTTGATTGTGCCAACTATTGCTAGTTTAATAGCAAGTGATCTGAATCGGAGTTAAAAAATATTTTGCAAATTGATCATGTAGCTTTGCACGAGGGAATTTAAAAAGGCATCTTCCACATGTGGTAGAATCAGGAACACAAAAGCAGCAGAGATATTGAAGTCTTGTGTAAGATAAATACCAACATGGGAAGATGTGATGCCATGTTAAGGACCGAGTCTGTATGAAGCACAGTGTCAGCCCTCCAGCTGGTGTCCCAGGTGAGATGAACAAAGGCCGCACACACAGGGGGCAAGTTGAGACAGTTGGTTAAGAGGGATGTATGGCTCTGATGAGGCACACAGAAGACACCAAGTGGTGCCAAGCAGAGGGGCAAGGCTACGTAGCATAGGCTAACGAGTCACATGCAATTAAAGCTTGGAAAAGGCCAGCGAGTGCAGATTTAACTGTAACACCTTCATGGCACAAGGTCAAGCAGAGCCACTGTACTGAGCTTCAAGTTATTTTGGTCTGGGTTTGTGTAATGCAATTCAACCATGAGAAGGAAACATAGTGTTACAACAGTCAGCCTCAGTGGGTGTGGACTCAAAACCTCTATGAAGTGAAAACAAACCTCGAGTTAAAGTATTCAATACACAGACCACATATTATTGGTCAAGTTTATTTTGCCAGAGTTCAGCCACATGTTGGAATCTCCATGGAAGTGTCCATGAGAGTCACCTGCAGAAAACAGAAGGGGTCAGTATTGATACAGGAGTCTCAATACTTCAGACACTAGTCCAGCTTTACCTTAGTACAACTTCTGCCCTTTAGACCCAGTCTTGGCATCAGCGTGGTCAAAAGCATCCTGGGAGTATTTGGCGTACGAACTGGAGTCGCGGGCTCGTTGGTAGCCATTGCTGGACTGGACGACATGGGATGAAGGGTATACAGTGCGCATCTCAGATGTGTCCTTAGGGACCTGGTCGGAGGTCCAGACAGACTGTGGGAAAGAACTGTCGATCTTCAAGTTCGTTAGGGCAGCAAGGAAACGAGCAAAGTCTGCGTCCTGCGCAGTAAAGCCAGCATTAGACCCAGAGGAGCCGCTGCCGTAGCCAGAGCCAGAGGAGACGCTGCCGTAGCCAGAGCCAGAGGAGACGCTGCCGTAGCCAGACCCAGAGGAGACGCTGCCGTAGCCAGAGCCAGAGGAGACGCTGCCGTAGCCAGAGCCAGAGGAGCCGCTGCCGTAGCCAGAGCCAGAGGAGACGCTGCCGTAGCCAGAGCCAGAGGAGACGCTGCCGTAGCCAGAGCCAGAGGAGCCGCCGCCAGAGTCAGAGGAGCCGCTGTTTTGACCTGAGCCCAGAAATTAGTTGAAGCAAAATATGACAGCATGGTTAGTCGTGCTGTCAGTAGCCTCTGTATCACTGCCAAAATGTTTAGTAACAATAAACACAGCTAAAGGAGTATTTGCAGATCAAGTGGGTCATTAAACCTGAAGTCTAATATATTGTAAGCTTTGGTGCTGCATGATTAATATAGTTGCAGACCCTCTGCCCTCTCATTCCTACCAACATCATGGGTTGAGCATGTCCAGACTAAACAACTTCCCATGTTGGCTGCCTTTATATAAACTGCACCTAAATGTTGATATACTTGCTTTTCTGGGGGGGATAACATGTTCCAATGCTGAAGAGCAGGACACAAAGCCAGGAAATCCTGTTTGGATTTCAAAAGAAAAGAAAGAAACTTTAGTATATAGGAGAACAAAAACCTAAACCATTAAACATGAAGACTCACCTGAAGAAAACCTTAAACAACATGTTGAACAAGACAAAACAGAAGCAACACAATTCAGATAAAACTGGTCAAAAACAGCAATCTAGTGACTGCTGTTGAGAGAAGATTTGTGCTGTAACTCATCTGAGGCTGCAGCTGACTTTATATTGGTGCTCTACCTGCTCTAATTACACTCATAAACCTCACCTGGGACCCAGTCAGATCGTGCTGCATTCAATTCAGCTCTGAAAATGAACACTTCTGACATTTAAAAAGGTTTGTTGCAACATGTGAGGAATGAACATGGGATGTTTTAAAGAAGGTGAACTACGCTTGGTCAGATACGGTGTTAAACATCTGGACCAAAGTCCTGCAGATCACTGTGGGCCCCTAATCTCTGGCTGGGGAGTGTGAGGGGAGTGACAGAGATTTGGTCTGAAGGACTCCAGGTTATAACCTCGGTTCTAATACGTCACAAAGTCGTCACAGCCATGAAATTGGGGTCCAACACATCCACTTCACTAGTGGGAGCTGCTAGTTGGGTTTCAAAGGGGAAAAAAGTGAGCTCAGCGTGACATAAGACTGGAGTCTTAGTAAGTTAACCTGCTGAGTTCTGGAAATAACTCTAACATAATGTTGACTCCTTGGCAGGAATAAGGAGCTCTGCAGCTCTCTCATCCAGAGGATCTAGAAGCATGGATGCGTTTGGAACATAGCAGAGGGTGTATTCTTACTAAAGTCACGCTAACTGCCTTCTGCGCACTCTGAGATGTTTAAAGCTCAGATTAATATCTGAGCTGAGATGTAGAAACGTGAGACAACATGATGCAGAGCTGCTCTTTTATTAAGTGATATGGAGGAGATCTTAGATTTATTTCAGATGAACTTGATTAAACAGGACATAACGGAGGTTAAATGTTTAAAGCACCTTGTGCCATCATTTTGTTCATATCTGGAAGTGTTTCTCAAATTTGTCTTGATGATTTCTGTGGATTTCCATCATTCCTCCTGAAAACTTGTTGCCTTGTGAGAACAACCACAGACTCCCACAGACTCCCTGTGACACAGCAAACTTCCAACATGGGAAATGTGACATTTGAGCACTTTATAGTCTGTAGGCGACTGTTTTCTGTTCTTTGTACTGTGGAGGCTTTAGCAGCCATCAGTGAGGTGGAACTGTACTGAAAATACACTGAAGTTAAAGTTACATTTTTAACTCATTTAAAAGGGAAAATGTGTCTATTTGAATAATGGGTTTTTTTAATATGGGTCTAAGTTTCTGAGAAAGTTATTTTTTACTGTAAAATGTTGACTGTCACACCTGAACTTTATATTTATTTATGAAAATGAGAGTATTTATATCCCCAGGTTGTTTTAATTCTGAAAACTAACATTTGTTACAGTAGTTCACATCATCTGTCCTCATAATTACTTTCATAAAATCCAACAAAGACCAGACTTTATCATGTTCATATTTAAACTGCAACCTGCAGGTTAACAATGTGAGTGACTTAAAGTGTGGGAACAAGTCCACAGAAGTTTTTCTT
The DNA here is from genome assembly GCF_027942865.1 of Odontesthes bonariensis. NCBI lineage: Eukaryota > Metazoa > Chordata > Actinopteri > Atheriniformes > Atherinopsidae > Odontesthes > Odontesthes bonariensis. The sequence continues at coordinate 28,159,215 of NC_134516.1, forward strand.
TTAATTATGTCAGTATATTTCGACTATGTGCAAGTAGTCCCCACAGGCAGTGTCCTTGCTGTAGGGACGACCAGGTAAGACATCTGATTCTCACATATAGATGGAACATTTGATGTTGCATTATGCCCAGTATTAATCAGACATGTTTGTTCATGTTCCAGACAGGATAGTGAATGCTTTTGTGCACAGTCCACTGTGTGGTTGTACAGCTCACGACTTAACTGAATATATTCCAACACCTGGCTCGTCTTCTTGCATCCAAATGTAGAACAAAATATATGTTTGATCTGTAAAATCTGATGTAATCAACAGAATCCATGAGACTTGTTTGATTTATTTAATACATTTATTCTAACCCTCCCCGGGCTCTGGGGAGGATTCATCCCTCCATCAGACCTGCTGCCACTGATTTTCAGTCCACTTCTTGTGTCCTTTGGCATAGCTCAGCCTTTCCCCCCCGTTTCCCTCCTTAAGAACGGCGTCTTGGCAGCCACCCTTCCATAGAGACCATTTCTGATGAGGCTTCATTGAACAGCTGAAGGTCCAGATGCATCTCAGGGAATCACCTGGTTTCTGCAGAAATGCTATTTCATGCATGTCAAACTGTTATTTTATAGATGCAACCAAAGAAATGGGAACAGATGACAAATTCTCCCCATCCCTGAATTTTAGCTTGAGCAGCTACTGATGATGCAGCCCTTTTGGCCACCTGGTACCTGCTTCAGGTCAACCTCCTGAACAACCCAACACAAAAGGCCTTTTTCTTCTGCTTTAATTTTTCCCTACATGCTAATATTCACAAGCAGGTCCTATGCTGCTGTCCTGATAGGCAATGACGACCTTCTGGCCACACCTCTGCTAGTGAAGCTCCATGACCCAACCTCAATATATACATTTAATAAAATAAAAATAAATAACTCAGCTTTGTATTTAAGATGTCATGAACAAGGTCCTCCACTCAATGTTTGCCCCACCACCTAACCCAACTTACTTCCAGGTAGTGAGTAAGTGACAACATTGAGCCTATACATTTTGTTCCCAAGACACTTCACTAAAAGTAGCTGCCACAGCTTTTCATTTGTGTCGCACAAGCTTCATCACAAGTATTTAGAGTACAAGACCTTTGCAGCCCCAGAAGAGAGTTGTGAAGCCATCCTCAGTCATGGACTTGCAGAAACTACTGTCCAGGTTTCACATGGCCCCAGCATCTGATGGGTCTGCCCTTACCCAGAGCTGTAGGGTGAGGATTGCTACAGAGTGTAAAGGTTTCCCCCTCAGCACAATATGCAGCAGTGAAATCTTCTGATAGAGCTCAAGGCCACACCTTTACCCACTGCTGTCAGAGCTGCAGTTGGCTTTTCAGCCAGTTTTAGTTGGGAATACATTCCAAGCTGAAGCCATTTAGACCTTCACAAGCTCACCTTTGAGCAGATACTGTCCTTAAGTTAATGCCAACACCTTATTTATAGGATTAAGTCATGTTAACCTGTCAGGCCCTCAACTATCCCCTCCAACCCACAACTGGATGACCCAGAGACGGCTAGGAGCCATTTGATGGAGCAACAAGGTATTCAAGTTAAAGCCATTTATTCAAGCGGCATCAGCAGCGATGCCTCTAGAATATGCAGATCTGCAAGACAAAGAAAGTCAGTCACCTACCAGCAGCTACAGAGAGCACACATGCAGAGTAAAATGAGCCTCACCAGAAAGATCCTCAGAAGCCGCTCTGAACTGGAACCTTGTGCTGAGATGTTTTGCCGTGGTCTGGCTCAGATTCTGTTGGGCTGTAGCGGAACTGGCTGAACAGCACACGCTTCTGGTTGTAGCGGGACCGAGATTTGTAAGCGTAGACTTGATCCTCGTCGGTCACAGGAGTGAAGACTGGCTCGTCCTCGCCGCTGGTGTCAGATGAAAGGCTCCAGCTCCCATCTTCAAACTGGTAATTGCTGCCAGGAGCTCCAGACTGACCTCCCTGAGCACCATGCTGCTGTGCTGCAGAACCACTGGTTCCAGCTGCTTTCTGATACGTTGGCTTAGATAGAGCTTGTCCATAAACTGAATACATGGGTGAGGAAACGGAGAATTAAGACCAGCCTTCCATTTACACCCCGAGTCAATTTAAACTGCTTTTAGTTGCAGAGCTTTGATTGGGATCAGCTTACCGCTTTGTGCAGGAATGCAGGTGATGCTTCCAATCAGCACACAAGAAATCCACAAAACCCTGCAGAAACAGGGACATCTCATATGAAGTTCTGAGTACATTTAGAGACCAGTGGGGTCCAACCACCACCTCCCCTAAACATGCCCAGTCCTGCTGAGCTTAACTGCATATTCATAGTGTAATGCTGCGACCAAATGAGGTTCTGCTTGCCTCAGACATTTAAGGCAGCAGAGGTTCAGTGCCACCACTTAGAAGCACTGGGATAGACTAGAAGTTACTCACCTCATTCTGGTGCTATATAATTAAAGCTTGCCTGGGACCTGCTGCTGCCAAACTGCACTAACACAAAGTTCAGAGCCCTGTGACACTAACCTGAAGCTGCAGGAGCTGCTTTCATATGATCCTCAGTGCAGAGGGAACTGATTGCTCAGCGGTAACAGCTGCTGCTGAAAGGTGCAAGGCTGCAGTTAACTGGCAACAATGGACTAACATATGGAGCATCTCAGTGTTATGTCCATAAATAGATAATAATCAGGAACTCTTGTGAGTATTATGTATTTCATTTACATGTATAAATATTAAATTATAAATATAAATGATAAAATATTCTGAGCTGCTGATATTCGTGATAATAATAACAATAACAATGGTAGCTGCTCTCAATACGTGAAATCTCTCTCATAGTTCATTATTAGTCAGCTAATTGATGAATAAACATCCTGCTGCTGAATATGTGTTTAAAAATAAATAAATCAGAAGGAAACCTGCAGAAGAAAGTCTTCTAACAGCTGTCTTTGTTTATTGGCATACAGCACGGTTAGTGAGATCCAGATCCATGTGGGCACTCAGGACGGATTTAAATAGCGACTCTGAATGGACGGTAAACCCGCACTGAAGGCCCAGTGAGCCAAAGCACGGCCGCCACTAAAAAATATATTTGAAACCCGTCAATATGTTAACTTTGTGTGTTTACCTCTATAACTGATGTTATATGTAAAACAGAGCACATGGTCAATTAGCTTTTTAAAAATCTTTATTTTAAAGAAAACGATCAAAACAAGAGTTTTTCTGGAAGAGATTTAAATAAGTTCTGAATATGCATAGAAGAGAGGTTACATTTGAGTCTATTTTCTTTGTACAAAACTTAAAGCAAAAACCTGAAGTCTGCACACTGAGGAAAACTGGTTTTGAGGATATTTATGACATTTCCTCCTAATAACCAACTTGGGTCGGTGTCCCCAGTGGAACATTTTATGTGTAGTCTGCAGGTTTCATGTTTTCAGCTGGAGATGTGTGCTTTTTGTTCTGTATGTTACATATTTTTATCTTGATCAGGACATTCAGAACGCTTGCATGCACAGGTAAGTCCAGCTTCAGTTCCAGGTGTACTCGTCCATTTAACTGGACCACCATGTTGTCCCAGCGTACATGCACGGGATAGACTGTGTAGGAAACCTTCATGACATTCTGCTGCCTCTAACTTTCTCTGTGGGACTTTAAATCTGAGGGTCCAGGGTTCAAGTCCCTGTTCAGGTGTAGAAATGTAATCTACCACTTAACCTGTACTTCCCTCTAAGCATGCACTCTGTTTCTACACTGCCACCTCTGGCAGAGCCTGGCTGATGCTTTCCCTTCTATGTAGCTTATTGTTAGCTTTGCTGTTAGCAGCATCGTTATATCTTCATTTGTAAGTTATATAAACTATTGAATAATTCTATAGAAACTATAGAAATCACCTTAAATGCACCAGTTGCAGAGTGTTGATCACATTCACTGAAACTACAACAGGTTAAGAGCATTTATCATGAATAGTTCTGCTTTATATCAGGGCTTCTTTTCACTTAGATTTCACTATTTGGACAATCTGTAATGAATGAACACCCAGAACAGAATACAAGACATTACAGAGATAAATCAACGCTGGTGCAGTTTAAACAACAAGGGCATTGTTTGCTTCATTTAAGTGGCAATAAAACAAAGCACTTCATCAGAAAAATCAGTGGCAGAAATATATTTTGTCAAGGCCTCAAGAGACATAGATGTTGGAGGAAGTTGCGTAAACTGTGATGATGTCACAAGTTCAGTCGCAGTGGTGCTTCCAGCTTCTCTGGAGTTTGGTGTGTTCCACATAAGGAGCAGTATTCTTTAGTATTTCAGCTTTAGACTGACAACGTTTGTTGCTCAGTTTTCCTCTGAGCCACAGAGATGCTCAGCTTTCATTGTGTCCAATAACTGCAGCTTCTAAAGTGGATTTCATAGCACTGCTGCATCTCTGACAGTTATCAGATCATTTGGGTGGAAACACATACATCACAACCCTCTGAATCTGCTTTCAGTCCCACCTGAACAGTCTCTCACAGTTTCAGACACAAAATGTGTCTTTTAGTTTGAATCTCAGCTGATATCTCCAACAACTGTAGAGGGACTCATATCATTTCACCAGCTGGTGTGATAAACTTACAGAAACAGCTCAGGAGCAGCACCTGGGATCTTTTGGGAGAAAAGGGGATTCTCTCCATGCTGATAGAGCTGGTAATAAATGAGTTTCTAACTCTCGTTTCAGGTCACTTGCCCTTCCTCGTGTGTCTCGGTCTGATTGTGGGATGAATGTTTCCACCTGTCCCCTGTTAACCCAGTGTATAAGAGTCTGCGCCCCCCCTTGTCTTGTGCCAGTGGGTCATATTCGTCAGTATCTACGTGCGTTCACTCCGGCCTTCCCAAGTCTGGTCACAGCCTTGTTCCAAGCAACCTTCGTGCTTTGTTCTGTTTCTCTTAGAGAGAGTTTTTGGTTTTGGTCATTTTTATATCACTGATTGGTTAAACCATAGTATATGTTTCATAGCTCTTTTGTTTCCTCCGAGTGGAGTGATTCTTTGTTTTCTTAAATGTTTTTCATAGCCTAGTGCCTCTGCTTTGCAGGACTGTTTTTCAGTTGATTACTAACCATAGTCTTCTTAGTCTTTCCTCCGTAGTGGGAGGGATTTAGCGTTACTTATAACTTTTGATAGTCTTTTTGTTTTTCCTCCTGATAGTGGAGCGAGTATTATTTTGATCACTTTTATAGCTATACTTCTTCCATTTTTGGGAGAAGTATATTTAGATAATTCCATAGCCTGTATTTTCTTCTCTCTGGGAGAATTGATCCTCTGCTTTTCAATAAAGCTTGTTATTGGAAAACCTTCTCCCTGCATCTGCGTCCTGAGTTCCTGGGCCTGACAACACTTTCCATAAAGCTTATTGCTGACAGACGCTTTTAAAGTATCTATCTGTTGAGTTGTAAATACATTTTATGATAGTTATCCCATATATACTCTGTTTTCTTCTAAGAGTTTTGAGCAAAGTTGTGCCTTGCTTATTTGTGTGAAGGTGGTAAATTCCACTGTTAGGAATGTGGTCTGGTCCGGCCTGAAACTGAATCCCCCTTCCCTTCTTTTGAGAGCTTTTTGTACACACCCATTTCCGAATAAAATGGAGGAGGCGTGATTGAGAAGCTTCAGAGTGGTTAGGAGATTGTAAGAAGCCGTCTCCTCACTAGATCTCCTCAGGAGTAAAAATCCTTGACGTCTCTCTCTATCTTTATGAATTTCTAGGTATTTGAACCTGACACTATCCATAGATTATGACATTAAAAACCGAACAAGTTTAACAATACTGTACATCCATGTAGGCCTATTCATTAAACATTAATGTACCTGTAACCTGTAATGAATCATTCATAATACACAAACAGCGGTATGCACTAGCCTATCAACTGACTAAGAACGTACACTCATGCAACTTTCATGAGACAGCTAAAGGAAAAAAAAGAATAATGACAGAAATAATGACAGAAATAACAAACCATATTCATAATAGGATTTTGAACTTAAATGGGAAAATATAAGTTTGATCCAGCTTAAATAGGTAGCCCATATGGGCAGTATTGGTCGGTTAGAGAAGTTGTTTATTTGATGTTATATCTAATATTGCAGAACATCAAAGCCTGTGGAAGAGAGAAGTGTTTGAGGCCCTGGACCTGGTGCGCTCAGAGGTGGAGCGGCGTTTTGATCAGGAGGGACTCCGCGGAGCTGCAGGGCGAGAGCAGGCAGTTCAGGGGAAACGAGTGGATGTGGGTTCCCGGAACTGACCCCCTTTCCACGAGAGCGGCTAAGCCTTGAGCCGGACATACTGAGGGATGTGTGTAGGGGTCCATCCTGCAAACCTTGCAGCACCAACCCCGCTCCATGCTGTCAGAGGTGGAGAAGCTCATTAGGCTTTCTCTGGCCCCGCCCATATCTGTGGCGGCATCCGAGCGCTCTTTCTCAGCCTGAAAACCTGGCTGCGCAGCACCATGACGCAGGAGAGACTAACACATTTGGCCATTATGAACGCTCACAGCGACCTTATGGATGAAAGCCATGTCTGGACCCAGCTTAGAATTTTCATTAGTAGGTCAACTGAGAGAAGGTCCACTTTTGGAAATGTATGAAAGCCCTGAGTCATGAGCGCAGACTTTTCTTTTTTCATTTGTGGTGTATTTTATGCTGTTATGTTCCTTAAATGGCTTGATTTGGTTATCGAATTTTTATTTACTGAACAATAAAGATGCCGTGATCATATATTCTATTTCAATTCAAAAATACTTTATTTATCCCAGAGGGAAATTAAATGTTGATGTAACTCAATTAAATCAAGGAGTAACTGCATGTTATTATAAAATAACTTCAAATCAAATCTTCAATCGTTGATAAGTGTGCGTGCTTCCGCCGCCCCTCCCAACAAAAACCCACCACCCCAAACTGAACAGTTCCAACATCTATGGTGTCAACTGTTTGCTCTCTCCCAACATCTCAGCTGATGTAAACATCCCTCACACATAGTAAACTCACTCAGTTACTCGTATAAGAAACACACAGAAAAACATGTTGCCCTGAACTCGGTGCCCTGCACTTGCTCGCTTGCTTGAGTGAGGAGGTGCTACGGTGGCCCTGAAGTGCAAATCACAACGGCAAAAGAGAAAGCGACAACGGCAAATTAAAAATTCATTAAAATTTACATGGAGGAACAAAAACCACTATGTTAAAAAAAAAAATCTGTAGTTGTCAGGATTTGGGTGTGGAAGGGAGGACACGGATGCGGACTTACAAAAACAAGGAAGATTTATTAACAAAAAGCAAAGTAACAACATAAAACGCGGCAGAGCCGGAGAAAAACGGAGCTATAAACAAAACAAAAGAACATGGCATGGAATAAATACTTAACTTAGTCGTGGAAACGTGGCATGACATCTAACAGCAATAGCAAACAACAAAGAGCCAGCAAAACTGAAAGGGGAGGCAGGAAACTAAATAGGGAGTGAGAGTGATTGGGGAGTGATTGCAGCTGAGGGAAAAAAAACACAGGTGAAGTGAGTGAAACTGATAAACAGAGTGCAGGGAAACTAAAATGGCAAAAACTAAACATGGAGTGACACAAACATAACCTAAAACATGAAACTAAAAACGTGAGTCCATGGGTGTGACAGTAATAATGAACTGATCAGAAGCCAAGCAGAGTCGGGCCTGGTTAGAACTTGGATGGGAGACCGCCTGGGAATACCAGGTGCTGTAAGCCTTTTGGCTTCTCCAGGCGCATGCAGTTTGGCTACGTCAAATGCAAAACTAGTCCCTGTTTGACTTTTTGGAACTTGTCCTTTCTCAGGACAAAGTTAAATGTATGAGGATCAAAGCCAACAATGGCCTGGGACATCTCAGCAGATCCAGGATCAGCAACATGGAGACTGAGAGCCAAACAGAAGCAGAGGTGTCTGCCAACCAATCAGCAGCAGCCCAAGCTGGTTAACTTCCTGGTGTCTGTGTGGCACACGGTGATGGTCAGATGTTACATGCAGGCCGCAGAGAGAAGAGAAAAAAGCTTACAGCACCTGGTATTCCCAAGCGGTCTCCCATCCAAGTACTAACCAGGCCCGACCCTGCTTGGCTTCCGAGATCGGACGAGATCGGGCGTGTTCAGGGCGGTGTGGCCGTAAGCCACAGTCCCTGTGACAAATATATGTTATATAGGTGCTGGAACCATACGTTTCCCCTATTTTTACCAGAGAGCTGGCTTGAGAGGCTGCTGTTGAGCCTGAACGTTGACTTCCCTGATGTGATTGTTCTCTGCAGCTGAAAATGGGACTCTCAGATAACTGTCTGTCAAGCTCCTCTGTTCCCTGTGTGTAGTTTTGTGTCCGTTGTCATATAGAGAAACCAGGGAAGCTCAATCCCACGACATGCTCATAAACTGCGTCTTCTCTAAACAGTATAGTTCTATTTTACAAGTCGGAATACAATAACAGATTCTGTTTCAGAATCTATAAAGAGCTGGTTTGTGATTCCATTGCTGGCTTACGGCCACACCACCCTGAACAAGCCTGATCTCGTCAGATCTCAGAAGCCAAGCAGAGTCGGGCCTGGTTAGTACTTGGATGGGAGACCGCCTGGGAATACCAGGTGCTGTAAGCCTTTTGGCTTCTCCAGGCGCATGCAGTTTGGCTACGTCAAATGCAAAACTAGTCCCTGTTTGACTTTTTGGAACTTGTCCTTTCTCAGGACAAAGTTAAATGTATGAGGATCAAAGCCAACAATGGCCTGGGACATCTCAGCAGATCCAGGATCAGCAACATGGAGACTGAGAGCCAAACAGAAGCAGAGGTGTCTGCCAACCAATCAGCAGCAGCCCAAGCTGGTTAACTTCCTGGTGTCTGTGTGGCACACGGTGATGGTCAGATGTTACATGCAGGCCGCAGAGAGAAGAGAAAAAAGCTTACAGCACCTGGTATTCCCAAGCGGTCTCCCATCCAAGTACTAACCAGGCCCGACCCTGCTTGGCTTCCGAGATCGGACGAGATCGGGCGTGTTCAGGGCGGTGTGGCCGTAAGCCACAGTCCCTGTGACAAATATATGTTATATAGGTGCTGGAACCATACGTTTCCCCTATTTTTACCAGAGAGCTGGCTTGAGAGGCTGCTGTTGAGCCTGAACGTTGACTTCCCTGATGTGATTGTTCTCTGCAGCTGAAAATGGGACTCTCAGATAACTGTCTGTCAAGCTCCTCTGTTCCCTGTGTGTAGTTTTGTGTCCGTTGTCATATAGAGAAACCAGGGAAGCTCAATCCCACGACATGCTCATAAACTGCGTCTTCTCTAAACAGTATAGTTCTATTTTACAAGTCGGAATACAATAACAGATTCTGTTTCAGAATCTATAAAGAGCTGGTTTGTGATTCCATTGCTGGCTTACGGCCACACCACCCTGAACAAGCCTGATCTCGTCAGATCTCAGAAGCCAAGCAGAGTCGGGCCTGGTTAGTACTTGGATGGGAGACCGCCTGGGAATACCAGGTGCTGTAAGCCTTTTGGCTTCTCCAGGCGCATGCAGTTTGGCTACGTCAAATGCAAAACTAGTCCCTGTTTGACTTTTTGGAACTTGTCCTTTCTCAGGACAAAGTTAAATGTATGAGGATCAAAGCCAACAATGGCCTGGGACATCTCAGCAGATCCAGGATCAGCAACATGGAGACTGAGAGCCAAACAGAAGCAGAGGTGTCTGCCAACCAATCAGCAGCAGCCCAAGCTGGTTAACTTCCTGGTGTCTGTGTGGCACACGGTGATGGTCAGATGTTACATGCAGGCCGCAGAGAGAAGAGAAAAAAGCTTACAGCACCTGGTATTCCCAAGCGGTCTCCCATCCAAGTACTAACCAGGCCCGACCCTGCTTGGCTTCCGAGATCGGACGAGATCGGGCGTGTTCAGGGCGGTGTGGCCGTAAGCCACAGTCCCTGTGACAAATATATGTTATATAGGTGCTGGAACCATACGTTTCCCCTATTTTTACCAGAGAGCTGGCTTGAGAGGCTGCTGTTGAGCCTGAACGTTGACTTCCCTGATGTGATTGTTCTCTGCAGCTGAAAATGGGACTCTCAGATAACTGTCTGTCAAGCTCCTCTGTTCCCTGTGTGTAGTTTTGTGTCCGTTGTCATATAGAGAAACCAGGGAAGCTCAATCCCACGACATGCTCATAAACTGCGTCTTCTCTAAACAGTATAGTTCTATTTTACAAGTCGGAATACAATAACAGATTCTGTTTCAGAATCTATAAAGAGCTGGTTTGTGATTCCATTGCTGGCTTACGGCCACACCACCCAGAACAAGCCTGATCTCGTCAGATCTCAGAAGCCAAGCAGAGTCGGGCCTGGTTAGTACTTGGATGGGAGACAGCCTGGGAATACCAGGTGCTGTAAGCCTTTTGGCTTCTCCAGGCGCATGCAGTTTGGCTACGTCAAATGCAAAACTAGTCCCTGTTTGACTTTTTGGAACTTGTCCTTTCTCAGGACAAAGTTAAATGTATGAGGATCAAAGCCAACAATGGCCTGGGACATCTCAGCAGATCCAGGATCAGCAACATGGAGACTGAGAGCCAAACAGAAGCAGAGGTGTCTGCCAACCAATCAGCAGCAGCCCAAGCTGGTTAACTTCCTGGTGTCTGTGTGGCACACGGTGATGGTCAGATGTTACATGCAGGCCGCAGAGAGAAGAGAAAAAAGCTTACAGCACCTGGTATTCCCAAGCGGTCTCCCATCCAAGTACTAACCAGGCCCGACCCTGCTTGGCTTCCGAGATCGGACGAGATCGGGCGTGTTCAGGGCGGTGTGGCCGTAAGCCACAGTCCCTGTGACAAATATATGTTATATAGGTGCTGGAACCATACGTTTCCCCTATTTTTACCAGAGAGCTGGCTTGAGAGGCTGCTGTTGAGCCTGAACGTTGACTTCCCTGATGTGATTGTTCTCTGCAGCTGAAAATGGGACTCTCAGATAACTGTCTGTCAAGCTCCTCTGTTCCCTGTGTGTAGTTTTGTGTCCGTTGTCATATAGAGAAACCAGGGAAGCTCAATCCCACGACATGCTCATAAACTGCGTCTTCTCTAAACAGTATAGTTCTATTTTACAAGTCGGAATACAATAACAGATTCTGTTTCAGAATCTATAAAGAGCTGGTTTGTGATTCCATTGCTGGCTTACGGCCACACCACCCTGAACAAGCCTGATCTCGTCAGATCTCAGAAGCCAAGCAGAGTCGGGCCTGGTTAGTACTTGGATGGGAGACCGCCTGGGAATACCAGGTGCTGTAAGCCTTTTGGCTTCTCCAGGCGCATGCAGTTTGGCTACGTCAAATGCAAAACTAGTCCCTGTTTGACTTTTTGGAACTTGTCCTTTCTCAGGACAAAGTTAAATGTATGAGGATCAAAGCCAACAATGGCCTGGGACATCTCAGCAGATCCAGGATCAGCAACATGGAGACTGAGAGCCAAACAGAAGCAGAGGTGTCTGCCAACCAATCAGCAGCAGCCCAAGCTGGTTAACTTCCTGGTGTCTGTGTGGCACACGGTGATGGTCAGATGTTACATGCAGGCCGCAGAGAGAAGAGAAAAAAGCTTACAGCACCTGGTATTCCCAAGCGGTCTCCCATCCAAGTACTAACCAGGCCCGACCCTGCTTGGCTTCCGAGATCGGACGAGATCGGGCGTGTTCAGGGCGGTGTGGCCGTAAGCCACAGTCCCTGTGACAAATATATGTTATATAGGTGCTGGAACCATACGTTTCCCCTATTTTTACCAGAGAGCTGGCTTGAGAGGCTGCTGTTGAGCCTGAACGTTGACTTCCCTGATGTGATTGTTCTCTGCAGCTGAAAATGGGACTCTCAGATAACTGTCTGTCAAGCTCCTCTGTTCCCTGTGTGTAGTTTTGTGTCCGTTGTCATATAGAGAAACCAGGGAAGCTCAATCCCACGACATGCTCATAAACTGCGTCTTCTCTAAACAGTATAGTTCTATTTTACAAGTCGGAATACAATAACAGATTCTGTTTCAGAATCTATAAAGAGCTGGTTTGTGATTCCATTGCTGGCTTACGGCCACACCACCCAGAACAAGCCTGATCTCGTCAGATCTCAGAAGCCAAGCAGAGTCGGGCCTGGTTAGTACTTGGATGGGAGACAGCCTGGGAATACCAGGTGCTGTAAGCCTTTTGGCTTCTCCAGGCGCATGCAGTTTGGCTACGTCAAATGCAAAACTAGTCCCTGTTTGACTTTTTGGAACTTGTCCTTTCTCAGGACAAAGTTAAATGTATGAGGATCAAAGCCAACAATGGCCTGGGACATCTCAGCAGATCCAGGATCAGCAACATGGAGACTGAGAGCCAAACAGAAGCAGAGGTGTCTGCCAACCAATCAGCAGCAGCCCAAGCTGGTTAACTTCCTGGTGTCTGTGTGGCACACGGTGATGGTCAGATGTTACATGCAGGCCGCAGAGAGAAGAGAAAAAAGCTTACAGCACCTGGTATTCCCAAGCGGTCTCCCATCCAAGTACTAACCAGGCCCGACCCTGCTTGGCTTCCGAGATCGGACGAGATCGGGCGTGTTCAGGGCGGTGTGGCCGTAAGCCACAGTCCCTGTGACAAATATATGTTATATAGGTGCTGGAACCATACGTTTCCCCTATTTTTACCAGAGAGCTGGCTTGAGAGGCTGCTGTTGAGCCTGAACGTTGACTTCCCTGATGTGATTGTTCTCTGCAGCTGAAAATGGGACTCTCAGATAACTGTCTGTCAAGCTCCTCTGTTCCCTGTGTGTAGTTTTGTGTCCGTTGTCATATAGAGAAACCAGGGAAGCTCAATCCCACGACATGCTCATAAACTGCGTCTTCTCTAAACAGTATAGTTCTATTTTACAAGTCGGAATACAATAACAGATTCTGTTTCAGAATCTATAAAGAGCTGGTTTGTGATTCCATTGCTGGCTTACGGCCACACCACCCTGAACAAGCCTGATCTCGTCAGATCTCAGAAGCCAAGCAGAGTCGGGCCTGGTTAGTACTTGGATGGGAGACCGCCTGGGAATACCAGGTGCTGTAAGCCTTTTGGCTTCTCCAGGCGCATGCAGTTTGGCTACGTCAAATGCAAAACTAGTCCCTGTTTGACTTTTTGGAACTTGTCCTTTCTCAGGACAAAGTTAAATGTATGAGGATCAAAGCCAACAATGGCCTGGGACATCTCAGCAGATCCAGGATCAGCAACATGGAGACTGAGAGCCAAACAGAAGCAGAGGTGTCTGCCAACCAATCAGCAGCAGCCCAAGCTGGTTAACTTCCTGGTGTCTGTGTGGCACACGGTGATGGTCAGATGTTACATGCAGGCCGCAGAGAGAAGAGAAAAAAGCTTACAGCACCTGGTATTCCCAAGCGGTCTCCCATCCAAGTACTAACCAGGCCCGACCCTGCTTGGCTTCCGAGATCGGACGAGATCGGGCGTGTTCAGGGCGGTGTGGCCGTAAGCCACAGTCCCTGTGACAAATATATGTTATATAGGTGCTGGAACCATACGTTTCCCCTATTTTTACCAGAGAGCTGGCTTGAGAGGCTGCTGTTGAGCCTGCACGTTGACTTCCCTGATGTGATTGTTCTCTGCAGCTGAAAATGGGACTCTCAGATAACTGTCTGTCAAGCTCCTCTGTTCCCTGTGTGTAGTTTTGTGTCCGTTGTCATATAGAGAAACCAGGGAAGCTCAATCCCACGACATGCTCATAAACTGCGTCTTCTCTAAACAGTATAGTTCTATTTTACAAGTCGGAATACAATAACAGATTCTGTTTCAGAATCTATAAAGAGCTGGTTTGTGATTCCATTGCTGGCTTACGGCCACACCACCCAGAACAAGCCTGATCTCGTCAGATCTCAGAAGCCAAGCAGAGTCGGGCCTGGTTAGTACTTGGATGGGAGACCGCCTGGGAATACCAGGTGCTGTAAGCCTTTTGGCTTCTCCAGGCGCATGCAGTTTGGCTACGTCAAATGCAAAACTAGTCCCTGTTTGACTTTTTGGAACTTGTCCTTTCTCAGGACAAAGTTAAATGTATGAGGATCAAAGCCAACAATGGCCTGGGACATCTCAGCAGATCCAGGATCAGCAACATGGAGACTGAGAGCCAAACAGAAGCAGAGGTGTCTGCCAACCAATCAGCAGCAGCCCAAGCTGGTTAACTTCCTGGTGTCTGTGTGGCACACGGTGATGGTCAGATGTTACATGCAGGCCGCAGAGAGAAGAGAAAAAAGCTTACAGCACCTGGTATTCCCAAGCGGTCTCCCATCCAAGTACTAACCAGGCCCGACCCTGCTTGGCTTCCGAGATCGGACGAGATCGGGCGTGTTCAGGGCGGTGTGGCCGTAAGCCACAGTCCCTGTGACAAATATATGTTATATAGGTGCTGGAACCATACGTTTCCCCTATTTTTACCAGAGAGCTGGCTTGAGAGGCTGCTGTTGAGCCTGAACGTTGACTTCCCTGATGTGATTGTTCTCTGCAGCTGAAAATGGGACTCTCAGATAACTGTCTGTCAAGCTCCTCTGTTCCCTGTGTGTAGTTTTGTGTCCGTTGTCATATAGAGAAACCAGGGAAGCTCAATCCCACGACATGCTCATAAACTGCGTCTTCTCTAAACAGTATAGTTCTATTTTACAAGTCGGAATACAATAACAGATTCTGTTTCAGAATCTATAAAGAGCTGGTTTGTGATTCCATTGCTGGCTTACGGCCACACCACCCTGAACAAGCCTGATCTCGTCAGATCTCAGAAGCCAAGCAGAGTCGGGCCTGGTTAGTACTTGGATGGGAGACCGCCTGGGAATACCAGGTGCTGTAAGCCTTTTGGCTTCTCCAGGCGCATGCAGTTTGGCTACGTCAAATGCAAAACTAGTCCCTGTTTGACTTTTTGGAACTTGTCCTTTCTCAGGACAAAGTTAAATGTATGAGGATCAAAGCCAACAATGGCCTGGGACATCTCAGCAGATCCAGGATCAGCAACATGGAGACTGAGAGCCAAACAGAAGCAGAGGTGTCTGCCAACCAATCAGCAGCAGCCCAAGCTGGTTAACTTCCTGGTGTCTGTGTGGCACACGGTGATGGTCAGATGTTACATGCAGGCCGCAGAGAGAAGAGAAAAAAGCTTACAGCACCTGGTATTCCCAAGCAGTCTCCCATCCAAGTACTAACCAGGCCCGACCCTGCTTGGCTTCCGAGATCGGACGAGATCGGGCGTGTTCAGGGCGGTGTGGCCGTAAGCCACAGTCCCTGTGACAAATATATGTTATATAGGTGCTGGAACCATACGTTTCCCCTATTTTTACCAGAGAGCTGGCTTGAGAGGCTGCTGTTGAGCCTGAACGTTGACTTCCCTGATGTGATTGTTCTCTGCAGCTGAAAATGGGACTCTCAGATAACTGTCTGTCAAGCTCCTCTGTTCCCTGTGTGTAGTTTTGTGTCCGTTGTCATATAGAGAAACCAGGGAAGCTCAATCCCACGACATGCTCATAAACTGCGTCTTCTCTAAACAGTATAGTTCTATTTTACAAGTCGGAATACAATAACAGATTCTGTTTCAGAATCTATAAAGAGCTGGTTTGTGATTCCATTGCTGGCTTACGGCCACACCACCCTGAACGAGCCTGATCTCGTCAGATCTCAGAAGCCAAGCAGAGTCGGGCCTGGTTAGTACTTGGATGGGAGACCGCCTGGGAATACCAGGTGCTGTAAGCCTTTTGGCTTCTCCAGGCGCATGCAGTTTGGCTACGTCAAATGCAAAACTAGTCCCTGTTTGACTTTTTGGAACTTGTCCTTTCTCAGGACAAAGTTAAATGTATGAGGATCAAAGCCAACAATGGCCTGGGACATCTCAGCAGATCCAGGATCAGCAACATGGAGACTGAGAGCCAAACAGAAGCAGAGGTGTCTGCCAACCAATCAGCAGCAGCCCAAGCTGGTTAACTTCCTGGTGTCTGTGTGGCACACGGTGATGGTCAGATGTTACATGCAGGCCGCAGAGAGAAGAGAAAAAAGCTTACAGCACCTGGTATTCCCAAGCGGTCTCCCATCCAAGTACTAACCAGGCCCGACCCTGCTTGGCTTCCGAGATCGGACGAGATCGGGCGTGTTCAGGGCGGTGTGGCCGTAAGCCACAGTCCCTGTGACAAATATATGTTATATAGGTGCTGGAACCATACGTTTCCCCTATTTTTACCAGAGAGCTGGCTTGAGAGGCTGCTGTTGAGCCTGAACGTTGACTTCCCTGATGTGATTGTTCTCTGCAGCTGAAAATGGGACTCTCAGATAACTGTCTGTTAAGCTCCTCTGTTCCCTGTGTGTAGTTTTGTGTCCGTTGTCATATAGAGAAACCAGGGAAGCTCAATCCCACGACATGCTCATAAACTGCGTCTTCTCTAAACAGTATAGTTCTATTTTACAAGTCGGAATACAATAACAGATTCTGTTTCAGAATCTATAAAGAGCTGGTTTGTGATTCCATTGCTGGCTTACGGCCACACCACCCAGAACAAGCCTGATCTCGTCAGATCTCAGAAGCCAAGCAGAGTCGGGCCTGGTTAGTACTTGGATGGGAGACCGCCTGGGAATACCAGGTGCTGTAAGCCTTTTGGCTTCTCCAGGCGCATGCAGTTCGGCTACGTCAAATGCAAAACTAGTCCCTGTTTGACTTTTTGGAACTTGTCCTTTCTCAGGACTAAGTTAAATGTATGAGGATCAAAGCCAACAATGGCCTGGGACATCTCAGCAGATCCAGGATCAGCAACATGGAGACTGAGAGCCAAACAGAAGCAGAGGTGTCTGCCAACCAATCAGCAGCAGCCCAAGCTGGTTAACTTCCTGGTGTCTGTGTGGCACACGGTGATGGTCAGATGTTACATGCAGGCCGCAGAGAGAAGAGAAAAAAGCTTACAGCACCTGGTATTCCCAAGCAGTCTCCCATCCAAGTACTAACCAGGCCCGACCCTGCTTGGCTTCCGAGATCGGACGAGATCGGGCGTGTTCAGGGCGGTGTGGCCGTAAGCCACAGTCCCTGTGACAAATATATGTTATATAGGTGCTGGAACCATACGTTTCCCCTATTTTTACCAGAGAGCTGGCTTGAGAGGCTGCTGTTGAGCCTGAACGTTGACTTCCCTGATGTGATTGTTCTCTGCAGCTGAAAATGGGACTCTCAGATAACTGTCTGTCAAGCTCCTCTGTTCCCTGTGTGTAGTTTTGTGTCCGTTGTCATATAGAGAAACCAGGGAAGCTCAATCCCACGACATGCTCATAAACTGCGTCTTCTCTAAACAGTATAGTTCTATTTTACAAGTCGGAATACAATAACAGATTCTGTTTCAGAATCTATAAAGAGCTGGTTTGTGATTCCATTGCTGGCTTACGGCCACACCACCCAGAACAAGCCTGATCTCGTCAGATCTCAGAAGCCAAGCAGAGTCGGGCCTGGTTAGTACTTGGATGGGAGACCGCCTGGGAATACCAGGTGCTGTAAGCCTTTTGGCTTCTCCAGGCGCATGCAGTTTGGCTACGTCAAATGCAAAACTAGTCCCTGTTTGACTTTTTGGAACTTGTCCTTTCTCAGGACAAAGTTAAATGTATGAGGATCAAAGCCAACAATGGCCTGGGACATCTCAGCAGATCCAGGATCAGCAACATGGAGACTGAGAGCCAAACAGAAGCAGAGGTGTCTGCCAACCAATCAGCAGCAGCCCAAGCTGGTTAACTTCCTGGTGTCTGTGTGGCACACGGTGATGGTCAGATGTTACATGCAGGCCGCAGAGAGAAGAGAAAAAAGCTTACAGCACCTGGTATTCCCAAGCAGTCTCCCATCCAAGTACTAACCAGGCCCGACCCTGCTTGGCTTCCGAGATCGGACGAGATCGGGCGTGTTCAGGGCGGTGTGGCCGTAAGCCACAGTCCCTGTGACAAATATATGTTATATAGGTGCTGGAACCATACGTTTCCCCTATTTTTACCAGAGAGCTGGCTTGAGAGGCTGCTGTTGAGCCTGAACGTTGACTTCCCTGATGTGATTGTTCTCTGCAGCTGAAAATGGGACTCTCAGATAACTGTCTGTCAAGCTCCTCTGTTCCCTGTGTGTAGTTTTGTGTCCGTTGTCATATAGAGAAACCAGGGAAGCTCAATCCCACGACATGCTCATAAACTGCGTCTTCTCTAAACAGTATAGTTCTATTTTACAAGTCGGAATACAATAACAGATTCTGTTTCAGAATCTATAAAGAGCTGGTTTGTGATTCCATTGCTGGCTTACGGCCACACCACCCTGAACAAGCCTGATCTCGTCAGATCTCAGAAGCCAAGCAGAGTCGGGCCTGGTTAGTACTTGGATGGGAGACCGCCTGGGAATACCAGGTGCTGTAAGCCTTTTGGCTTCTCCAGGCGCATGCAGTTTGGCTACGTCAAATGCAAAACTAGTCCCTGTTTGACTTTTTGGAACTTGTCCTTTCTCAGGACAAAGTTAAATGTATGAGGATCAAAGCCAACAATGGCCTGCTGGGACATCTCAGCAGATCCAGGATCAGCAACATGGAGACTGAGAGCCAAACAGAAGCAGAGGTGTCTGCCAACCAATCAGCAGCAGCCCAAGCTGGTTAACTTCCTGGTGTCTGTGTGGCACACGGTGATGGTCAGATGTTACATGCAGGCCGCAGAGAGAAGAGAAAAAAGCTTACAGCACCTGGTATTCCCAAGCGGTCTCCCATCCAAGTACTAACCAGGCCCGACCCTGCTTGGCTTCCGAGATCGGACGAGATCGGGCGTGTTCAGGGCGGTGTGGCCGTAAGCCACAGTCCCTGTGACAAATATATGTTATATAGGTGCTGGAACCATACGTTTCCCCTATTTTTACCAGAGAGCTGGCTTGAGAGGCTGCTGTTGAGCCTGAACGTTGACTTCCCTGATGTGATTGTTCTCTGCAGCTGAAAATGGGACTCTCAGATAACTGTCTGTCAAGCTCCTCTGTTCCCTGTGTGTAGTTTTGTGTCCGTTGTCATATAGAGAAACCAGGGAAGCTCAATCCCACGACATGCTCATAAACTGCGTCTTCTCTAAACAGTATAGTTCTATTTTACAAGTCGGAATACAATAACAGATTCTGTTTCAGAATCTATAAAGAGCTGGTTTGTGATTCCATTGCTGGCTTACGGCCACACCACCCAGAACACGCCTGATCTCGTCAGATCTCAGAAGCCAAGCAGAGTCGGGCCTGGTTAGTACTTGGATGGGAGACAGCCTGGGAATACCAGGTGCTGTAAGCCTTTTGGCTTCTCCAGGCGCATGCAGTTTGGCTACGTCAAATGCAAAACTAGTCCCTGTTTGACTTTTTGGAACTTGTCCTTTCTCAGGACAAAGTTAAATGTATGAGGATCAAAGCCAACAATGGCCTGGGACATCTCAGCAGATCCAGGATCAGCAACATGGAGACTGAGAGCCAAACAGAAGCAGAGGTGTCTGCCAACCAATCAGCAGCAGCCCAAGCTGGTTAACTTCCTGGTGTCTGTGTGGCACACAGTGATGGTCAGATGTTACATGCAGGCCGCAGAGAGAAGAGAAAAAAGCTTACAGCACCTGGTATTCCCAAGCAGTCTCCCATCCAAGTACTAACCAGGCCCGACCCTGCTTGGCTTCCGAGATCGGACGAGATCGGGCGTGTTCAGGGCGGTGTGGCCGTAAGCCACAGTCCCTGTGACAAATATATGTTATATAGGTGCTGGAACCATACGTTTCCCCTATTTTTACCAGAGAGCTGGCTTGAGAGGCTGCTGTTGAGCCTGCACGTTTACTTCCCTGATGTGATTGTTCTCTGCAGCTGAAAATGGGACTCTCAGATAACTTAGTGTCTGTCAAGCTCCTCTGTTCCCTGTGTGTAGTTTTGTGTCCGTTGTCATATAGAGAAACCAGGGAAGCTCAATCCCACGACATGCTCATAAACTGCGTCTTCTCTAAACAGTATAGTTCTATTTTACAAGTCGGAATACAATAACAGATTCTGTTTCAGAATCTATAAAGAGCTGGTTTGTGATTCCATTGCTGGCTTACGGCCACACCACCCTGAACAAGCCTGATCTCGTCAGATCTCAGAAGCCAAGCATAGTCGGGCCTGGTTAGTACTTGGATGGGAGACCGCCTGGGAATACCAGGTGCTGTAAGCCTTTTGGCTTCTCCAGGCGCATGCAGTTTGGCTACGTCAAATGCAAAACTAGTCCCTGTTTGACTTTTTGGAACTTGTCCTTTCTCAGGACAAAGTTAAATGTATGAGGATCAAAGCCAACAATGGCCTGGGACATCTCAGCAGATCCAGGATCAGCAACATGGAGACTGAGAGCCAAACAGAAGCAGAGGTGTCTGCCAACCAATCAGCAGCAGCCCAAGCTGGTTAACTTCCTGGTGTCTGTGTGGCACACGGTGATGGTCAGATGTTACATGCAGGCCGCAGAGAGAAGAGAAAAAAGCTTACAGCACCTGGTATTCCCAAGCGGTCTCCCATCCAAGTACTAACCAGGCCCGACCCTGCTTGGCTTCCGAGATCGGACGAGATCGGGCGTGTTCAGGGCGGTGTGGCCGTAAGCCACAGTCCCTGTGACAAATATATGTTATATAGGTGCTGGAACCATACGTTTCCCCTATTTTTACCAGAGAGCTGGCTTGAGAGGCTGCTGTTGAGCCTGAACGTTGACTTCCCTGATGTGATTGTTCTCTGCAGCTGAAAATGGGACTCTCAGATAACTGTCTGTCAAGCTCCTCTGTTCCCTGTGTGTAGTTTTGTGTCCGTTGTCATATAGAGAAACCAGGGAAGCTCAATCCCACGACATGCTCATAAACTGCGTCTTCTCTAAACAGTATAGTTCTATTTTACAAGTCGGAATACAATAACAGATTCTGTTTCAGAATCTATAAAGAGCTGGTTTGTGATTCCATTGCTGGCTTACGGCCACACCACCCTGAACAAGCCTGATCTCGTCAGATCTCAGAAGCCAAGCAGAGTCGGGCCTGGTTAGTACTTGGATGGTAGACCGCCTGGGAATACCAGGTGCTGTAAGCCTTTTGGCTTCTCCAGGCGCATGCAGTTTGGCTACGTCAAATGCAAAACTAGTCCCTGTTTGACTTTTTGGAACTTGTCCTTTCTCAGGACAAAGTTAAATGTATGAGGATCAAAGCCAACAATGGCCTGGGACATCTCAGCAGATCCAGGATCAGCAACATGGAGACTGAGAGCCAAACAGAAGCAGAGGTGTCTGCCAACCAATCAGCAGCAGCCCAAGCTGGTTAACTTCCTGGTGTCTGTGTGGCACACGGTGATGGTCAGATGTTACATGCAGGCCGCAGAGAGAAGAGAAAAAAGCTTACAGCACCTGGTATTCCCAAGCGGTCTCCCATCCAAGTACTAACCAGGCCCGACCCTGCTTGGCTTCCGAGATCGGACGAGATCGGGCGTGTTCAGGGCGGTGTGGCCGTAAGCCACAGTCCCTGTGACAAATATATGTTATATAGGTGCTGGAACCATACGTTTCCCCTATTTTTACCAGAGAGCTGGCTTGAGAGGCTGCTGTTGAGCCTGAACGTTGACTTCCCTGATGTGATTGTTCTCTGCAGCTGAAAATGGGACTCTCAGATAACTGTCTGTCAAGCTCCTCTGTTCCCTGTGTGTAGTTTTGTGTCCGTTGTCATATAGAGAAACCAGGGAAGCTCAATCCCACGACATGCTCATAAACTGCGTCTTCTCTAAACAGTATAGTTCTATTTTACAAGTCGGAATACAATAACAGATTCTGTTTCAGAATCTATAAAGAGCTGGTTTGTGATTCCATTGCTGGCTTACGGCCACACCACCCTGAACGAGCCTGATCTCGTCAGATCTCAGAAGCCAAGCAGAGTCGGGCCTGGTTAGTACTTGGATGGGAGACCGCCTGGGAATACCAGGTGCTGTAAGCCTTTTGGCTTCTCCAGGCGCATGCAGTTTGGCTACGTCAAATGCAAAACTAGTCCCTGTTTGACTTTTTGGAACTTGTCCTTTCTCAGGACAAAGTTAAATGTATGAGGATCAAAGCCAACAATGGCCTGGGACATCTCAGCAGATCCAGGATCAGCAACATGGAGACTGAGAGCCAAACAGAAGCAGAGGTGTCTGCCAACCAATCAGCAGCAGCCCAAGCTGGTTAACTTCCTGGTGTCTGTGTGGCACACGGTGATGGTCAGATGTTACATGCAGGCCGCAGAGAGAAGAGAAAAAAGCTTACAGCACCTGGTATTCCCAAGCGGTCTCCCATCCAAGTACTAACCAGGCCCGACCCTGCTTGGCTTCCGAGATCGGACGAGATCGGGCGTGTTCAGGGCGGTGTGGCCGTAAGCCACAGTCCCTGTGACAAATATATGTTATATAGGTGCTGGAACCATACGTTTCCCCTATTTTTACCAGAGAGCTGGCTTGAGAGGCTGCTGTTGAGCCTGAACGTTGACTTCCCTGATGTGATTGTTCTCTGCAGCTGAAAATGGGACTCTCAGATAACTGTCTGTTAAGCTCCTCTGTTCCCTGTGTGTAGTTTTGTGTCCGTTGTCATATAGAGAAACCAGGGAAGCTCAATCCCACGACATGCTCATAAACTGCGTCTTCTCTAAACAGTATAGTTCTATTTTACAAGTCGGAATACAATAACAGATTCTGTTTCAGAATCTATAAAGAGCTGGTTTGTGATTCCATTGCTGGCTTACGGCCACACCACCCAGAACAAGCCTGATCTCGTCAGATCTCAGAAGCCAAGCAGAGTCGGGCCTGGTTAGTACTTGGATGGGAGACCGCCTGGGAATACCAGGTGCTGTAAGCCTTTTGGCTTCTCCAGGCGCATGCAGTTCGGCTACGTCAAATGCAAAACTAGTCCCTGTTTGACTTTTTGGAACTTGTCCTTTCTCAGGACTAAGTTAAATGTATGAGGATCAAAGCCAACAATGGCCTGGGACATCTCAGCAGATCCAGGATCAGCAACATGGAGACTGAGAGCCAAACAGAAGCAGAGGTGTCTGCCAACCAATCAGCAGCAGCCCAAGCTGGTTAACTTCCTGGTGTCTGTGTGGCACACGGTGATGGTCAGATGTTACATGCAGGCCGCAGAGAGAAGAGAAAAAAGCTTACAGCACCTGGTATTCCCAAGCAGTCTCCCATCCAAGTACTAACCAGGCCCGACCCTGCTTGGCTTCCGAGATCGGACGAGATCGGGCGTGTTCAGGGCGGTGTGGCCGTAAGCCACAGTCCCTGTGACAAATATATGTTATATAGGTGCTGGAACCATACGTTTCCCCTATTTTTACCAGAGAGCTGGCTTGAGAGGCTGCTGTTGAGCCTGAACGTTGACTTCCCTGATGTGATTGTTCTCTGCAGCTGAAAATGGGACTCTCAGATAACTGTCTGTCAAGCTCCTCTGTTCCCTGTGTGTAGTTTTGTGTCCGTTGTCATATAGAGAAACCAGGGAAGCTCAATCCCACGACATGCTCATAAACTGCGTCTTCTCTAAACAGTATAGTTCTATTTTACAAGTCGGAATACAATAACAGATTCTGTTTCAGAATCTATAAAGAGCTGGTTTGTGATTCCATTGCTGGCTTACGGCCACACCACCCAGAACAAGCCTGATCTCGTCAGATCTCAGAAGCCAAGCAGAGTCGGGCCTGGTTAGTACTTGGATGGGAGACCGCCTGGGAATACCAGGTGCTGTAAGCCTTTTGGCTTCTCCAGGCGCATGCAGTTTGGCTACGTCAAATGCAAAACTAGTCCCTGTTTGACTTTTTGGAACTTGTCCTTTCTCAGGACAAAGTTAAATGTATGAGGATCAAAGCCAACAATGGCCTGGGACATCTCAGCAGATCCAGGATCAGCAACATGGAGACTGAGAGCCAAACAGAAGCAGAGGTGTCTGCCAACCAATCAGCAGCAGCCCAAGCTGGTTAACTTCCTGGTGTCTGTGTGGCACACGGTGATGGTCAGATGTTACATGCAGGCCGCAGAGAGAAGAGAAAAAAGCTTACAGCACCTGGTATTCCCAAGCAGTCTCCCATCCAAGTACTAACCAGGCCCGACCCTGCTTGGCTTCCGAGATCGGACGAGATCGGGCGTGTTCAGGGCGGTGTGGCCGTAAGCCACAGTCCCTGTGACAAATATATGTTATATAGGTGCTGGAACCATACGTTTCCCCTATTTTTACCAGAGAGCTGGCTTGAGAGGCTGCTGTTGAGCCTGAACGTTGACTTCCCTGATGTGATTGTTCTCTGCAGCTGAAAATGGGACTCTCAGATAACTGTCTGTCAAGCTCCTCTGTTCCCTGTGTGTAGTTTTGTGTCCGTTGTCATATAGAGAAACCAGGGAAGCTCAATCCCACGACATGCTCATAAACTGCGTCTTCTCTAAACAGTATAGTTCTATTTTACAAGTCGGAATACAATAACAGATTCTGTTTCAGAATCTATAAAGAGCTGGTTTGTGATTCCATTGCTGGCTTACGGCCACACCACCCTGAACAAGCCTGATCTCGTCAGATCTCAGAAGCCAAGCAGAGTCGGGCCTGGTTAGTACTTGGATGGGAGACCGCCTGGGAATACCAGGTGCTGTAAGCCTTTTGGCTTCTCCAGGCGCATGCAGTTTGGCTACGTCAAATGCAAAACTAGTCCCTGTTTGACTTTTTGGAACTTGTCCTTTCTCAGGACAAAGTTAAATGTATGAGGATCAAAGCCAACAATGGCCTGCTGGGACATCTCAGCAGATCCAGGATCAGCAACATGGAGACTGAGAGCCAAACAGAAGCAGAGGTGTCTGCCAACCAATCAGCAGCAGCCCAAGCTGGTTAACTTCCTGGTGTCTGTGTGGCACACGGTGATGGTCAGATGTTACATGCAGGCCGCAGAGAGAAGAGAAAAAAGCTTACAGCACCTGGTATTCCCAAGCGGTCTCCCATCCAAGTACTAACCAGGCCCGACCCTGCTTGGCTTCCGAGATCGGACGAGATCGGGCGTGTTCAGGGCGGTGTGGCCGTAAGCCACAGTCCCTGTGACAAATATATGTTATATAGGTGCTGGAACCATACGTTTCCCCTATTTTTACCAGAGAGCTGGCTTGAGAGGCTGCTGTTGAGCCTGAACGTTGACTTCCCTGATGTGATTGTTCTCTGCAGCTGAAAATGGGACTCTCAGATAACTGTCTGTCAAGCTCCTCTGTTCCCTGTGTGTAGTTTTGTGTCCGTTGTCATATAGAGAAACCAGGGAAGCTCAATCCCACGACATGCTCATAAACTGCGTCTTCTCTAAACAGTATAGTTCTATTTTACAAGTCGGAATACAATAACAGATTCTGTTTCAGAATCTATAAAGAGCTGGTTTGTGATTCCATTGCTGGCTTACGGCCACACCACCCAGAACAAGCCTGATCTCGTCAGATCTCAGAAGCCAAGCAGAGTCGGGCCTGGTTAGTACTTGGATGGGAGACAGCCTGGGAATACCAGGTGCTGTAAGCCTTTTGGCTTCTCCAGGCGCATGCAGTTTGGCTACGTCAAATGCAAAACTAGTCCCTGTTTGACTTTTTGGAACTTGTCCTTTCTCAGGACAAAGTTAAATGTATGAGGATCAAAGCCAACAATGGCCTGGGACATCTCAGCAGATCCAGGATCAGCAACATGGAGACTGAGAGCCAAACAGAAGCAGAGGTGTCTGCCAACCAATCAGCAGCAGCCCAAGCTGGTTAACTTCCTGGTGTCTGTGTGGCACACAGTGATGGTCAGATGTTACATGCAGGCCGCAGAGAGAAGAGAAAAAAGCTTACAGCACCTGGTATTCCCAAGCGGTCTCCCATCCAAGTACTAACCAGGCCCGACCCTGCTTGGCTTCCGAGATCGGACGAGATCGGGCGTGTTCAGGGCGGTGTGGCCGTAAGCCACAGTCCCTGTGACAAATATATGTTATATAGGTGCTGGAACCATACGTTTCCCCTATTTTTACCAGAGAGCTGGCTTGAGAGGCTGCTGTTGAGCCTGCACGTTTACTTCCCTGATGTGATTGTTCTCTGCAGCTGAAAATGGGACTCTCAGATAACTTAGTGTCTGTCAAGCTCCTCTGTTCCCTGTGTGTAGTTTTGTGTCCGTTGTCATATAGAGAAACCAGGGAAGCTCAATCCCACGACATGCTCATAAACTGCGTCTTCTCTAAACAGTATAGTTCTATTTTACAAGTCGGAATACAATAACAGATTCTGTTTCAGAATCTATAAAGAGCTGGTTTGTGATTCCATTGCTGGCTTACGGCCACACCACCCTGAACAAGCCTGATCTCGTCAGATCTCAGAAGCCAAGCATAGTCGGGCCTGGTTAGTACTTGGATGGGAGACCGCCTGGGAATACCAGGTGCTGTAAGCCTTTTGGCTTCTCCAGGCGCATGCAGTTTGGCTACGTCAAATGCAAAACTAGTCCCTGTTTGACTTTTTGGAACTTGTCCTTTCTCAGGACAAAGTTAAATGTATGAGGATCAAAGCCAACAATGGCCTGGGACATCTCAGCAGATCCAGGATCAGCAACATGGAGACTGAGAGCCAAACAGAAGCAGAGGTGTCTGCCAACCAATCAGCAGCAGCCCAAGCTGGTTAACTTCCTGGTGTCTGTGTGGCACACGGTGATGGTCAGATGTTACATGCAGGCCGCAGAGAGAAGAGAAAAAAGCTTACAGCACCTGGTATTCCCAAGCGGTCTCCCATCCAAGTACTAACCAGGCCCGACCCTGCTTGGCTTCCGAGATCGGACGAGATCGGGCGTGTTCAGGGCGGTGTGGCCGTAAGCCACAGTCCCTGTGACAAATATATGTTATATAGGTGCTGGAACCATACGTTTCCCCTATTTTTACCAGAGAGCTGGCTTGAGAGGCTGCTGTTGAGCCTGAACGTTGACTTCCCTGATGTGATTGTTCTCTGCAGCTGAAAATGGGACTCTCAGATAACTGTCTGTCAAGCTCCTCTGTTCCCTGTGTGTAGTTTTGTGTCCGTTGTCATATAGAGAAACCAGGGAAGCTCAATCCCACGACATGCTCATAAACTGCGTCTTCTCTAAACAGTATAGTTCTATTTTACAAGTCGGAATACAATAACAGATTCTGTTTCAGAATCTATAAAGAGCTGGTTTGTGATTCCATTGCTGGCTTACGGCCACACCACCCTGAACAAGCCTGATCTCGTCAGATCTCAGAAGCCAAGCAGAGTCGGGCCTGGTTAGTACTTGGATGGTAGACCGCCTGGGAATACCAGGTGCTGTAAGCCTTTTGGCTTCTCCAGGCGCATGCAGTTTGGCTACGTCAAATGCAAAACTAGTCCCTGTTTGACTTTTTGGAACTTGTCCTTTCTCAGGACAAAGTTAAATGTATGAGGATCAAAGCCAACAATGGCCTGGGACATCTCAGCAGATCCAGGATCAGCAACATGGAGACTGAGAGCCAAACAGAAGCAGAGGTGTCTGCCAACCAATCAGCAGCAGCCCAAGCTGGTTAACTTCCTGGTGTCTGTGTGGCACACGGTGATGGTCAGATGTTACATGCAGGCCGCAGAGAGAAGAGAAAAAAGCTTACAGCACCTGGTATTCCCAAGCGGTCTCCCATCCAAGTACTAACCAGGCCCGACCCTGCTTGGCTTCCGAGATCGGACGAGATCGGGCGTGTTCAGGGCGGTGTGGCCGTAAGCCACAGTCCCTGTGACAAATATATGTTATATAGGTGCTGGAACCATACGTTTCCCCTATTTTTACCAGAGAGCTGGCTTGAGAGGCTGCTGTTGAGCCTGAACGTTGACTTCCCTGATGTGATTGTTCTCTGCAGCTGAAAATGGGACTCTCAGATAACTGTCTGTCAAGCTCCTCTGTTCCCTGTGTGTAGTTTTGTGTCCGTTGTCATATAGAGAAACCAGGGAAGCTCAATCCCACGACATGCTCATAAACTGCGTCTTCTCTAAACAGTATAGTTCTATTTTACAAGTCGGAATACAATAACAGATTCTGTTTCAGAATCTATAAAGAGCTGGTTTGTGATTCCATTGCTGGCTTATGGCCACACCACCCTGAACAAGCCTGATCTCGTCAGATCTCAGAAGCCAAGCAGAGTCGGGCCTGGTTAGTACTTGGATGGGAGACCGCCTGGGAATACCAGGTGCTGTAAGCCTTTTGGCTTCTCCAGGCGCATGCAGTTTGGCTACGTCAAATGCAAAACTAGTCCCTGTTTGACTTTTTGGAACTTGTCCTTTCTCAGGACAAAGTTAAATGTATGAGGATCAAAGCCAACAATGGCCTGGGACATCTCAGCAGATCCAGGATCAGCAACATGGAGACTGAGAGCCAAACAGAAGCAGAGGTGTCTGCCAACCAATCAGCAGCAGCCCAAGCTGGTTAACTTCCTGGTGTCTGTGTGGCACACGGTGATGGTCAGATGTTACATGCAGGCCGCAGAGAGAAGAGAAAAAAGCTTACAGCACCTGGTATTCCCAAGCGGTCTCCCATCCAAGTACTAACCAGGCCCGACCCTGCTTGGCTTCCGAGATCGGACGAGATCGGGCGTGTTCAGGGCGGTGTGGCCGTAAGCCACAGTCCCTGTGACAAATATATGTTATATAGGTGCTGGAACCATACGTTTCCCCTATTTTTACCAGAGAGCTGGCTTGAGAGGCTGCTGTTGAGCCTGAACGTTGACTTCCCTGATGTGATTGTTCTCTGCAGCTGAAAATGGGACTCTCAGATAACTGTCTGTCAAGCTCCTCTGTTCCCTGTGTGTAGTTTTGTGTCCGTTGTCATATAGAGAAACCAGGGAAGCTCAATCCCACGACATGCTCATAAACTGCGTCTTCTCTAAACAGTATAGTTCTATTTTACAAGTCGGAATACAATAACAGATTCTGTTTCAGAATCTATAAAGAGCTGGTTTGTGATTCCATTGCTGGCTTACGGCCACACCACCCTGAACACGCCTGATCTCGTCAGATCTCAGAAGCCAAGCAGAGTCGGGCCTGGTTAGTACTTGGATGGGAGACCGCCTGGGAATACCAGGTGCTGTAAGCCTTTTGGCTTCTCCAGGCGCATGCAGTTTGGCTACGTCAAATGCAAAACTAGTCCCTGTTTGACTTTTTGGAACTTGTCCTTTCTCAGGACAAAGTTAAATGTATGAGGATCAAAGCCAACAATGGCCTGGGACATCTCAGCAGATCCAGGATCAGCAACATGGAGACTGAGAGCCAAACAGAAGCAGAGGTGTCTGCCAACCAATCAGCAGCAGCCCAAGCTGGTTAACTTCCTGGTGTCTGTGTGGCACACGGTGATGGTCAGATGTTACATGCAGGCCGCAGAGAGAAGAGAAAAAAGCTTACAGCACCTGGTATTCCCAAGCGGTCTCCCATCCAAGTACTAACCAGGCCCGACCCTGCTTGGCTTCCGAGATCGGACGAGATCGGGCGTGTTCAGGGCGGTGTGGCCGTAAGCCACAGTCCCTGTGACAAATATATGTTATATAGGTGCTGGAACCATACGTTTCCCCTATTTTTACCAGAGAGCTGGCTTGAGAGGCTGCTGTTGAGCCTGAACGTTGACTTCCCTGATGTGATTGTTCTCTGCAGCTGAAAATGGGACTCTCAGATAACTGTCTGTCAAGCTCCTCTGTTCCCTGTGTGTAGTTTTGTGTCCGTTGTCATATAGAGAAACCAGGGAAGCTCAATCCCACGACATGCTCATAAACTGCGTCTTCTCTAAACAGTATAGTTCTATTTTACAAGTCGGAATACAATAACAGATTCTGTTTCAGAATCTATAAAGAGCTGGTTTGTGATTCCATTGCTGGCTTACGGCCACACCACCCTGAACACGCCTGATCTCGTCAGATCTCAGAAGCCAAGCAGAGTCGGGCCTGGTTAGTACTTTGATGGGAGACCGCCTGGGAATACCAGGTGCTGTAAGCCTTTTGGCTTCTCCAGGCGCATGCAGTTTGGCTACGTCAAATGCAAAACTAGTCCCTGTTTGACTTTTTGGAACTTGTCCTTTCTCAGGACAAAGTTAAATGTATGAGGATCAAAGCCAACAATGGCCTGGGACATCTCAGCAGATCCAGGATCAGCAACATGGAGACTGAGAGCCAAACAGAAACAGAGGTGTCTGCCAACCAATCAGCAGCAGCCCAAGCTGGTTAACTTCCTGGTGTCTGTGTGGCACACGGTGATGGTCAGATGTTACATGCAGGCCGCAGAGAGAAGAGAAAAAAGCTTACAGCACCTGGTATTCCCAAGCGGTCTCCCATCCAAGTACTAACCAGGCCCGACCCTCCTTGGCTTCCGAGATCGGACGAGATCGGGCGTGTTCAGGGCGGTGTGGCCGTAAGCCACAGTCCCTGTGACAAATATATGTTATATAGGTGCTGGAACCATACGTTTCCCCTATTTTTACCAGAGAGCTGGCTTGAGAGGCTGCTGTTGAGCCTGAACGTTGACTTCCCTGATGTGATTGTTCTCTGCAGCTGAAAATGGGACTCTCAGATAACTTAGTGTCTGTCAAAAGCCTCTGTTCCCTGTGAGTAGTTTTGTGTCCGTTGTCATATAGAGAAACCAGGGAAGCTCAATCCCACGACATGCTCATAAACTGCGTCTTCTCTAAACAGTATAGTTCTATTTTACAAGTCGGAATACAATAACAGATTCTGTTTCAGAATCTATAAAGAGCTGGTTTGTGATTCCATTGCTGGCTTACGGCCACACCACCCTGAACACGCCTGATCTCGTCAGATCTCAGAAGCCAAGCAGAGTCGGGCCTGGTTAGTACTTGGATGGGAGACCGCCTGGGAATACCAGGTGCTGTAAGCCTTTTGGCTTCTCCAGGCGCATGCAGTTTGGCTACGTCAAATGCAAAACTAGTCCCTGTTTGACTTTTTGGAACTTGTCCTTTCTGAGGACAAAGTTAAATGTATGAGGATCAAAGCCAACAATGGCCTGGGACATCTCAGCAGATCCAGGATCAGCAACATGGAGACTGAGAGCCAAACAGAAACAGAGGTGTCTGCCAACCAATCAGCAGCAGCCCAAGCTGGTTAACTTCCTGGTGTCTGTGTGGCACACGGTGATGGTCAGATGTTACATGAAGGCCGCAGAGAGAAGAGAAAAAAGCTTACAGCACCTGGTATTCCCAAGCGGTCTCCCATCCAAGTACTAACCAGGCCCGACCCTGCTTGGCTTCCGAGATCGGACGAGATCGGGCGTGTTCAGGGCGGTGTGGCCGTAAGCCACAGTCCCTGTGACAAATATATGTTATATAGGTGCTGGAACCATACGTTTCCCCTATTTTTACCAGAGAGCTGGCTTGAGAGGCTGCTGTTGAGCCTGCACGTTGACTTCCCTGATGTGATTGTTCTCTGCAGCTGAAAATGGGACTCTCAGATAACTTAGTGTCTGTCAAAAGCCTCTGTTCCCTGTGTGTAGTTTTGTGTCCGTTGTCATATAGAGAAACCAGGGAAGCTCGATCCCACGACATGCTCATAAACTGCGTCTTCTCTAAACAGTATAGTTCTATTTTACAAGTCGGAATACAATAACAGATTCTGTTTCAGAATCTATAAAGAGCTGGTTTGTGATTCCATTGCTGGCTTACGGCCACACCACCCTGAACACGCCTGATCTCGTCAGATCTCAGAAGCCAAGCAGAGTTGGGCCTGGTTAGTACTTGGATGGGAGACCGCCTGGAAATGCCAGGTGCTGTAAGCCTTTTGGCTTCTCCAGGCGCATGCAGTTTGGCTACGTCAAATGCAAAACTAGTCCCTGTTTGACTTTTTGGAACTTGTCCTTTCTGAGGACAAAGTTAAATGTATGAGGATCAAAGCCAACAATGGCCTGGGACATCTCAGCAGATCCAGGATCAGCAACATGGAGACTGAGAGCCAAACAGAAACAGAGGTGTCTGCCAACCAATCAGCAGCAGCCCAAGCTGGTTAACTTCCTGGTGTCTGTGTGGCACACGGTGATGGTCAGATGTTACATGCAGGCCGCAGAGAGAAGAGAAAAAAGCTTACAGCACCTGGTATTCCCAAGCGGTCTCCCATCCAAGTACTAACCAGGCCCGACCCTGCTTGGCTTCCGAGATCGGACGAGATCGGGCGTGTTCAGGGCGGTGTGGCCGTAAGCCACAGTCCCTGTGACAAATATATGTTATATAGGTGCTGGAACCATACGTTTCCCCTATTTTTACCAGAGAGCTGGCTTTAGAGGCTGCTGTTGAGCCTGAACGTTGACTTCCCTGATGTGATTGTTCTCTGCAGCTGAAAATGGGACTCTCAGAAAACTGTCTGTCAAGCTCCTCTGTTCCCTGTGTGTAGTTTTGTGTCCGTTGTCATATAGAGAAACCAGGGAAGCTCAATCCCACGACATGCTCATAAACTGCGTCTTCTCTAAACAGTATAGTTCTATTTTACAAGTCGGAATACAATAACAGATTCTGTTTCAGAATCTATAAAGAGCTGGTTTGTGATTCCATTGCTGGCTTACGGCCACACCACCCTGAACAAGCCTGATCTCGTCAGATCTCAGAAGCCAAGCAGAGTCGGGCCTGGTTAGTACTTGGATGGGAGACCGCCTGGGAATACCAGGTGCTGTAAGCCTTTTGGCTTCTCCAGGCGCATGCAGTTTGGCTACGTCAAATGCAAAACTAGTCCCTGTTTGACTTTTTGGAACTTGTCCTTTCTCAGGACAAAGTTAAATGTATGAGGATCAAAGCCAACAATGGCCTGCTGGGACATCTCAGCAGATCCAGGATCAGCAACATGGAGACTGAGAGCCAAACAGAAACAGAGGTGTCAGCCAACCAATCAGCAGCAGCCCAAGCTGGTTAACTTCCTGGTGTCTGTGTGGCACACGGTGATGGTCAGATGTTACATGCAGGCCGCAGAGAGAAGAGAAAAAAGAATACAGCACCTGGTATTCCCAAACGGTCTCCCATCCAAGTACTAACCAGGCCCGACCCTGCTTGGCTTCCGAGATCGGACGAGATCGGGCGTGTTCAGGGCGGTGTGGCCGTAAGCCACAGCCCCTGTGACAAATATATGTTATATAGGTGCTGGAACCATACGTTTCCCCTATTTTTACCAGAGAGCTGGCTTTAGAGGCTGCTGTTGAGCCTGCACGTTGACTTCCCTGATGTGATTGTTCTCTGCAGCTGAAAATGGGACTCTCAGATAACTGTCTGTCAAGCTCCTCTGTTCCCTGTGTGTAGTTTTGTGTCCGTTGTCATATAGAGAAACCAGGGAAGCTCAATCCCACGACATGCTCATAAACTGCGTCTTCTCTAAACAGTATAGTTCTATTTTACAAGTCGGAATACAATAACAGATTCTGTTTCAGAATCTATAAAGAGCTGGTTTGTGATTCCATTGCTGGCTTACGGCCACACCACCCTGAACACGCCTGATCTCGTCAGATCTCAGAAGCCAAGCAGAGTCGGGCCTGGTTAGTACTTGGATGGGAGACCGCCTGGGAATACCAGGTGCTGTAAGCCTTTTGGCTTCTCCAGGCGCATGCAGTTTGGCTACGTCAAATGCAAAACTAGTCCCTGTTTGACTTTTTGGAACTTGTCCTTTCTCAGGACAAAGTTAAATGTATGAGGATCAAAGCCAACAATGGCCTGCTGGGACATCTCAGCAGATCCAGGATCAGCAACATGGAGACTGAGAGCCAAACAGAAACAGAGGTGTCAGCCAACCAATCAGCAGCAGCCCAAGCTGGTTAACTTCCTGGTGTCTGTGTGGCACACGGTGATGGTCAGATGTTACATGCAGGCCGCAGAGAGAAGAGAAAAAAGAATACAGCACCTGGTATTCCCAAACGGTCTCCCATCCAAGTACTAACCAGGCCCGACCCTGCTTGGCTTCCGAGATCGGACGAGATCGGGCGTGTTCAGGGCGGTGTGGCCGTAAGCCACAGTCCCTGTGACAAATATATGTTATATAGGTGCTGGAACCATACGTTTCCCCTATTTTTACCAGAGAGCTGGCTTTAGAGGCTGCTGTTGAGCCTGCACGTTGACTTCCCTGATGTGATTGTTCTCTGCAGCTGAAAATGGGACTCTCAGATAACTGTCTGTCAAGCTCCTCTGTTCCCTGTGTGTAGTTTTGTGTCCGTTGTCATATAGAGAAACCAGGGAAGCTCAATCCCACGACATGCTCATAAACTGCGTCTTCTCTAAACAGTATAGTTCTATTTTACAAGTCGGAATACAATAACAGATTCTGTTTCAGAATCTATAAAGAGCTGGTTTGTGATTCCATTGCTGGCTTACGGCCACACCACCCTGAACACGCCTGATCTCGTCAGATCTCAGAAGCCAAGCAGAGTCGGGCCTGGTTAGTACTTGGATGGGAGACCGCCTGGGAATACCAGGTGCTGTAAGCCTTTTGGCTTCTCCAGGCGCATGCAGTTTGGCTACGTAAAATGCAAAACTAGTCCCTGTTTGACTTTTTGGAACTTGTCCTTTCTCAGGACAAAGTTAAATGTATGAGGATCAAAGCCAACAATGGCCTGGGACATCTCAGCAGATCCAGGATCAGCAACATGGAGACTGAGAGCCAAACAGAAACAGAGGTGTCTGCCAACCAATCAGCAGCAGCCCAAGCTGGTTAACTTCCTGGTGTCTGTGTGGCACACGGTGATGGTCAGATGTTACATGCAGGCCGCAGAGAGAAGAGAAAAAAGCTTACAGCACCTGGTATTCCCAAGCGGTCTCCCATCCAAGTACTAACAAGGCCCGACCCTGCTTGGCTTCCGAGATCGGACGAGATCGGGCGTGTTCAGGGCGGTGTGGCCGTAAGCCACAGTCCCTGTGACAAATATATGTTATATAGGTGCTGGAACCATACGTTTCCCCTATTTTTACCAGAGAGCTGGCTTTAGAGGCTGCTGTTGAGCCTGAACGTTGACTTCCCTGATGTGATTGTTCTCTGCAGCTGAAAATGGGACTCTCAGATAACTGTCTGTCAAGCTCCTCTGTTCCCTGTGTGTAGTTTTGTGTCCGTTGTCATATAGAGAAACCAGGGAAGCTCAATCCCACGACATGCTCATAAACTGCGTCTTCTCTAAACAGTATAGTTCTATTTTACAAGTCGGAATACAATAACAGATTCTGTTTCAGAATCTATAAAGAGCTGGTTTGTGATTCCATTGCTGGCTTACGGCCACACCACCCTGAACAAGCCTGATCTCGTCAGATCTCAGAAGCCAAGCAGAGTCGGGCCTGGTTAGTACTTGGATGGGAGACAGCCTGGGAATACCAGGTGCTGTAAGCCTTTTGGCTTCTCCAGGCGCATGCAGTTTGGCTACGTCAAATGCAAAACTAGTCCCTGTTTAACTTTTTGGAACTTGTCCTTTCTGAGGACAAAGTTAAATGTATGAGGATCAAAGCCAACAATGGCCTGGGACATCTCAGCAGATCCAGGATCAGCAACATGGAGACTGAGAGCCAAACAGAAACAGAGGTGTCTGCCAACCAATCAGCAGCAGCCCAAGCTGGTTAACTTCCTGGTGTCTGTGTGGCACACGGTGATGGTCAGATGTTACATGCAGGCCGCAGAGAGAAGAGAAAAAAGCTTACAGCACCTGGTATTCCCAAGCGGTCTCCCATCCAAGTACTAACCAGGCCCGACCCTCCTTGGCTTCCGAGATCGGACGAGATCGGGCGTGTTCAGGGCGGTGTGGCCGTAAGCCACAGTCCCTGTGACAAATATATGTTATATAGGTGCTGGAACCATACGTTTCCCCTATTTTTACCAGAGAGCTGGCTTGAGAGGCTGCTGTTGAGCCTGCACGTTGACTTCCCTGATGTGATTGTTCTCTGCAGCTGAAAATGGGACTCTCAGATAACTTAGTGTCTGTCAAAAGCCTCTGTTCCCTGTGAGTAGTTTTGTGTCCGTTGTCATATAGAGAAACCAGGGAAGCTCAATCCCACGACATGCTCATAAACTGCGTCTTCTCTAAACAGTATAGTTCTATTTTACAAGTCGGAATACAATAACAGATTCTGTTTCAGAATCTATAAAGAGCTGGTTTGTGATTCCATTGCTGGCTTACGGCCACACCACCCTGAACACGCCTGATCTCGTCAGATCTCAGAAGCCAAGCAGAGTCGGGCCTGGTTAGTACTTGGATGGGAGACCGCCTGGGAATACCAGGTGCTGTAAGCCTTTTGGCTTCTCCAGGCGCATGCAGTTTGGCTACGTCAAATGCAAAACTAGTCCCTGTTTGACTTTTTGGAACTTGTCCTTTCTGAGGACAAAGTTAAATGTATGAGGATCAAAGCCAACAATGGCCTGGGACATCTCAGCAGATCCAGGATCAGCAACATGGAGACTGAGAGCCAAACAGAAACAGAGGTGTCTGCCAACCAATCAGCAGCAGCCCAAGCTGGTTAACTTCCTGGTGTCTGTGTGGCACACGGTGATGGTCAGATGTTACATGCAGGCCGCAGAGAGAAGAGAAAAAAGCTTACAGCACCTGGTATTCCCAAGCGGTCTCCCATCCAAGTACTAACCAGGCCCGACCCTGCTTGGCTTCCGAGATCGGACGAGATCGGGCGTGTTCAGGGCGGTGTGGCCGTAAGCCACAGTCCCTGTGACAAATATATGTTATATAGGTGCTGGAACCATACGTTTCCCCTATTTTTACCAGAGAGCTGGCTTGAGAGGCTGCTGTTGAGCCTGCACGTTGACTTCCCTGATGTGATTGTTCTCTGCAGCTGAAAATGGGACTCTCAGATAACTTAGTGTCTGTCAAAAGCCTCTGTTCCCTGTGTGTAGTTTTGTGTCCGTTGTCATATAGAGAAACCAGGGAAGCTCAATCCCACGACATGCTCATAAACTGCGTCTTCTCTAAACAGTATAGTTCTATTTTACAAGTCGGAATACAATAACAGATTCTGTTTCAGAATCTATAAAGAGCTGGTTTGTGATTCCATTGCTGGCTTACGGCCACACCACCCTGAACAAGCCTGATCTCGTCAGATCTCAGAAGCCAAGCAGAGTCGGGCCTGGTTAGTACTTGGATGGGAGACCGCCTGGGAATACCAGGTGCTGTAAGCCTTTTGGCTTCTCCAGGCGCATGCAGTTTGGCTACGTCAAATGCAAAACTAGTCCCTGTTTGACTTTTTGGAACTTGTCCTTTCTCAGGACAAAGTTAAATGTATGAGGATCAAAGCCAACAATGGCCTGCTGGGACATCTCAGCAGATCCAGGATCAGCAACATGGAGACTGAGAGCCAAACAGAAACAGAGGTGTCAGCCAACCAATCAGCAGCAGCCCAAGCTGGTTAACTTCCTGGTGTCTGTGTGGCACACGGTGATGGTCAGATGTTACATGCAGGCCGCAGAGAGAAGAGAAAAAAGAATACAGCACCTGGTATTCCCAAACGGTCTCCCATCCAAGTACTAACCAGGCCCGACCCTGCTTGGCTTCCGAGATCGGACGAGATCGGGCGTGTTCAGGGCGGTGTGGCCGTAAGCCACAGCCCCTGTGACAAATATATGTTATATAGGTGCTGGAACCATACGTTTCCCCTATTTTTACCAGAGAGCTGGCTTTAGAGGCTGCTGTTGAGCCTGCACGTTGACTTCCCTGATGTGATTGTTCTCTGCAGCTGAAAATGGGACTCTCAGATAACTGTCTGTCAAGCTCCTCTGTTCCCTGTGTGTAGTTTTGTGTCCGTTGTCATATAGAGAAACCAGGGAAGCTCAATCCCACGACATGCTCATAAACTGCGTCTTCTCTAAACAGTATAGTTCTATTTTACAAGTCGGAATACAATAACAGATTCTGTTTCAGAATCTATAAAGAGCTGGTTTGTGATTCCATTGCTGGCTTACGGCCACACCACCCTGAACACGCCTGATCTCGTCAGATCTCAGAAGCCAAGCAGAGTCGGGCCTGGTTAGTACTTGGATGGGAGACCGCCTGGGAATACCAGGTGCTGTAAGCCTTTTGGCTTCTCCAGGCGCATGCAGTTTGGCTACGTAAAATGCAAAACTAGTCCCTGTTTGACTTTTTGGAACTTGTCCTTTCTCAGGACAAAGTTAAATGTATGAGGATCAAAGCCAACAATGGCCTGGGACATCTCAGCAGATCCAGGATCAGCAACATGGAGACTGAGAGCCAAACAGAAACAGAGGTGTCTGCCAACCAATCAGCAGCAGCCCAAGCTGGTTAACTTCCTGGTGTCTGTGTGGCACACGGTGATGGTCAGATGTTACATGCAGGCCGCAGAGAGAAGAGAAAAAAGCTTACAGCACCTGGTATTCCCAAGCGGTCTCCCATCCAAGTACTAACAAGGCCCGACCCTGCTTGGCTTCCGAGATCGGACGAGATCGGGCGTGTTCAGGGCGGTGTGGCCGTAAGCCACAGTCCCTGTGACAAATATATGTTATATAGGTGCTGGAACCATACGTTTCCCCTATTTTTACCAGAGAGCTGGCTTTAGAGGCTGCTGTTGAGCCTGAACGTTGACTTCCCTGATGTGATTGTTCTCTGCAGCTGAAAATGGGACTCTCAGATAACTGTCTGTCAAGCTCCTCTGTTCCCTGTGTGTAGTTTTGTGTCCGTTGTCATATAGAGAAACCAGGGAAGCTCAATCCCACGACATGCTCATAAACTGCGTCTTCTCTAAACAGTATAGTTCTATTTTACAAGTCGGAATACAATAACAGACTCTGTTTCAGAATCTATAAAGAGCTGGTTTGTGATTCCATTGCTGGCTTACGGCCACACCACCCTGAACAAGCCTGATCTCGTCAGATCTCAGAAGCCAAGCAGAGTCGGGCCTGGTTAGTACTTGGATGGGAGACAGCCTGGGAATACCAGGTGCTGTAAGCCTTTTGGCTTCTCCAGGCGCATGCAGTTTGGCTACGTCAAATGCAAAACTAGTCCCTGTTTAACTTTTTGGAACTTGTCCTTTCTGAGGACAAAGTTAAATGTATGAGGATCAAAGCCAACAATGGCCTGGGACATCTCAGCAGATCCAGGATCAGCAACATGGAGACTGAGAGCCAAACAGAAACAGAGGTGTCTGCCAACCAATCAGCAGCAGCCCAAGCTGGTTAACTTCCTGGTGTCTGTGTGGCACACGGTGATGGTCAGATGTTACATGCAGGCCGCAGAGAGAAGAGAAAAAAGCTTACAGCACCTGGTATTCCCAAGCGGTCTCCCATCCAAGTACTAACCAGGCCCGACCCTGCTTGGCTTCCGAGATCGGACGAGATCGGGCGTGTTCAGGGCGGTGTGGCCGTAAGCCACAGTCCCTGTGACAAATATATGTTATATAGGTGCTGGAACCATACGTTTCCCCTATTTTTACCAGAGAGCTGGCTTGAGAGGCTGCTGTTGAGCCTGCACGTTGACTTCCCTGATGTGATTGTTCTCTGCAGCTGAAAATGGGACTCTCAGATAACTTAGTGTCTGTCAAAAGCCTCTGTTCCCTGTGTGTAGTTTTGTGTCCGTTGTCATATAGAGAAACCAGGGAAGCTCGATCCCACGACATGCTCATAAACTGCGTCTTCTCTAAACAGTATAGTTCTATTTTACAAGTCGGAATACAATAACAGATTCTGTTTCAGAATCTATAAAGAGCTGGTTTGTGATTCCATTGCTGGCTTACGGCCACACCACCCTGAACACGCCTGATCTCGTCAGATCTCAGAAGCCAAGCAGAGTTGGGCCTGGTTAGTACTTGGATGGGAGACCGCCTGGAAATGCCAGGTGCTGTAAGCCTTTTGGCTTCTCCAGGCGCATGCAGTTTGGCTACGTCAAATGCAAAACTAGTCCCTGTTTGACTTTTTGGAACTTGTCCTTTCTGAGGACAAAGTTAAATGTATGAGGATCAAAGCCAACAATGGCCTGGGACATCTCAGCAGATCCAGGATCAGCAACATGGAGACTGAGAGCCAAACAGAAACAGAGGTGTCTGCCAACCAATCAGCAGCAGCCCAAGCTGGTTAACTTCCTGGTGTCTGTGTGGCACACGGTGATGGTCAGATGTTACATGCAGGCCGCAGAGAGAAGAGAAAAAAGCTTACAGCACCTGGTATTCCCAAGCGGTCTCCCATCCAAGTACTAACCAGGCCCGACCCTGCTTGGCTTCCGAGATCGGACGAGATCGGGCGTGTTCAGGGCGGTGTGGCCGTAAGCCACAGTCCCTGTGACAAATATATGTTATATAGGTGCTGGAACCATACGTTTCCCCTATTTTTACCAGAGAGCTGGCTTTAGAGGCTGCTGTTGAGCCTGAACGTTGACTTCCCTGATGTGATTGTTCTCTGCAGCTGAAAATGGGACTCTCAGAAAACTGTCTGTCAAGCTCCTCTGTTCCCTGTGTGTAGTTTTGTGTCCGTTGTCATATAGAGAAACCAGGGAAGCTCAATCCCACGACATGCTCATAAACTGCGTCTTCTCTAAACAGTATAGTTCTATTTTACAAGTCGGAATACAATAACAGATTCTGTTTCAGAATCTATAAAGAGCTGGTTTGTGATTCCATTGCTGGCTTACGGCCACACCACCCTGAACAAGCCTGATCTCGTCAGATCTCAGAAGCCAAGCAGAGTCGGGCCTGGTTAGTACTTGGATGGGAGACCGCCTGGGAATACCAGGTGCTGTAAGCCTTTTGGCTTCTCCAGGCGCATGCAGTTTGGCTACGTCAAATGCAAAACTAGTCCCTGTTTGACTTTTTGGAACTTGTCCTTTCTCAGGACAAAGTTAAATGTATGAGGATCAAAGCCAACAATGGCCTGCTGGGACATCTCAGCAGATCCAGGATCAGCAACATGGAGACTGAGAGCCAAACAGAAACAGAGGTGTCAGCCAACCAATCAGCAGCAGCCCAAGCTGGTTAACTTCCTGGTGTCTGTGTGGCACACGGTGATGGTCAGATGTTACATGCAGGCCGCAGAGAGAAGAGAAAAAAGAATACAGCACCTGGTATTCCCAAACGGTCTCCCATCCAAGTACTAACCAGGCCCGACCCTGCTTGGCTTCCGAGATCGGACGAGATCGGGCGTGTTCAGGGCGGTGTGGCCGTAAGCCACAGCCCCTGTGACAAATATATGTTATATAGGTGCTGGAACCATACGTTTCCCCTATTTTTACCAGAGAGCTGGCTTTAGAGGCTGCTGTTGAGCCTGCACGTTGACTTCCCTGATGTGATTGTTCTCTGCAGCTGAAAATGGGACTCTCAGATAACTGTCTGTCAAGCTCCTCTGTTCCCTGTGTGTAGTTTTGTGTCCGTTGTCATATAGAGAAACCAGGGAAGCTCAATCCCACGACATGCTCATAAACTGCGTCTTCTCTAAACAGTATAGTTCTATTTTACAAGTCGGAATACAATAACAGATTCTGTTTCAGAATCTATAAAGAGCTGGTTTGTGATTCCATTGCTGGCTTACGGCCACACCACCCTGAACACGCCTGATCTCGTCAGATCTCAGAAGCCAAGCAGAGTCGGGCCTGGTTAGTACTTGGATGGGAGACCGCCTGGGAAT
This sequence comes from Odontesthes bonariensis, assembly GCF_027942865.1. Taxonomy (NCBI): domain Eukaryota; kingdom Metazoa; phylum Chordata; class Actinopteri; order Atheriniformes; family Atherinopsidae; genus Odontesthes; species Odontesthes bonariensis. Next base: position 28,200,817 of record NC_134516.1, read on the forward strand.
ACCAGGTGCTGTAAGCCTTTTGGCTTCTCCAGGCGCATGCAGTTTGGCTACGTAAAATGCAAAACTAGTCCCTGTTTGACTTTTTGGAACTTGTCCTTTCTCAGGACAAAGTTAAATGTATGAGGATCAAAGCCAACAATGGCCTGGGACATCTCAGCAGATCCAGGATCAGCAACATGGAGACTGAGAGCCAAACAGAAACAGAGGTGTCTGCCAACCAATCAGCAGCAGCCCAAGCTGGTTAACTTCCTGGTGTCTGTGTGGCACACGGTGATGGTCAGATGTTACATGCAGGCCGCAGAGAGAAGAGAAAAAAGCTTACAGCACCTGGTATTCCCAAGCGGTCTCCCATCCAAGTACTAACAAGGCCCGACCCTGCTTGGCTTCCGAGATCGGACGAGATCGGGCGTGTTCAGGGCGGTGTGGCCGTAAGCCACAGTCCCTGTGACAAATATATGTTATATAGGTGCTGGAACCATACGTTTCCCCTATTTTTACCAGAGAGCTGGCTTTAGAGGCTGCTGTTGAGCCTGAACGTTGACTTCCCTGATGTGATTGTTCTCTGCAGCTGAAAATGGGACTCTCAGATAACTTAGTGTCTGTCAAGCTCCTCTGTTCCCTGTGTGTAGTTTTGTGTCCGTTGTCATATAGAGAAACCAGGGAAGCTCAATCCCACGACATGCTCATAAACTGCGTCTTCTCTAAACAGTATAGTTCTATTTTACAAGTCGGAATACAATAACAGATTCTGTTTCAGAATCTATAAAGAGCTGGTTTGTGATTCCATTGCTGGCTTACGGCCACACCACCCTGAACAAGCCTGATCTCGTCAGATCTCAGAAGCCAAGCAGAGTCGGGCCTGGTTAGTACTTGGATGGGAGACAGCCTGGGAATACCAGGTGCTGTAAGCCTTTTGGCTTCTCCAGGCGCATGCAGTTTGGCTACGTCAAATGCAAAACTAGTCCCTGTTTAACTTTTTGGAACTTGTCCTTTCTGAGGACAAAGTTAAATGTATGAGGATCAAAGCCAACAATGGCCTGGGACATCTCAGCAGATCCAGGATCAGCAACATGGAGACTGAGAGCCAAACAGAAACAGAGGTGTCTGCCAACCAATCAGCAGCAGCCCAAGCTGGTTAACTTCCTGGTGTCTGTGTCTGTGTTGAAGTAAATGGAACTGTAACTTTGTAACAATTGCAAAGAAAATGTCGCTGTTGATAAAAATTATGTGATTAACATGGATTTGTCAGACGGAAGTTAATCATGAGTCGTGTTGTTTTGACAGCTGCACCGTCACTGTGAATAAGAGAGCATGAGAGTGTTATAAATAGTAGCTGATGGTGTGTATACTGTTGTGTTGACCTCCCTCAGGGGTTAGGTGTCTTTAAGAAAGTGAATCTGATGCAACATTTCCTCAGCTATGTTCAGGGAATATAGTCCATTACACAAACACTTTTACATATTGATTATATAAACCACCCCAGTCAGAACATCATTTGAGACGTCTACCCTGTGAGGGACAGCTGTGGTTTAAGCTGTGGGAGTTAGAGGCTGCTGGAAGCTCTAACAGTCAACCAGCCACAGAGGATGAAGCTCTGATCACTTTTTTCATCTCATTGCTTTACAACTTCACCGCTTGACTAGGCTCATGGATTATCTATGTACAATACATCTTCACTGTAAAATCCAATAGCTGCCCTGACATTTGTTAACTTTACTAGGTTAATTACAATATGCACTTATGACTGATATTTATGAAGTAACAGTTAGTTGCATGGTGAAAAAGGCAAAAAACTTAGTGTTTAGAGTGAAGATGACTTTATTTAGAGTGAAGCTCACTCAACAATATGTAGGAACACAGTCTCACTCCCACTGCGCATTCAAAGAAGAAGAAGTGTGCATGCGCAGTAGTAACGTTCAGTCTCTCCCGCTCAGCAACGTATATTATGTCTATGTCAGCAACGCAGCAGTCCAGCACACAGGCCGGGGCACTGAGGGGAGCCTGCTGAGTCCACTTTTTCAGTTTTTTAAAAATTCGTTTGAAAAAGAATAAATAAGGTAAGTTATCAAGCAAGTATGTTTCTTAATATGTTTTAATTACTGCTCCGACTGTTAGCGTTCATGAGCTAACGTTAGTGTTAGTTAGCTAGCTAACGAACCAAACAGGCATAACGTTAGCCTGTTCAGGCCATGGTTAAGGTGAGTTTGGGCGGTTTCCCACCATAGTCCTGTGATTATCTTAAAACCTTTTAACAGTTCCAAAGTCTAATTACTTTGAAAGTCTCACATTTGAAATGTTGTAGCATGAGTTTTCCGTTTTCCCCAAATTGACAACGATGGCATTTTGGCCTGACTTTCAAATTTGCAACGTGTAATTTACAGTTTTCAGTTAAGGTAGCATGAATGTGTTTGATGCAAAGAGGAGGATACATTAGGTTCACAATGCACTGGCGCTGTCTTTCTTTGGGGAAATGGGGAAGACTGGTGCAGTAGCATAGATGCTTTCGCATCCTATGATCAGACATCCCAAGTCTCCCGGAAGTTCTGGGAGTCTCCCTGATATTGATAGTTAATCACGGATGCCCGCGAGTCGGATAAAATATCCCGGATTTTAGACTATGCTAGGGAGTGTTTTTTTTTTTTTTTTCAATGCGAGTGAGAGCGTGCAGGCAATACAATAACTCGTGCACCATGCGCGTTTGGACTGCGCAGGCACGAGAGAGAGAGGGGTGTGGGGAGAGGTGTGAAACCTGTGTGTATCTGTCCAAAGCGATGCTCTGTTCAACCAGCGCTCAGGGCGACTGCTGGTCAGAGGGCGCGCTGATTGGTTTAGTCAGCAAAATAAGCCAATAACGTTCGGTGTGGGAGGGCTTCCATTTACTCTCTGACAGTTACCTAAGTTACCACTCAAAACTGTGCATCCTGCCAAATGGCAGAGGGTGAATCCTTGAGTAAAAAACGAAAATATAAGACTCATTTTACAGCAGAATATACTAAAGTGTATCCATGTCTGGTGAAGGTGAAGAATGATGACACCGTGCGAGGTGCACTGTATGCAGCAGTTACTTCAGTATTGCCCACGGCGGACTTAATGACTGTAAAACATGTGGAGGTAGGCTAAGTTGAACGCGCCATCATCTGCATTTTATTTCTGTAGGTTAAATGCTGTTATAAAATAAAACAAAACGTATCAAAGACTTATTTAAAGTATCAAACACATTTAGTTACTAAATTTGTAGGCCTATATCTAACTAGCCAGCTACAATATCTAACTATCTATATCCAGCCTTTCTAAGCCTTTAAAAAAAATCCCAAATTTAATATAGGGCCGGGGGGGGGGGGCAAACAGAATGGCACACCGGTGTAGCCATTTACTGCAGGTGGGATGGACTAAATAGCCCAGTTACCTCCTCATCTCTCCTAATTTAGAGAAAATTAAATTTGGTATGAAGTTCCAAATTGAAGATGTGTTCACTGCACGAAAAGAGGGATTTGTGTCACTGTGGACGGCAGTGAACTTCCGCAAATTTGCCTAATTTTCGGACGCACCTGGGCGCTTGCAGGCAGACAAACTTTAAGTTTGTGGAGTGAGAAAATCGTCAGAAACTAACCCGACTCTCGGCGGGCTCACAGCGGGGTGCTAAGGGCTCAGCGATTAGCACCCCGCTGTGAGAGTGCCTGGACCTCTCACTGGCCTCGCTGGTATTGGACGAAAAAGGCACGTGATTACATAAAAAAGCTCCTGTAAAGCTGACCGCCCATTGGCCAATTAGGTTAATATATGCATACTTTATATGGGCATATCATTCAGCAATTATGATTAATAATTGTGATCATGATTACTAATATTCCTGGGATGTTTGTGTACTTCATATATTCACGTCATTCTTATAAGCTGCACTATGAATAGGCTAATGCAGGCATGAATGACGTGAATCTATTGAGAATGAAAAAGGAAACTTTTTTTTTTTAAAGCGCTTTCATTGCCACACCACACAATGTACATAGCTTACATTGTAATAAGAACCATGTTGATAATAAAGAATTGAAAACTATATACTCACACTGCTGTAGCCTACGATATACACAATAAGCCTAAACGCCGCCGTTTGGAATCCGCATTCTTCGCATTCCTCCGGTCCCTGCAGGGTCTGCAGGAGTTGTCAGACGTCCTCATCCTGGATCAGAAGCTGGCTTCTGGGAGCTGTTGGAATAACCAATAAATCAAAACATAGTCTATCCATGCACAGCATATTGACAACTTGTCTATAAAGTAACAAAAGTCATATTGACAGCGTATATGTTCTTACTCTCTTTCACTCTTCTGTGGTGAGACTGGGAGTATTTCGGGTTGGCTTCAAGATGCGCCTGTAGCACAGCACACAGGTCCGTCACGCAGCTAAAAACAAACAAACAAGAGGAATGAATAAAATGACCAGTGCTTAAAAGTATCAGTGCCAGCCGTGGTAAAAGTCAGCGCCCTCACCCTCGATAGTGTCCCCGTCTGCCTCTCTGAAGTTCGGACTGTTTGACACCGCCTCCTTCAAGCGACTCGTTACATCCATATTGTGAGGTGACAGTAGCCTGTAAAAACAACAGGCCTATGGTTAATAAAAAAAAACTGCATTAACGTAACATCGGGTCCAACTCAACTAGATATTGGGAGAACATTCACTTATTCTTACCCTTGACCTGGATTATAATGCCACGGTGAGTTATGCAGGCGGCGAACTGCTGCCTATAAAATGAAAACACGAAATTAATTTTTTTTAAATAAAGCAACTCACACTGGTTTTCACGTGATGGACACAATTAAGTTGAGTTTAGCGTAAAGCCACAGTCAATAACCTACTCTTACCGCGGTTTTCGGATTCTGTATCCGCCTTCTCTTGCGCTCTTCAACTTCTCTGGAATGTAACTTCAGTCCGTTCTCGACGGCCATCTTGCCTCCAACCTAGCGAATCTCTGGTCGATTCCCTCCAGAACCCTCTCCACGATCGTATCCACAGTGCTGGCCACCATATGAGACATTCCGGTCATAGCATTCAACAGGACTTTCATTTTATCTGCCTGTAAGCAAGTGAGTAAGTAAGTTTAATATACAGCACATTTAAAATCAGCGAGAACTGTCCCAAGTGCTGTACAGTGTCAACAAGACTAAAATTAATCAATCAAAAGGTCATGTGCAAGTAGAAAAAAACACACAAACCTGTAGACCCGCAGAGAGTTGCTGGGGAGTTGAAAGCAAGTCGTCTTCCAGCCATTGTATTTCGCAAACCAGGACAGTTTTTACAGCACGGGACCTCAGTGATTTCTGTCTGCCTTTCTGCCGCCAGATCTGCTCCTTAAACTTTTTGTTTACACTGCACGACACAATGTTTCTCATACGTGATTGAACGAGAGCTTATGCGAGCCGTTAAGCTCCACCAATCATATGCGTATACGTCATTACACGGAATACTCGCGAGACAACCTCCCGTCCTTTTGCTATTTAATGTTGTCTGACCACAGCTGGCAATTTGCACTGTTTTGACACAAAAATGGACTCTGCAAGGACAAAGAAAAGACCTCGGCGATATTGTGACCATTGTGACACCGAATTAAGCCATACACAATAAAACACTGAGCGCACTACTGCACATTATGTATACAGGCCAGATTTCTATATTTTTATTTCTATATTTCTATTTTATTTAAGAAACCTTTTAGAATATTGCTGTTGCATGCTTATTTTATCTTTATCTTATCTTTATTATTATACATTTGGACATCCAGTGCGGGCAACAAAGAAAAGAATTTCATTGTTCAGGGAAACACGTTTCTAACTGCACACATGACAATAAACCTTTGAAACCTTGAATCCTTGAATTTTGCCCACAAAAAGCGGTTACAAAAGAGGTGTTTGGGAGAAAAAAAAACAGATATGCATCACCTGTCACCAGCAGACAGCGTGCACCTCTTCTTTTTCAAGACAACACAGCAACAAACGTGGCTGGAGTTGGAGGTGATGGTGAACGTGTAGAAACAGGCCTGCCCACCCCCCACCTCACCCCACCCCACCCCACTTGAAAATGACTGTGGCAGCTCCTGACCTGATCACTGGCATTTACATATTAAAGGCTCTCCTAAGTAGGGGAGGGGAGGGGGGCATGGGGGAGCAGTTGCCAGGTCAATTTGCGACAATTTGGGCCAAGTTTTCACTTTTACCACCGCAAATGCAGGGGCTCAACGTATGCGGACATGTAAGGGGCCACATACATCCACAAATCCCTCTTTTCATGCAGTGGTTCTTGATAAATTGTTTAAGCTAATTTATTTTGAAAGTATTATTTAAAGTGTAAAAGTCTAAAAAGCTAAGGCCACCATTATCGTATCAGTTCATTATTACAGATTTTTTTTAACATAGTGGTTTTTGTTCCTCCATATAAAGTTTAATGAATTTTTAATTTGCCGTTGTCGCTTTCTCTTTTGCCGTTGTGATTGGCACTTCAGGGCCACCGTAGCACCTCCTCACCCAAGCAAGCGAGCAAGTGCAGCGCACCGAGTTCAGGGCAACATGTTTTTCTGTGTGTTTCTTATACGAGTAACTGAGTGAGTTTACTATGTGTGTGAGGGATGTTTCCATCAGCTGAGACGTTGGGAGAGAGCAAACAGTTGACACCAGAGATGTTGGAACTGTTCTGTTTGGGGTGGCAGGGTTTTTGTTGGGAGGGGCGGCGGAAGCACGCACACTTATCAATGATTGAGGATTTGATTTGAAGTTATTTTATAATAACATGCAGTTACTCCTTGATTTAATTGAGTTACATCAACATTTAATTTCCCTCTGGGATAAATAAAGTATTTTTGAATTTGAATTGAATTATAAGAGAAATAGAATATATGAACACGGCATCTTTATTGTTCAGTAAATAAAAATTTGATAACCAAATCAAGCCATTTAAGGAACATAGCAGCATAAAACACACCACAAATGAAAAAAGAAAAGTCTGCGCTCATGACTCAGGGCTTTCATACATTTCCAAAAGTGGACCTTCTCTCAGTTGACCTACTAATGAAAATTCTAAGCAGGGTCGAGACATGGCTTTCATCCATAAGGTCACTGTGAGCGTTCATAATGGCCAAATGTGTGGCGTCCACTATTCCGGCACGTCAAGCCGTATCCAACGCATTCAGTTCATTTTCAATGAAATCCGGCCGATCGTTGTCGCCGTGCTCGCAAAGCATGCTGGGATTCCGGCACGGCGAGCGGCGGACCTGCGGCACGTCAAAAAGTTGGGCTCGGCCTGACTTTATGCAAATTTGCCACGGCAGACGGAGTGCGTTATCCAATGACAGTAGTTCATGTGTTCTCCTGTGTCGCAGCAGCAGCAGCAGCACAGCAGCTCTCCTCGCTCGCAGATCTGGATCCATGGTGCAATATGAAATAATGTTCCATTGCTGACGATTTATACACATTAATTTCCCTCCAAAACTCAAATTTTTAGAGGGAGAAATTTCGGTTGCTTAAAATCACAAGTTATTTACTTTCCCCCGGAGCCATTTCACACGCCCCTCTGTACCACTGCAGTAGCAACACGGCGAGACTAGGCATCCAATCCGGCGAGTTACGTTGACGTGCCGGAATAGTGGACGCCTAGCCTAGTCTCTCCTGCGTCATGGTGTTGCGCAGCCAGGTTTTCAGGCTGAGAAAGAGCGCTCGGATGCCGCCACAGATATGGGCGGGGCCAGAGAAAGCCTAATGAGCTTCTCCACCTCTGACAGCATGGAGCGGGGTTGGTGCTGCAAGGTTTGCAGGATGGACCCCTACACACATCCCTCAGTATGTCCAGCTCAAGGCTTAGCCGCTCTCGTGGAAAGGGGGTCAGTTCCGGGGAACCCACATCCACTCGTTTCCCCTGAACTGCCTGCTCTCGCCCTGCAGCTCCGCGGAGTCCCTCCTGATCAAAACGCCGCTCCACCTCTGAGCGCACCAGGTCCAGGGCCTCAAACACTTCTCTCTTCCACAGGCTTTGATGTTCTGCAATATTAGATATAACATCAAATAAACAACTTCTCTAACCGACCAATACTGTCCATATGGGCTACCTGTTTAAGCTGGATCAAACTTATATTTTCCCATTTAAGTTCAAAATCCTATTATGAATATGGTTTGTTATTTCTGTCATTATTTCTGTCCATATTCTTTTTTTCCTTTAGTTGTCTCATGAAAGTTGCATGAGTGTATGTTCTTAGTCAGTTGATAGGCTAGTGCATACCGTTGTTTGTGTATTATGAATGATTCATCACAGGTTACAGGTACATTAATGTTTAATAAATAGGCCTACATGGATGTACAGTATTGTTGAACTTGTTCGGTTTTTAATGTCATAATCTATGGATAGTGTCAGGTTCAAATACCTAGAAATTCATAAAGATAGAGAGAGAGACGTCAAGGATTTTTACTCCTGAGGAGAGCTGGTGAGGAGACGGCTCCTTACAATCTCCTAACCACTCTGAAGCTTCTCCATCACGCCTCCTCCATTTTATTCGGAAATGGGTGTGTACAAAAAGCTCTCAAAAGAAGGGAAGGGGGATTCAGTTTCAGGCCGGACCAGACCACATTCCTAACAGTGGAATTTACCACCTTCACACAAATAAGCAAGGCACAACTTTGCTCAAAACTCTTAGAAGAAAACAGAGTATATATGGGATAACTATCATCAAATGTATTTACAACTCAACAGATAGATACTTTAAAAGCGTCTGTCAGCAATAAGCTTTATGGAAAGTGTTGTCAGGCCCAGGAACTCAGGACACAGATGCAGGGAGAAGGTTTTCCAATAACAAGCTTTATTGAAAAGCAGAGGATCAATTCTCCCAGAGAGAAGAAAATACAGGCTATGGAATTATCTAAATATACTTCTCCCAAAAATGGAAGAAGTATAACTATAAAAATGATCAAAATAATACTCGCTCCACTATAAGGAGGAAAAACAAAAAGACTATCAAAAGTTATAAGTAACGCTAAATCACCCCCACTACAGAGGAAAGACTGAGAAGACTATGGTTAGTAATCAACTGAAAAACAGTCCTGCAAAGCAGAGGCACTAGGCTATGAAAAACATTTAAGAAAACAAAGAATCACTCCACTCGGAGGAAACAAAAGAGCTATGAAACATATACTATGGTTTAACCAATCTGTGATATAAAAATGACCAAAACCAAAAACTCTCTCAGAGAAACAGAACAAAGCACGAAGGTTGCTTGGAACAAGGCTGTGACCAGACTTGGGAAGGCCGGAGTGAACGCACGTAGATACTGACGAATACGACCCACTGGCACAAGACAAGGGGGGGCGCAGACTCTTATACACTGGGTTAACAGGGAACAGGTGGAAACATTCATCCCACAATCAGACCGAGACACACGAGGAAGGGCAAGTGACCTGAAACGAGTTAGAAACTCATTTATCACCAGCTCTATCAGCATGGAGAGAATCCCCTTTTCTCCCAAAAGATCCCCGGTGCTGCTCCTGAGCTGTTTCTGTAAGTTTATCACACCAGCTGGTGAAATGATATGAGTCCCTCTACAGTTGTTGGAGATATCAGCTGAGATTCAAACTAAAAGACACATTTTGTGTCTGAAACTGAGAGACTGTTCAGGTGGGACTGAAAGCAGATTCAGAGGGTTGTGATGTATGTGTTTCCACCCAAATGATCTGATAACTGTCAGAGATGCAGCAGTGCTATGAAATCCACTTTAGAAGCTGCAGTTATTGGACACAATGAAAGCTGAGCATCTCTGTGGCTCAGAGGAAAACTGAGCAGCAAATGTTGTCAGTCTAAAGCTGAAATACTAAAGAATACTGCTCCTTATGTGGAACACACCAAACTCCAGAGAAGCTGGAAGCACCACTGCGACTGAACTTGTGACATCATCACAGTTTACGCAACTTCCTCCAACATCTATGTCTCTTGAGGCCTTTACAAAATATATTTCTGCCACTGATTTTTCTGATGAAGTGCTTTGTTTTATTGCCACTTAAATGAAGCAAACAATGCCCTTGTTGTTTAAACTGCACCAGCGTTGATTTATCTCTGTAATGTCTTGTGTTCTGTTCTGGGTGTTCATTCATTACAGATTGTCCAAATAGTGAAATCTAAGTGAAAAGAAGCCCTAATATAAAGCAGAACTATTCATGATAAATGCTCTTAACCTCTTGTAGTTTCAGTGAATGTGATCAACACTCTGCAGCTGGTGTATTTAAGGTGATTTCTATAGTTTATATAGAATTATTCTATAGTTTATATAACTTACAAATGAGGATATAACGATGCAGCTAACAGCAAAGCTAACAATAAGCTACATAGAAGGAAAAGCATCAGCCAGGCTCTGTCAGAGGTGACAGTGTAGAAACAGAGTGCAGGCATAGAGGGAAGTACAGGTTAAGTAGGAGATTACATTTCTACACCTGAACAGGGACTTGAACCCTGGACCCTCAGATTAAAAGTCTGATGCTCTACCAACTGAGCTATCCAGGCCCTATGAGAGTGTGTCTGAGTGACAGCTGACATCTGAAACACTTCCTGAGTCCAAAGCTGTGACGCTGTTTTCTGAACAAACGCCTGGTTGATGTGAACTTGTGTTGCAGCCACTGAGCATAAAGAAGAAGGCCTTCATGGAGGGAAACAGGGAGTTAAGGAGGAGTGTGAAGAAAAAAGGAAGAGAGCAAGTCGGTGGGAAACTCTCTGCAGCAGAACAGTGTGAGGGATGTGTGGTCAGGAATGGAAAAGCTCACAGGCTTTGGGATAATGTGGGATCAGACAGATGGAAGAGTTCAGACAAACTCAGCATGCTGCTGCCTCCTGCTACAGACCTCACATCCTCCATGTACCAACAGCTTCCCTGTCACACCTCAGCACCAAGGGAGTAACTTTGATTTTGACATTGGTGGGGACATAAAAGTGCAGTTTTTCGTTTTTTTTTGCATTACCAATCATAAGTTAATGGCATGCAGATGCTATATGTTAACGAGCCATCCTAATGTTTAGGGAGTTGGTCTTTAAATCACAGGGTTGCAGGCTCAAATCCCACGATTAGGCTACCTCTGTTTACACCTGGAGTGACCTTGAGCAAAACAACTAACCCAACAATTCTCCAGAGACTGTAACCAATAATGTGTTCTTATAAGTCGCTTTGGATAAAAAAAGTCAGCTAAGTGTTATGTAATATAACTCATATAATGCAGGGTATCTGCACATTTTTTAATCAACAAATTTAATGACTTTTAAGACCTTTTTAAGACCTCTAAGAATAAAAATTAAGACCATTACCACGGCAAAAATATATATAAAAACTACACTCTAGGCTGTTCGGTGTTGAAAAAAAGTCCAGTGTGAAATGTGTGCCTCAGTGATACTGAATCGGTGTGTCAAAACGATCGCATAAGATTTGAACACACAAGGGAACACCACACACTACAGGACAATCGTGCCCAATTGTCACACCTCTGCGAAGGAGTGTGTTTTCGCTGCCATTTGTCCGTCTGTTTGTCTGAGGCTCTGAGCAAAATAAATCCATAATTGAACCTAATTTTTTAGTTATGTCTACTGTGCTTTTACAACTAGCAAAACGATTTTACTACCCAAGTTAACTTAAACCAGAACTTTGGACAACTCACGTGAAGCACAGACTGGTTTATGCAATAGTCAGCTGTTCATATATGGACAGTGACTTTGCAGCATAAACCACACGACAAAATCAAATTTCGGGATTAATAAAGTATCTCCAATCTAATCAAATAAATAAAAACGAGCACAGACCGCTCATACAGTCAATGGCACGTAACCTACCCATAGAAAAAATACACACTCACACACACATCATACAACGTGACTGTCGACTGCTAACAACCATGATCAGTAACCTACACAAACCCAGACACATAATGGCTCGGCGGCCAGCAATCGGATAAACCAACGAAGTGAATCAATCCTGTGAAAGAATGAAAACAAGTGAATGAAACCTGCACTCACCCATTATGAAGTTAACTCTGCCAGCCCCTCCATACTCTTGCCCCTGCTCAGCCAACTCCTTGACGTCGGGTATGGTTGGTAACGTTACGGCGGCTAGCATTAGCAACGAGGCTGCTAGGCATGCTAAATCGGTAAGCATTAGGCTACTGAAGAAAGCTAGTCTTTTTAGCTACGTTATATTATCATCTTTCTTCTCGGCTATAAGTTAACCTTTGTTTACGTCCACTGGCCCTAACCTGACGCTAGCTGTCAAATCACCGGAAGTTTTCACCGGAAGTACTGGAGCACACACAAAACGTCAGCAGTCGCCATTATTGTGCACAGAGCAATAGAAAATCGTCTCTCCAGACATATCTTTCTTTCATTTCGCCCAGAAGAAATTTAATGCCACTCTTCGAAAATTGGCGAAATTTAAGACAGTTTAAGACCTTAAAAAAAGTATTTTTTATTTAAGACTTTTTAATGCTTTTTAAGGATCCGTGGAGACCCTGAGTAGGGGGCTGAATATTGTTAGGGACGTGACCCTAGCGTCCCTACCCAAAATTACGCCCTTGCTCAGCACATCTACATGAAACTATCACATCTATAGGAAAATAAACTATCGCCTCACCTGAATACAAACAAAAGAGATGATTGTGGATTTTAGGAGGAGCAGCAGTCAGCTGAACAGCGTCTCCATCCTCGGTGAAGAGGTGGTTGAGGATTACAGATACCTGAGGGTTCACCTGGACAGCAGACTGGACTGGAAATGCAACACTGAGGCCGTCTACAAGATGGGACATTCAGTAAACTATTCCTATAACTGTATGTATGCTAACTGAGTTGGCATGGGTTGGTGCACTGAACACATGTTACAGAGTTTAACATTTCTGCATCTTTCAGTAAAAACAGGAAAGAATGAGTGTATATTTCCAGCCAAATTTCCCATAAAGCTGCTCTCATCCACATATTTTTCTGTTTCTTCTGTCAGACGGCTAAACTGAAAATCAGCCCATTAAGACTACGTGTCAACTCGTGGTCACTTAAAGCATGTCCAGACTGTCGCTCTGCTCTAATAAAATCCTGATTTTGTAACCGCAGCCTCATGTGAGAAAATCCCCCTTCAGGTGACTTAAAGACAACATGTTGGCAGCGATTTCAGCTGCACTTACATGCAGCGTGATGTCCCACAGAGAAAGTTAGAGGCAGCAGAATGTCATGAAGGTTTCCTACACAGTCTATCCCGTGCATGTACGCTGGGACAACATGGTGGTCCAGTTAAATGGACGAGTACACCTGGAACTGAAGCTGGACTTACCTGTGCATGCAAGCGTTCTGAATGTCCTGATCAAGATAAAAATATGTAACATACAGAACAAAAAGCATCCATCTCCAGCTGAAAACATGAAACCTGCAGACTACACATAAAATGTTCCACTGGGGACACCGACCCAAGTTGGTTATTAGGAGGAAATTTCATAAATATCCTCAAAACCAGTTTTCCTCAGTGTGCAGACTTCAGCTTTTTGCTTTAAGTTTTGTACAAAGAAAATAGACTCAAATGTAACCTCTCTTCAGTGCATATTCAGAACTTATTTAAATCTCTTCCAGAAAAACTCTTGTTTTGATCGTTTTCTTTAAAATAAAGATCTTTAAAAAGCTAATTGACCATGTGCTCTGTTTTACATAAAACATCAGTTATAGAGGTACTTTACTCAACTCATCTTCTTTTCAGAACGCACCCACGACAGCACACACCTGAAGGTTCCACTGAGGCGAACGTGATAACCACTACACTACGGAAACTGAAGCCATACCTGATCACTAGTGTTCCGGAAGCCAAAGAACAAGGTAAGTTTTCCCAAATTTTGTTAATAGCGGAAAGAGATTGTGGAGTCGCAACAAATTGAGTCAGAAGTGGGATTGTAACACACTCCTCTGGGAGAGCATGGATAAATAGAAGCATCGTAAATGAACATGCAAGAGGAAACCAAAAAACATTCAACTAGCAACACAGAGGTGTGACGTCACATACCACAGATCCTCTCAGCTGGAATCGTGCACTCTGGTGTCATTTCACAAGTGACTAGCCTACTCAACACATCTTCTTTCCAGAACACAACCATGACAGCACACACCTGAAGGTTCCACCGAGATTTGAACTCGGATCACTGGATTCAGAGTCCAGAGTGCTGACCTTTACACCATGGAACCCCTTCCACAGTCAATTTACGCTCTCAGTCATGCAAATGCTTGACAATGAAAGGGTTTTAGCGACGTGTTTTTTTGTCAATTTTTCAGTGATACTCTTACAGCTTGTATTCTCAGAATTGGCACGACAGTCAAGCAACACATTCTGTATCTTCTTCAATGGTCAAAGGTTAGAATCCGCCTGTCAAGCGGAGGAACAGGGTTCGATTCCTTGACCGAAGGTTGCCATTTTCGCTCAGCAGCTAGGGATTCGCCAAAGTCCGTTTCACACCATAGCATCAGAAAATCTTTTGAAAACCTGCAAAAATTGACTTTACATGTCAAGAATAGCAGATGAGGCTCCCCTCCTATCCATAATTATGAATATGTGTATGCTGCCATCATTAATGTGCAGTCATACATCTTCAAACAAATAAAGGAGGAGCAAGTAATGTTTCCGCCCAGGTTCGACCTGAGGACCTTTCGCGTGATAGGCGAACTTGATAACCACTACACTACGGAAACTGAAGCCATGCCTATTCACTAGTGTTCCGGAAGACAAGCAATGAGGTAAATTTTGTTGCAAACGGAAAGACATACTCTTCCAGCTTGTATTCTCAGATTTGCTCTGTATGAATGAATTGGATTCATTCTGAATTGAATGAATTGGATTATAATTACAATGAATTGAACTCCAATTGGCCTGAATTGGACTTTATTACTGAAGTGCCCTGAGATGACATTTGTTGTAATTGTAATAGTTTATTTTGGCAACATTTTAAACAAACTGACATTATTCTGTCTTGGGAAACACTGCTGGTGGAAAACATGATACTGGCTGCTGAAAAACTGGCAGAAGTGGACCTTCCAACGTGACAGTGACAGGAAGTAATCAGCTGAAGTCGTCCAGAGATTAACAGAGAACACAAATCAACATTCTGGAATCCGGACTTCACTTCCATCCAGAATCTGTGGTTGGAACCACAGACCAGAAGAGACAGAACAGAAGCCTTCACAAAGCTGTGATGTCATCACTGTAGTGACATCACAATCCATGTCATCTCTGATCTTGTTTGACATCACAAAGTTTCTACAGGCCAGACATTTTCACTGCTTTTTCACAGCTGGTCAGGAGTTTATCTGAAGAAACACGTCCAGTTTTTGAAGCAGATTTGAAAGTCACAGCAAACGGTTTTCACATCGCCTAAAAAACAATAATTAGTATCTAAAATAATCATTTTAACAAGCACTTAGAAACAACGCTTACTGTTTCCCTTCCTTAAGAACGGCTTCCTGACAGCCACCCTTCCATGGAGCCCATCTCTGATGAGGCTCGGGCCAACAGCCGATGGATCAGCTGAAGGTCCAGATGCATCTCTCAGCTCCTGTGTCAGGTCTTTGCTGGATTTTTTCCTCTTTCTTAAGGACATCACTTTCAGATATTGTTCATCTTCTGTAGATAGTTTTTTAGGTCTGACACTTCTTCTTTTGTCCTCCACTTGTCCAGTTTCCTCAGATGTTTTAAGGACACACTGCAGAGCAACACTGGAGCAGATTCTGGCAGGCGCTGACGCTCAGAACTGTGACAGCGACACAAAGGAGGCTCATTTAGAAACACCTCCTGGGACGTCTGAGGAGAGCCCATCTGCACCTGTTCAAAACGTGGCAAAGAAAGCCCTCAAAGTGTGCCCCGTTTGCTCTAAAGCATTTGATTGTGTCAGAACACTGAACAGACACATACAGTGCCACACGGACGATCGGCCCTATCACTGCATCCACTGCAACGAGCATTTTAAACACATGCACGGCTGAGAAGACACCAGATTTACGCCATTTGCCAGAAGAAGAGCCCCCGTTTCTTTTGGAGAAAAGAGTCAAGAGCAGAAGTGAGCGGCACCGACCACCAACAGGGGTCGTCGCTGAAGATACCCGTGTGGTGCTCAAACTGCGGCAAACACTTCCAGTACGCGTCCGCCCTGAAGGAGCACCAGGAGAACCTCGTGGAAATGAGGGACCTCATGAAATGTGACGACTGCGGGAAGGAATTCAAGAGCATGACGATGCTCAACGTGCACCAGAGGATTCACGAGCCGCTGTACTGAGTTACATTCATCAGCCGCTTCAGTCAGATGGCCAAACACCTTATTGAACCTCTGTTCTAGTTTTGATGAAGTCTCCATAAAGTTTATTTTTCTTCTTACATGCATTTTTTAATGCCTTTGTTATCCCAGGTTTCTCAGCATAACTATGCTTATGTGAACATAAACCTGTTGGACCGTGTTTATCACAGAGAGATAAATAACAGTTGAAGAATGAATTGTCTGCAGTGTTTACTTCATCTGTATGAAACTCATTCCACTCTTGTTTTAAAGCTCATTTCTGAAGCATTAATTGCTTTAACAGTCCTTACCCTTTCATATCTACGCTTTTCTGTTTTCTTCCTCTGTAGTTGATCATTAAATGTTGCAAATACAGCTAAATGATCACTTACATCACTTATTACCAAACCACTATTTATACCAGTGTCCAAGGAATGTGTAAAAATGTTGTCAGTTAATGTTGCACTATCTGTGGCTCCTCTGCTCGGCTTTGTGATCAGTGGATACAAGCCTCTACCGTATAACGCAGCCAAGAAATCACAAGTTTGTTTAGGAGTATGTACCTTTAAGAGGTCCATGCTGAAATCACCACAGATCACACGTGTTTTATTATCTGCTATAATTGTCTGTTCCAACGCTTCAGTCTTGTGCCTCTTGTTTAAAACTTAATAACAATTGCAGGCTTGGATTTGTTATCCTTTCATGCAAAAGTGCAGCAAGCTGATATCTGTTGATTTTCAAGATGAATGTCCTTACTTGCCTTGAAGTGAACCACTTGTTCATTTACATCCTCCACTCAACCTGATAGCCGTTAAATACTGTGTCTTCTGAGCTGGTTTGGTGGTTCAACAACAAAACAAATGTAATGAAGCTTTAAAACTGCAGTAAAAGAGATGGAATAAATGGAGATCTGACACATTACGAACTACAGGACAGTTAGGATTAGCTGTTGTTTGCATGGAGATAAAACAGGTTTTAAAGGTGTTGCAGCTAACATTCAGAAACACTTGGTGTAACTCCAGAGCACCAGAGCCCCGGACCAAAAGAGAAACTAATATAAACTTATTTATCTGAAGAACTTCAGCAGCTCGTAAGGCCCTTTATCTGGAGAGTGGGTGGCTCTGGTCTTATCTGGCTCTTTCCTAGAGGCCTTTTAGGCCAGAGGATGTGAGCTCTTAGGATTACCATGACCTGGATGAGTGAGAATCTTCATCAACATGCTGTGTGTGCTGATGCTAACTGTAAAGATGTGAAGCTCAGACAGGAGAGCTGCTTGTTGTATGAGGACACAGTGTGTGTCTTATATGGAGGTGGAAGCCTGGCTCAAATATAGAAATCATTTCTTTGTATGTTACTGATTTAAATGTGTCCTCTCAGTGGCTGTGAAGTACTGTCAGTAATACTGAGCGGGACTCTGCATTGATGGAGATGTGTCTCCCTCTGGTGGCGAATAGAGGAACTGCATGATGTCAGTTTGATGAAGCGTTCAACTAAAGGAGGAAGTGAAAGTCTTCCAGTGGTTCCTGCAGAATCCTGACTCACTGGATGGTTTCCTGCCATGAAAAAGCTCCGTCTGCAGAAGACGAGCAGAACGGAGCCAGCGGGCCTGATGCTGCAGATGTGCTGAACACCACAGATGCAATGGTTGGGACAAAGATGGTTGGAGAGAAGACACAGAGGAGTGAAGGCCAGCTGTAGAAAGAAAAGCACCTCCAGGTCTGCTGTCTGATGCTGATATCAGTGAAAATGGGCTTCTTCTTCTCCTGTCTGATGATGTGCTCAGTAATTTCAGTGATACATCCCTCAGGTTCAGGCTTGGTTGGTCTAGTGAACACCTTTACTTTCTCTCACAGCCTGCTGTGTTTTTCACTGACTGATTCCATCTGAATTATGAAGGCAAAACAGGAAACTATGAAAAGATGAGAAAAACATCTTTATTGGACTGATGTGTGTGTGTCCCGTTACTTTAGAAAGCCTGAACTTATAAAGGTTCCTATGGTGACCATGTGTTCTGATAGTGTTGTATGAGTTTTATAAACTCTGAGGTGTCAAACAGAAGCTGTGAACATTACAAGTGTCGCTGCTGCCTCCAGAACCACTTCCGCTACACCGGCTTCAGGAGCCAGTAGGAACTTTGTCCGTCTCTGACGTCATAAGTAATAACCAATGGGAGAGCAGCTGAGCATTTGGAACAAGTCCCGCCCCCTCACTGGCTGCTTCTGCCGGGGTGAAGCACAGAGATAAATCCTCGTTCCCTCTGTTAAAGACATCTTTATGCCCACTGAATACAGTTTGAGGAGAACTCTGAAATGTTTCTGTGGTAGACTGAGTGACTAAGTCTTGCAGTTGTGGTTTGCGCCTCTAGGGGGAGTTACCTTTATGTGTGGTGTTGCACTTATGGGAACAGAGAGAATAAGAGAGATCAAGTCACAGGTTTAACAGGTGTGCATCAGTTGTTGTGTGAGGTGGATGAATAAATGGCACGGAGCCAAAGAGAAACAACCCCAGTGTGATTATTGCTACCCGCCACCGCAGGATATCACATAATTGACGACGAGAATTTAAAGGATTTTCAAGTTCAGATGAGTCACGGAGGAACGAGCTCCAGGGAATCAGTATCCAGCAGTTCCAATTCTGAAGAGGAGAACGAAGTTTCCCCATCACCACGCCTGATTTCAACACCGCGACAAGTAAGAATGGCGGCGGTAATCGGCTCGGTAACTCCTTTTGATAACTCAACTCAGTCTTGGGAAGAGTATAGTGAAATGTTGGACTTTTTCTTCGAAGCTAATGAGATAACAGAGCCAGAAAAACGGAAGGCTGTACTGTTAAGAGGAGTTGGTGCTACTACGTATAGCTTGCTGAGGAATTTAGTCAGTCCTGAATTGCCAAAAGCAAAAACGTATGACTAGCTTACCGCTGAGCTCAAGAAGCACTTCAACCCCACACCGAGTGAAATAGTGCAACGATTTAAATTTAATTCACGCATACGGAAGAACAGCGAGTCAATATCTGAGTATGTGGCTGAATTGAGGAAATTAGCTCTGCATTGTGACTACAAGGATGCATTGTCTGAAATGTTAAGAGACAGATTGGTGTGTGGTGTGAATGATGACCGAATGCAACAGCGACTTTTATCTGAAACAAAACTAACGTTTGTTAAGGCTTTGGAATTATGCCAGGCTATGGAATCAGCATCCAAAGACGTGATGGAAATGCAAGGGAGGCTAGTCGAGGACACAGCACTGCATGGACATGCGGCGAAGACTCAAGTAGGTGTCCACAAAGTATTCACTGACAAAACTCCGCGCAAATTCTCTAGTTGTTATCGCTGCAAAGGCCAGCACAATGCTGCTGAATGCAAGTTTGCCACTGAGCTGTGTCATAATTGTGGCAAGCGAGGGCACATTAAGAAAGCTTGTAGATCGAAGGCGGGCAGTTCATATGTGCAAAAGGCAACGTTCAAGGGGCAAAAAGGCGAAAGTAAGGGCCCAGGAAAGGAACAGCGAGCGAATCAACTTAGAGGGGAGGGAGAAAGTGATACAGAGGATGCGAGTTTTCACACAATTTACAGCATGTCAGATGAGCCAACCAAGGTAGCGCCCATTACACGCACCATGAATGTCATTGGAATGGAAGTAACATTTGAAGTTGATACTGGCTGTGGAATAACCATAGTAGGCAAACAGCAATATGCACAACTGTGGAAGAAAACAGACACAGAAGAATTGAAGCCCTGCTCGCTAAAATTAAATACATACACAGGAGAGAAGTTAGCAGTGCTGGGCATCGCACAAGTGAAGGTGCAACATGAAAAAACAGAAAAGATCTTACCTGTAGTAGTAGTTGGAGGAGAAGGACCAAACCTACTAGGGCGAAGTTGGTTACAAGAGTTGGCCATGATGGATCAGTTAGTGAACAAGTTGAAATCGCAGCCCAAGTTGCAGCTCGAGGGGATCCTTGAAAGGCACGCTGAGGTGTTCAAAGAAGGGTTAGGACGGCTCAAGGGTGTCACGGCGAAGATTAATGTGGACAGGGAGGCCCAACCACGATTCTGTAAACCCCGACCGGTTCCCTATGCAGTAAAGCCACTGGTCGAAAGTGAGCTACAGAGGCTCCTGGACGACAAGATAATCGAGCCAGTGCAGGTTGCAGAGTGGCCGGCGCCCATAGTCCCAGTGCGAAAACGGGATGGCTCCATTAGAGTATGTGGGGATTATAAACTCACTGTCAATAGAGCTTCGCGGGTGGATCAGTATCCAATTCCCAAAATGGAGGACCTTTTCGCACAGCTGAACGGGGGACAGCACTTCACGAAATTAGACATGAGTCATGCCTACCAACAGATAGTCCTGGACGAAGAATCCAGAAAGTATGTAACCGTGAATACACACAAAGGCTTGTTTACCTACACACGCTTACCATTCGGAGTAGCTTCCAGTCCTGCGATATTCCAGAGAACCATGGAGGGCATCTTAGGAGGAATTCCGAATGTTGCAATTTATTTGGATGACATACTTTGTACAGGCCCAAATGAACAAGAACACCTGAAGACGCTGAAGGAAGTACTTCAAAGGTTGGAGAACAGCGGCCTGAGGTTGAAACGAAGCAAGTGTGAGTTCATGGGAAAAGAGGTGACGTTCCTAGGCCACAAGATCAACGCCAGTGGTCTACACCCTCTGACAGACAAAGTGGAAGCCATCGCGGAGGCGCCTGAGCCACAAAATGTGAATGAATTAAAAGCTTACCTTGGCTTGTTGAACTACTACCATAGGTTCATCCCAAAGCTCTCCACGCTGCTGGCACCGCTGCATACCCTGCTAAGGAAAGAAGAGAAATGGTCATGGGGTGTCCAGCAGCAGAAAGCATTTGATGAGTCGAAAGTGTTACTTCAGTCCTGTAGTGTGTTCGTACACTACGACTCAAACAAACCTCTCATCTTGGCGTGTGACGCATCACCCTACGGTGTGGGAGCCGTACTTTCTCATCGTATGGCGGATGGCTCGAAGAGACCCATAGGGTTTGTCTCAAGAACTCTCAGTGCAGCTGAGAAGAACTACTCCCAGTTGGACAAGGAAGGCCTTGCGGTAGTTTTCGGAGTGAGGAAGTTCCATAAATACCTGTATGGGAGGCAGTTTGCGATAGTGACTGATCACAAGCCACTAATTTCACTGTTCAGTGAAATGAGAGCCATACCCCAGATGACATCTCCGAGGATTCAAAGGTGGGCAGTCACGTTAGCAGCGTATGAGTACCCCATCATCTACAAGGCGGGCCGGGACCATACGAATGCTGACGCGCTGAGTAGGCTACCCTTGGAAGGGGGAAGAGAGAGCCCGCCTGAGGAGGAGGAGAGAGTGCTGTTGTTTGAGGACATCGGCGTGCCACTGGTGAACGCACAGAAAATTAAGAAGTGGACAGACAAAGACCCTGTGCTAGCGAGAGTGCGCGAATACATCTTGCGAGGCTGGCCAAAGATGCACAGTCCTGAGTTCATCCCATACGCCCGACGCCAGGATGAGCTCAGCACCCAGGAAGGATGTATCCTGTGGGGAGGGCGCGTTGTTGTTCCACCACCGGGACGCAATGCCTTACTGAAACAACTACACCAAGCACACCCCGGCATCACTCGAATGAAAGGTTTGGCAAGAAGTTACATGTGGTGGCCAAACATCGATGCAGAGGTGGAGGCGCTGGTGAAGGCGTGTGTGACATGCCAGGAGAACCGTAACAGTCTGCCAGTGGCCCCATTACATCCCTGGGAAGTTCCTGATAAACCATGGAGGAGAATCCACATCGATTATGCGGGTCCATGGATGGGAAGAATGTTCCTGATCATAGTGGATGCGTACTCGAAGTGGATCGACGCATATTCCGTGAGTAGCTCTACATCTGCAGTTACCATTGAATGTCTTAGAAAGAGTTTCAGTCAACATGGCATACCTGAAATCATAGTGTCAGATAATGGTACCTGTTTTACGAGTGAACAGTTCCAGGAGTTTGCTGAAAAGAATGGCATACGTCACATCACGACTGCGCCATACCATCCTTCTTCTAATGGATTAGCCGAGAGGGCCGTGCAGACGTTCAAGTCACTCATGAAGAAGATGGCAGGAGATTCTATGGAAACTAAAATGTCTCAGGCTTTGTTCAGCTATCGCATAACACCCCAATCGACAACTGGTAAGTCACCAGCTGAGCTGTTGTGTGGTAGGAAGTTGAGGTCAACTCTTGACTTAATACATCCAGACTTTAGAAACAGAGTACATGACAAACAAGAGAAACAAAAAAGTTATCATGACATGCATGCTCGAGTGAGAATACTTGGAGATGGAGACGTGGTCTACACACGCAACTTTGGCTCAGGACCAACCTGGGTACCAGGAGAAATAATCGAGAAGACAGGCCCTGTGTCATTCCAAGTTACTTTAGGTAATGGACAAGTTGTAAGACGGCACATTGACCAAATACGGGGTAGAAGCTCCACACCACGGGCGACGACAGCAGAGGTGTGGCCTGACATCTCGCCTGAGGAGGACGTCCCTGAACCACCACTTCAGGTAGGACCTGAGGTAGCCATCTCTTCTGACTCTACTGGCAGCACTGCAGCAGAAGTAACTGTGGAGCAGCCTGAGCCTTCACCTGCAGTTGACTCACCAGTGGTGAGAAGATCTCAGCGAGCCAAGAAAGCTCCAGCTTACTTAAAGGACTATATTAGTTAGTAGTGAGTTCCACAGCCACAGGACAAGAATGCGTCCTGGAATCTCACTGGGATGCGGTAGTCAACCCAAATACCTAGTTAAAATGTTATGTGCTGTATGTATAAAAAAAAGAAGGGAAATAAATTATATGTATGACACATGTGTAAAACAATGTTATAAAAAAAAAGTAACTGTGATAGTTAAGGTTTAATTGGGAGTTCCAGGATGTTTAGTATAACGGTGTAGTGTAAATGGCTAGTAAGTGTAATTAAAGTCGTTTAATCTAGAGGGGAGGGATGTGGTAGACTGAGTGACTAAGTCTTGCAGTTGTGGTTTGCGCCTCTAGGGGGACCTACCTTTATGTGTGGTGTTGCACTTATGGGAACAGAGAGAATAAGAGGGATCAAGTCACAGGTTTAACAGGTGTGCATCAGTTGTTGTATGAGGTGGATGAATAAATGGCACGGAGCCAAAGAGAGACAACCCCAGTGTGATTATTGCTACCCGCCACCGCAGGATATCACAGTTTCAGCTAACAGGAAAGTTTTCCACAAGAACAAACACAAGAGGCTCCATGCTTTTAAGCGTAATTTTCTTTCTGAGGGTTCACTCCTCAACCCCAAAAAACTGATTCAACACGCCTAAAAAGACACATATTGACAGGTTTGCATTTGCTAAATACTGATATTATGATACTGCTGCAGTTTTCGGATCATTTTAATTTTTTAATTCAGTTAAAAGAGGTGAAGGTTTGAAGCCCCCGGCACCAACAGAGTCTCTGCCCTCTTCTTTGCCTTCACGTATCTGTCCCGTAGCTTCTTCCACACATTCTTACAGAACTCTCCCTCTTTCCCCAAAGTTCTGCCCATCTCTGTGCACCAGTTTGGGGAGTTTACGTGCTCCCTGTGTTGTTTCACTGCAGTTTCGTACAGCTGCCTGTACAAACGCACCTCCTCACTGAGCCTGGTCTCACATCGGTCCATCCGGTTCGTTGTGCTCGGCGCCGCCAAGTTACAAAAATCGACTGGTGCACGACAACGCGCTGCGCCGTCTTTTCAAGGCAAGCGCCAGGCCTGAAACGTCATTTTGACGTCACGGTCCGCCACCGCCGTGACAGACGCGGCAACCATGCTACCGCCTTTAGTGTCCATGTGCAGCCGGCGCAGAGGCGAGGGCCAAGAGACCGTCTACAAAGTGCAGAACCTGCTACAGAAATATTCAATAACTCCGCTCTAATGAGTCTTAATGCCACTAAAATCACTGCAGACATCAACGGCCTCCTGTTGGTTCTACAAACACAGCTTGTGCTTAATTTGGTCCGTGTGTGAGTGTGAGTATGTTGTTCTGAACAATTTACCAACATCTGTATTACAGACTGTGGTGTCACCTCAGGAGACTCTGATATCCTGCTGCTTATACTACAACAGGGGCCTCATGTACAAAGACTTGCGTAGATTTCCTACTGAAACATGGCGTACGCTCAAACCCAAATGCCCTCCAACGTCGGATGTATGAATCTGTGCGCATGCATTAATCCAAGCACATTTCGTTTTTACATCCCAATCAACGTAGACATGAGCGCACATGTCGGAGCAGCCGACTCATCCCTGTCCACGCCCCTACTTAAATACGCAAATCATATTTAAATGAGCCCTGCACCCAGTCGCGGCCGCTGTAATTGGGCAGGATGGGAAGAGCCCCGCCTGCCACACCCCCAACCTTTCCGAAATAAATAAAATAAAAAAAATAAAAAATAAAATATTTATTTCAACTTCAATCACAGTGGGAATAATATTACACCATATTGTGGCTTGTGACGGACTTTGCGAGTGGAATCTGTTTTTATTTTTGCTGAAATATAGCCTACCTCCAGTGTGGCTGTTTAACGTTAGATCCATGGCCACTGGCCAGGGCAGATGCCTGGTCCGTCCTCAGCTAAGCCCGGCCCCGCCGCCCCTTCTTAGAACTCTCAAGCACATTCTACCAATCAGAATCACTGTGGGCCCCTACGTAGCATTATATCATGTAACATTTAGCGTGCCTGTATAGATGCTATTGGGGCAGGTGTATGATCTGCCCTGGACATGGAAAGGACTCAAAGGGTTTAAGAAATATATTACTCCCCCCATCTAGCCAGTGGGAACTTCAGTGCCGCCAAATTCCCCTACAAACTTGTTGGATAAAACAGATAACTATGTCGGATTTGATGAAGGATATTGGGTGTTTAATCCGGATTCACGTTTGTGGTAGGTAAAGATTTTACTTTATAGTAGCTATCTTACAAAGTTTAAGTGATTGTGAACGAAGTCTTTGCAAAATGGGAAACTGGGAGTGATTTAATGAAATATCTTAGCTTGATTAGCCAAGCAATGTTGAGACAGTAAACAATGTGTTGACAGCTTCGTATATGTACAGTAGGTTACTTGTCTGCTAGCTTAGGTTTCCCCAAGACTAGCTAAAAACGTTGTAAGGATCTCCTCCGAGAATCTTTGCTACACACTGTCCCGCCTACTGCTATATTACTCTGCACCTCAGGAGCGAGTCAGTCTGATAGTAGGCTACAGTGAGTGAAAGCAGGAATCCGCCGGTGAAGTTTTAACCATGGCTGCTAGCATCGAACCTGTACTCAATAGCGTTGAGTTTCTCTTGGAGAACTCATTTGAAAGACTAGATTTGGGAACAAAATGGGCCATTAAAAACGTCGGCCCCCATAAACCTGATATTAATATAGTTCAGCAAACAATGGATAAGGGTAGGTCTTTCAATCGGACGTTTTCCCGTGCGTGGTATGACAAAAAGCCCTGGATTTCTGGTTGTTCCAATAGGAATAAAATGTTCTGTTTCACATGCTTGCTCTTCCAATCGCCTGGCACAGGGGGACAAGGGGATATGTGGACCACTGTCGGTGTGTGTGACATGAAGCATTTTTCAGAAAAGGCAAAAAAAACACGAGTCCACCAAGGCGCATCTCTTTGCTCATTTTCATGGTTCTTTTGTGTTTGTTGTATGGCAGACTTTTATGCGAGTGCGCACATCTCCCCCTGCGTATGGTCGCATAGACTATTGGCCTATTGCGTATGCTCCATAAAAGCTTGCATTTTGATAACGCAGATCATCTGCCCTGCCCATTTTCCAGACCACGAGCCGCTACTGCCTCCCAGGTGCCTGCTCACCTGTGACCAGTGTTGCCATAGTTACTTTGAAACAGTAATCCAACAACTGACTACTGATTACTTCTTTAAAAAGTAACTTAGTTAAGTTACTGACTACTTGCTTTCAAAAGTAACTAAGTTAGATTACTTTTAGTTACTTTCAGCCGAGGCTGATCCCCCGCCCCTATAACATGAAAATGACTACCAGTTCTGCCAATACTCACTTTATTGACATGTATTTTAACCGGAACATCAAAAATGACACTGGCATTTGCAAACTTTTTCTGGAAATAGGCTTACATGTTTTTTAAATAAAAAAAAATAAGACAGTCTTTCTTGACTTTACTTAAAATATAAAAAAACCTCTTACGTAAAAAAGTAATACATATTGAACATCCCTTGAACCTGTAGTTGTCTAACATTAGAGCAGCAAGAAGTGGTTTTATGAAACAAAAACAGTATAAAAAAATCAAAATACTCTTTCTTCACTTCATTTAACTGAAATACTTATTACAAATTAAATGCTTTTTTGACTTCATTAAATCTAACTTAAATACTTCTTATAAAAAATAAAGTAGCGTTTCTTCGTCTGTGACAGGCACTGATGAAAACTGTGGTTTAGATTGGTGTATTTATTTAAAATGATTAGGGAAAGTGAGTAAAATGTAACAAATGATATCGCTGGTGTTTAACATTTTAGTGGGACAGATCACTTTTACTGGGTAGGTAGATGTAAAATAACGAGTGACTTCAGGCGAACCCCGCTCCCGTCGCGGACACTGATATAACTCATAAGAAAACGAAATTATCCCAAATTATTTCAATACAAATGTATGGTTGTAATAATCGTGAATATATGTTGACAAAAGCCAAATATATGTTCCCCTGAAATGCAGAAATAGTAACGCACGATGTTTTAGATAAGTAACTTCAATCTGACTACTATTTTTGAAATAGTAGTTGCGTTAGACTACTCGTTACTGAAAAAAGTAGTCCGACTACAGTAACGTGTTACTAATTAACGCGTTACCGGCATCACTGCCTGTGACTGCCTGCCCATCTAAGTAAACTCTCCCAGTGCGCCCAAGCTAACCAGTAGCGATGGGAATTGGTAAGATTTTTACGATTCCAATTCCATTTTGGATTCTGCTGAACGATTCGGTTCTTTATTGGTTCCCTTATCGATTCTCATTTGGAGAAAAAGGACAACAATCATTTATGGACTATTCAATGAAACCAGGTAGTGTTAAACAGAACCATTAGGTCACATTTATTTTCTATATTAACCAGAAATTAAAGACTATTCAAGTGAAGCTTTATTGGTCAAAAACAGTTTCCAATCATGAGAACCAACTTTCTCTGGCAGCTGGTATTTCAGATTGACCCCGACTCTTGTTCGTGTTTGGAAGTGGCTCTGCTGTAAAGATATAAAAGCTGCTGACAACACAGAGAGCTCTGCTGATTTCTGGGATCAG
Source organism: Odontesthes bonariensis (assembly GCF_027942865.1). Taxonomy (NCBI): domain Eukaryota; kingdom Metazoa; phylum Chordata; class Actinopteri; order Atheriniformes; family Atherinopsidae; genus Odontesthes; species Odontesthes bonariensis. The sequence goes on from NC_134516.1 coordinate 28,228,429, forward strand.
TTAGTGGCGGAACTTCCACACAAAAACATGTTGATCTGCACAGTGTGATAGAACAAGCTGCTAAGTTTAAACTGGTGGTAATGCTTATACCACCAGGTGGCAACAATGTACTGAAGCTGCTTTACAATGTGTGTGGGGCTGTGACATGAGATGCTGCTGGGGAGAAGTTGGAGAAGCTACAAAAAGAATGAGAGTGATGCTAACTCCTCTGCAACCTAAACCAAAGGCTCAGACACCAACACAGCTGAGGATCAGCTGCAACAATCACAACTGAATATGAGATCTAGCTTGACTTTTGTAGTTCCACTGCTTATCTTTTTTAGCTACTCAGCTTGACATGCTACCATTTACAGTTCATGTCTGAGCAAATGAATATAAGAAATCTGACTGAACTGCCAACCTAGTTATGGTTGCTAAGCTGTCATGGAAAGATTTGACCAAATTTGAAGCCCACTAACATCTGGTGTTGTTGAGTATTGCAGGAAAATGATCAGAATTCAGTCCTGCATCAAGTGACTCTGCAGTGTTCGGGGGTATTTATCGGCTCTGGCTCTGATCAGCATTACTTCTAACCCAACACCTGGATGCTTACACTAGTTTTCAATGAGAATGCATCACACGGAGCAGCAAGAGTGGGCGTAGTTCACGTTTTCTGCATAGAAAAGACGTGTTTAGTGACCACAGCGTCCCACTTGGAGGGTTTGAAACGGACAGCAATGACTTAGGGACAAAAAGAAACGTGATTGGTCAATTTTACTGGCTCAGTTGTGATGGAGGTATTCATCATGTGACTCAACTCGGTGAACACCATGAAGTGTGATGACAGGTTGTAGTGGTCTGTGTTTTTCTGTGTTTGTTTGATAGTTCCTTTCTTATGTTTTCTATTCTAGTCCATTTCTGTCAGTTATTTATCTCATTTTATATCATTTTATTTACTTCCTGGTGTATTCAGGTGAGTTTTACTTCCTTTGCGTGTCCAACCTGGTCTTCACCACTAATTAGCGCTCATCTGTCTTAGATCCCCTCGTCACTGCCTCAGCATTTACGCTCCCAGTCTTCTGTTGGTCTTTGTTGGATCGCTTCATGTGTCATGTCCATATCGCTGCCCATCTGAGTGTCCCAGTCATCTTTCTTTTTTTATTTTCTTTACTTTATGAAAACCTAGCAGACCATCTGCTCACCTCTCTTTAGTCCTGCATTTGGGCTCCGTTCCTCTGCTTTTTTCCTAAAAAGCTGTAGAAAACATGATTATTTCCATCAAACCACATTCACACTGTGTTAACAAAGGTTTTTCTGCCACATTTTGGTGCTGCGTTCTGACCAAAATTCAGTTTTTACTTGATCTTTTACAGCTCCTGTCATTTGAGGACATCACAGAAAAGAAGATGACATCAAATTCATGCTTTAAATTCAATCTATATTGAATCAATAATCAACCAATCGAATCCTGAAAAAAATCCATATACACAATTTAGAATAAAGTTCACTTTGTAGCTGTTGGGAGACGAGGCTGTCATGATGTGTTTAAGGGAGGACCCAGGTGCAGACACGACGGGAGGCAAAATAAAGTTAAAGGGTTTATTTGACCAAGGAATTTGAACCAAAAGCGCAGCAAAGCTGGAATATCAAAACTAAACTGGACATGAAATTAGAAAACAACAAAACATTAGCAAAAGGACAGACGAGAAAAAAACAGAGACCGGGGGAACAAGACCAGACCAGGGGACATGACAAGACTCAAGACAAAAGCATCGAATTCCAAAGTTGGGAAGGTAATGAAGAGGATCCGGCAAGGAGTGGTTGGACTAGACAGACATATATACTGGGGAGGTGATTACTGGAGTAGGAACTGGTGGTTGACTGGAAACGGGTTGCAGGTGAGTGAACGAGAGCAGGAGAGAGATTGCAGAACACAGGGGGCGAGAGAGAGCACACTAAGGGGATACACGAGGAGAAAATAAAACATAACTGAATAAACAGAACTACAATGAAACAAAGACTAAATCTAAATACAGAAAACACAAAGTACTGAATAAAGACACCAATAACCAAGTACAAGACACAACTTAAAATCCAGATCCTGACAGAGGCCAGTGACGTTTGGACCACAGTGTTAATACACATGTGATTAGATTGTATTGATTTTCTTTAATATGACTCGTCTTAATGAGATGCTTTACAGTTCCATTTTGTGTCAAGAGAAGAAGAACATTGTGTGAATGAGAGCAGCTTTATTGGAAATTCAGCTGTATTAATATACATTTACACTTTTCTGGTTTTAATAGACGATGCAAACAGATGGAGCTTTGGAGCATTTACAGAGCTCTAAGGCCCATTTGATACCAGTTGAGTGTAAACATGCTGGAGTGATTCGATCCACAACTGCATCATCTGGGAGTGTTATTCCAGATCTGAGAAGCTTGATTCAGTTAAACTTTGGTTGGACTAACACAATAATTTGTTTCCCTTAAGCGTCATGTAAACGTGCACGCTGTGGGCAGAGTAGAAGCCCCTAATGTAGGTTCATTAGGGGCTTCACACAGCTGCACCAAAAACATAAAACCATAGAAAGGACACAACAGATCACAGAACACAGAGTGATTCAGAACAGCATTTGGAGGATTTTTATTGAACATGCAGATAAAGTCTACAGTCGAATTAATAAATGCTGAGTTAATATATGATGAAAAAAATCAGAAATGATAATCATTAGAGCTCTGTTGTTCTGTGTTAATCTGGAAGTGTTGGATTAGAACAGAAAAGAGTCATGAGCAATCTGAGATTATCCTTGATGCTGACATGGCCGGATGCATCACAGCTTCTTGGCACAAATGAAAGGATTTCGAGTACTACAACTCTCATCGTTCCAGAACGGTCCTGTTTAGGGAAAAAAAAGCAAAAAGCAAATGTAGACAACAGAAGAAACATGCATTGATTTAAGTTTTTACACAAGATTGTTCCTGTTCCACTGCATAAGAGTGTGTTGAATATCTCCGTCTGTGAACATTTTCAAATGCTTCTTAAACACGACACTGTGACCCTACAGCACAAAGCGGGCTGTGATGTCTCCAAATATCTCTGTAAATCAAATACTTATATTTGGGCCAAATGTCTTGTTAGGCAAATATTTTCCATCATTGAAAACTGGAAAAATTTAAAAGACATCTGTCATTTTACCAGATTTAAACGTGGGAACGAGCACCAGAATCTTTAGTAGTTCATGGCAACACTGTCTCTAAACCACATGCAGTAGACCTTTGTCCAGTTCGGGGTGAGAGTGTGTTATTCATTAGCTGCTCTACAGGCTCATGTGCTCATCATCTATGACCTTTAAACTGTACTTCATATAACTTACTATCCGAATGCAGAGCTACGAACTGCTGGCCTGAAGCTCATCTGTGGACCTGTTCAGACTTGGTGCTAACATGTGATCGTCATGATCCAATAACAGGTTCACAGCTCCAAAAACAGGTGTGAACACAGTTGAGATGGATTTAGGACTCATTCAGATCCAATCCCTCAACTACGTGTTTTTTATACAGAGCAGGTAACTGAGATCAGCCTTTGGAGCAAAATTAATACATGTTAAGTGGTCTTTCTGAGGCAAAAACACAAAGCCAAATGACACCTGCTTCTGCAGCAGCCTCCTTTGTTTGACTATGCTTAAGCCAGCACCCATTTTAAGTCCAGGCCAATGTCGATAAAAGTGTAGTGTAACCTCTGTTTGTACCTCCGAAATTGATCTCAATACATCGCTCTCTAGTTCCTCCAAAGTTGTTCGGCTCTCCTTCAGACCAGCGGTTGTAGTCAAAGGGTGAACCATCACTCCACAGCCAAAGTCTGTCCTGAAAGAGGAAATACAATGTGTAGTATGGAGAAATGCACGACAGTATTATATAATCAGATTTAACAAAGCTGCAACCTGTTGCCTCATAAAAGACCATTTATTAAGTGTATGTTTGATGAGTTATGTGTCAACAAAACATTAGAAGTGAATAATTGTATTTTATTCATGTAAAATACTCTCACACATTCAGTCAAAACTTAATTTGATAAATTGCACCGTCTAACGTACTGGTAATATGCCTACGTCGAAACCTCCAACCCAGGTGCGGGAATCAGCGCCGGTCACTCTCTTAACGAGGTCATTGAGGAAGAGGTTCTCATCAGCAGAGTGGATTGAGGCCCGATTCCCACCAACAGATATGCAAAACAGCTAACAATCAAAACAGAGTGGGAGAAAAAGAGATTTTAGGGAGAAGTGCCTTCAAGTTAGAGGAACACCATGGACATATCTCGCTAGTTAATCTAATTCAGGCGGCACTTATTTATCTCAGACTGTTTAAAGAATCTGTCATCGTCACTGACAAGAGTGAGAAGAGTTCATTCAAAAAGTGTATTTTTTGTGCTGAACTTTAAGTAGACATATTCAGTAAAGATGAAGAGTGTAATATGAGCATTCAGAGCTCCACTGCAACATGAACACAATGTTCAGACAGAAAATGTGTGAGGATAAACTTTTCCTGAGCTTAGCTCACCTGAAGCTGCACAGCTACAAATAAGACCGCACTTGTACTGTCACAGTAATAGAGTTTATATCTTCATAAAGATGACACAGATACCAAGAAAATACTTGATATCTTTTTCAATAGAACAAAGAAAAAAAAGGGCTATAGACGACCCTTTTTAAAGGTTGAACTTTCTCTAAAAATATTTGAAAAATTCTTACAATTTGCAGAGATTGGCAATTTTTTGCTTTATTTCAAAGGAAATAAAATATCGCTCTGTTACATACCTCTGCATCAAGCGAAGTCTTTGGTATGTTGTAGAAAATGAAACAGCGAGAGCCGAACTGACTCCAACCAGGAGGACAGCCAGGAGCTGCCACAGTTGTTGTATTAGACAGACCATAATAAATGCAAAATTCATCAATTTTACCCATGATCAAAGCTGCACTTTCACTGTCATAACTGTCCCAAAAATCTTTTATTGTTCATAAATTTGCACAAAATCCTCCAACAGCTGTTCAACAGTAAATAAATTATAACTACCAACCTGGCTGACTCAGGACAGATCTCTGTGAACACAAAAGCACGTTGAAACCATTAAAAACTTTCTACTTTTCAAAACTATCATATTCCTCTCCCATATTTAGGCTAATAAAGCTGCAGTTATGAAGCTGACGTCATCTGTTGGAGCAGGATCTGTGATTCAAAGCTAATACTGTCATGGGACGGATGCTATGGTTCTGTAGCATTCCTTTCACTGGTGACACAAATAAAACTCATCTGAATAAATTACTTTGTGAATACACATTTAATTTTCTGAGCACATATACATCACTGTTTCCGTCTTTACCTCGGTAAGCTAATATGGCTATGAAAGGGACACAGAGTTAATTATACTCACAAACTGAACAATCAAGAGGCTGCTGATGAAGCCGACGAAAACCGAGTTGAAACCTGAAGCCATCTGAGAACAGACAAAGAAATGAAATGAAGTTACATGTACACGGTTATACGGACAATCCCTGACTTTGTCACACTGCACACGCATGGGAGGAGAACCGAGTCATGGAATGCAGCATGTTCAACGGTGTGGACTGTGCGAGAAAATATCAAAGATATTCTGATGCTTCTAACTTTCTCTGAGGGTTTTCATCAGACATATTTAACTTTGTAGCATGAACAAACCCCCGAGGCCCATTTGAGTGAATACTTGCTGGAACGATTCAAACACCGACCACCATATCTGGTTGTTAGTCTGGTTATGAGAAACTCAATTTCATACAATTTCTGTTAGTTTCAGATTTATATCAATGCAAGGTTAAACGTGGTTAAAAATCTGTAAGAAGAGAAACTGTAAAGTGTTACCTTTGCTGCAGTCAGTCCAGTGAGTCGAGTCTACCCTCTGAAACGAAGAGAGGATGTACGAAACCTCTGAGAGGATGGATCTTTATATAGTTCCTCAAAATGTTTAATCACCACTGTCAGGTGTTTTTTCCTGGAATGAGGAAAAAAGAACATTTGTGTCTTCCTCTTTGTCACAGCTGAACATTCCCAAACAGTTTTGTGAAAAACAAACCGAAATATTTTCTGTCCTTTGAATGCCAATGATCACATATCCAAACATTTTAAATGGTGAACAACAGTCTAACAGTCACTCTTAGCTCCACGCACTGCTGTACTGAAGGACAGACAGCGGTCTCTTTACAAAGTTGAATTTGTCGACACGAATCAAAAAATGACTGGATGAAAAATAATTGAGCGTCATTCTGAGAGCTGAGGCCGCAAGGAAGTATAGGACAGAATTATCTCCTTTCTCCCATAAACAATGGCCGGTGTATCCTTTGCTAAAGGAGATAATAAAGGAGACACTGGAGCTGCTTTACTCAGCATTTGGAGAATTCAAACAGCTCTCATCCTGGCTGTTGATGAAATACTGATTAAGTACTACTTAAATAACTAAACTATTCAACTGGACCCTTGTTTGCAGTTCTTTTCCTGATGCATCATTGACCTTCACTGAACATGCTTTTTTAACATTAACCCACATCATAACGTTTGGCTATAGTGTCTCCAGTCAAGGTGAGCGTTGGAGGAAAGAAGGTAGAAGTGAAATCTGACACCAACAAACCCATTGGAAAAAGATATCCTGCAGTCTACCACCGGCTTTCATTCTAAAACATCAAACCAAGAGCACGAATGTCCTTTCAGCTGCTAATCAGCATGTTACCACTGTCGATGTGAGCAAGTTATTATGCTGACTTGTTTCAGCAGACATCTGCTGCTCTAAATAGTTAGAAGAAAGCATGCCTGCCGGCCGGCTTTCACAGCTGATCTCAGCTGCAGGGGCACAGAGGACTCACTCAGCGGGGCCCCAGAGACAAATTCACAAAGTCGGGGTCACCGTAAGTTGTTGAGAAAAAGGAGCCGGACTCACCTTTGCAGCCTCTTATGGAGAATTTATTGACCAGAATGACACAGAGACATGTACATGGCAGCATGCACGGAGGTTCCCAATGACTTTAGTTTGTGAGATCTTCTTATACCTCTTGATATCATTCTGTGTGTATGTGGCCCAAATCTAATCTCTATCTGGCGCCTGCTGTCTGAGAATGCTGCTACATCTACGTCACTGTGTAGACAGAGTTCATTCTGGTCCTAAACAATAAGTGGTTCGAACAGGGCCAAGGCCCTTCTACTCCCTACATCTCTTCATTGCTGTGCCAGACAGAGAAACCAGCATCTTCTGAACAGTTCAGACTCCAGGACTGATCATTCTATCCAAACACATTGAAGCCTCTCCTGCAGATTCCTCTGTAACTCACTGACACATTAGCACTTCCTCTCACCTCCACCTCCCAGTAACAGCGCCCCGTCACACCTTCTGTGCACAGCAGCTGACGGCACATGAGAAATCTGCCTGGATGATCAGGATCCGACTGAAGCTCCTTCACATCGGTCACCTCCTTTTTGTTCTCAGACAGTTTCAGGTTTCTCTTCAGTGTGTTTGTGTCGATTGTGAGTTGACAGGAATCTGATGCAGAGAACAAACACAACACAACAGTTATTGATCCGTCATCTTTATTGTTTTCATGAAACAAATGAAATAAAACACATTTCTGCAGACCTGGGGCCTCATGTACAAAGACTTGCGTGGATTTCCTACTGAAACATGGCGTACGCTCAAACCCAAATGCCCTCCAACGTCAGATGTACGAATCTGTGCGCACGCACCAATCCAAGCACATTTCGTTTGTACATCCCAATCAACGTGGAATTGAGCGCACATGTCGGAGCAGCCAACTCCTCCCTGTCCACGCCCCTACTTAAATACGCAAATCCTATTTAAATGAGCCCTGCACCTGCGATTCCCCTCTGTGTACGGTCAGAAAATAAAGGAAAAAATGAATAAGACGGGAAAAAAGAAGAACTTCACAGAAAGCGAGATGTCGGCGTTACTTTCTGAAGTGGAGGCCCGAAAAATGTGTTCTTTGGCACGCTGTCCTCTAGCCTGGCGACGCCATCCTACGTACTTCCGCCCAAAGATTTTGGCTCGCACATAGTCTGGCCAAATCCCCCTACCTCGGTTCGCTCAGTGTTTTGCCAATCAGCAAACAGTTGCGAGTGGTGACGCAGAACTCACGCGCGGAGTCCATTGTAGTCCATGTAATTGTAGTTCAACCGCAGCGGAAATAAACATGGCGACGGAAGAACGCTAGAAGCTATCCATGAAGTTGTCTCAACTCTGGAGATCATTGCACAATTAAAACGAGAGCAAGAGAAATGCCTCGTCAATTTTGTTAGTGGCAAGGATGTCGTAGCTCTCCTTCCAACTGGCTTTGGGAAAAGTTTGATTTCTCAAACGGTACCGGTATAATGAGAGCGGATGTGGGAAGCGTGATTCGCGAGCTAGAGCCTCGCGAGAGTAAGCATGAACCTCGGCGCATAACCAACGTCATTTCTAAACATTATGATTGGTTAAGGGAACTCCGTTACTCCAATGAATTTAAGTTGCTGGGTAAGGTCCCGCCTTCCATGGAAACGGATTCCTCTTGGGTTTTCCCAGACTGTTTGACAGAGTCAACAGTCGGCTTTCGCCCAGGCTAGCTGTCCTCCGGCATAAGCAGCAAACTAAGAGGAGTGGGTGGGAGAGCCTGAGGCTGTCAATGCTGGGGGGTCTGAGAAGCCTCACAAGCAGAGGTGAAGAAGAAGTGGTCCAACATTAAGGTGGAGGTGAAACGGAGACTGGCTGCCCGCCGCCGAAGTGTGGCCAAAACAGGCGGGTGGGGGGGTGACCGACTCTGTTTGAACAGAGAGTCGGGGCAACTATGGGTGACACTGCTCTATCTGGGGTTGTGGGAGCTCATGTGGGTGACTCTGATTACCCCCAAGTTAAATACCGATTTTTTTTGTGTAACTCAAAACAACGTGTTCATACAGTAACGTGCAGAAGTGCGCCGGGGAAAAGGCTGATTGAGACATTTCACACTTTAGGCACGGGGTTATTAACATTTGCTCACAGAGAGGATCAGGGGATTGTTAGAAAGATCTTAAACTGAAGTTTAACCAGCAAAAAACAGCAAGAAACTAACTTTGACCACCGACTAATATATATAGCCTAATATAATAATGATGCTGTGAAGACGGGATAGAAATTGGGGGCGCACATACTCAATGCGCGTCACGGGGAATAATATTAGGACAATTACAGGAATGAAGTTACTCACCAAGAAGCCAACCATCACGCACAGTGCCGCCCTGTAAGTCTGTTCCCAACGATGCTGTTACTCAGAATGTATGAATCGTGCGTTGAACCAGGGCACCTCGCCACAATGTTGGTTAATTGCATTTACCCATCATCTGTACATCGATCGAATTAAAATGTTTCCTGTTAACATACAAATTCATCATGTGATGGCGCTTTTATAGCAATGTGTGCGCAGTCGATAGCTCCGATTACAAAACCGGCTCTCGCTTCAAATTGAGCTTTAATGTTGGCCTGTTCAACTGCATTGTATGTGAATTTGATATACATGGCTGAGATGCGACTGCTGGGATAGGCTCCAGCCCCCCCGCGACCCGACCGACGGATTCAGAGGTATAGATAATGGATGGATGGATGGCTGAGATGCGGATAGTTCTGTCCCACACGGCTGGCATGGCTCGGCTCAGGGTAGACTGGCACAGTCCCAATCGGTTGGCCAGCTCCCTCTGGAATGCTCTGGTTGGAACCCCAGTGTGCACATCACCTGTGAGCACAGGCAGCGCATGCCTCCTCGCTGTGTTGCGCTCCAACGCCGGCCGCAGCTCTGCGCACAGTTCAGGAGGATTTCCCTCAAAACGGCTAATGACTAATCAGTCGCCATTATATGCCTGCAAATCCTCTCTGTTGAAGTGAACACACGCTCTCTTCGAATTGCACCATTTGCAAAGTCTTCTAATACTTTTAAAGCAGCCATTGTTTTTAATAGTATGCACAGGGCCGCTGACAGGTTTGGCTGGGCCCGGGACAAAATTCTCTGACAAAAACAAAATAAGGTTAAACCAGAGCTGGCTGTCATTCAGTTGACCGGGGATGATTCTCAAATCAATTCAGCCTGATTGGCGAGCGTGCCTGAAACATTTGGACATATTTGAGGACTAATGCGCATATTCCTTTTTTTTCTTCTTTTTTTTTAAATTTAAAAAAAAAAAAAAAATGTTATTTTGGCCCCCCCCTATTCTTCGGCCCGGGATAAAATACCCGTTTGTCCCCCCCTATCGGCGGCCCTGTGTATGCATTGCACCACTTTGCGCTGCTTTTATATCCACTTGTGTAAATGGAGACACATGGGTGTGTTAATTGTTTATCAGTATTAATTGTTCATGTGTCTCAGATGTGCACATTACTGTCTGAGGACTAATTGTTTTCACATTTATTTATTATAACAGTTTCCCAACATCACCTTAGATGTCGCCAAAGAATCAACAGCTACAGAAACGTGCGTACGCCAGCCCTGAAGCTGCCGTGAGGCACCGCACATTTCTACGATCTTTTCGTTGTTGATACATCTGATCGTTGACGTGAAAAGGTGCGTACGCCACTATTTTACGCACGCTTTGTACATGAGGCCCCTGGTCTCAACCGTCGGGCTCCAGCAGGCTCCAGCCTGTGGAACAGGGATGGATTCTTCAGTGAGGCTGAAACTTTCATACCCAGACAGAGCTGAAAACCACTATTTCATTCTGACTTTCTAATCACTATGTTGTACATTTCTTAATTGCTTAACCAGTCTGTCAGGGTGCAGTTAGAGAGCTGTGGGGGTACAACGGAGTCTACCTCTCTTTAATCCTAACCAGATGCCCGAGCCACCTCATCTGACTCCTCTTGATGCGGAGGAGCAGCGGTTCCACTCTGAGCCCCTCCCGGATGACCGAGCTTCTCACCCTATCTATAAGGGAGAGCCCCGACACCCTGCGGAGGAAACGCATTTCGGCCACTTGTATTCGCGATCTCGTTCTTTCGGTCACTACCCACAGCTCGTGACCATAGGTGAGGGATGAAGTTAATATCTAAATATTATGACGAAGGATCATCTTTAAGCAGATGGGACTTCAGTAAAAAGTAAACATGATGACTGTAGATTCTATCTGACAGAGGCAGCTACGTGGCTGTTAAACGTGTACGTCAGCATTTTCCCCCATTTGCTTGTTTCATGAAACAGAGTTTGAAGTTGGAAGCTGTTAAACTTTAGTTAAACAAAGATTGCTTCCATAAAAATGGAATTTGGACTGCTTTTTAAACTGGTTTTATTAAACTTCGACCAAGAATGGAACTCAGGCTCATTCACTTCAACAGCTTTATTGTTTCCAGGCTTTTACAGGCAGCCGCTCAAGTTAGGCAAGGCGAGGCATCTTTATTTAATAGTGCATTTCATACCACAGGCAACTCAATGTGCTTTACATAAAGACAAGGCATTTAAAAGAACAGCATAAAGCAGCAATTTAAAGAGAAAAAAAATAGAATGAAAATTAAAAACACAGTTAAAAGCAATCAAAGACGAGGGGAAAAAGAAAGATATAAACTCAACCATAAGCACACCGAAAGAGAAATGTTTTTAACCTGGATTTAAAAGTGCTTACAGTTGGGGCTGATTTCAGTTCTGCTGGTAGTTTGTTCCAGTTGTGTGCAGCATAACAGCTAAAAGCTGCTTCACCGTGGCTAGTTTGAACTTTGGGCTCCACTATCTGACCTGAGTCAGCAGATCTCAGAGCTCTACTGGGTTTATACTCTACTAGCATGTCATTCATGTATTCTGGACCTAAACCATTCTGTGATTTGTAGACGAGTAGCAGAACTTTAAAATCTATTCTGTATCTGACCGGGAGCCGATGTAAAGACTTGAGAACTGGGGTGATGTGATGTGATCTCTTTGTTCTGATTAAAACTCGGGCTGCACCGTTCTGAATGAGCTGCAGCTGTTTGAGACTCTTTTGGGGGAGTCCGGTCAGAAGACCGTTACAGTAATCAAGTCTGTTGGAGATGAAAGCATGAATCAGCTTCTCCTGATCTGTTTGGGACATGAAACCCTTAATTCTGGATATGTTCTTAAGTTGATAAAAGGCTGATTTGTTGACTGATTTGATATGATTTTTGAAGGTCAGGTCTGAGTCTATCAGCATGCCGAGGTTCCGGACTTGGTCTTTAGTTTCTAGAGACAGTGACTCAAGATGTTTACTGACAGCAAACCTCTTCTCTTTGTTGTCAAACACAATGAGCCTCAGTTTTTTCTTGATTTAACTGAAGGAAATTTTGGTTCATCCACTTTTTGACTTGCTCTAGGCAGTCGCACAATAGCCGCTTTCGGACTGTAGGAACCTTTGGCAGTTCTAATAACCTTTTAATCCACGGGGCCGTTTTCTCCCGTGTTCGGACATACAGGAACTCGGGGCTTTCTCCCTTAGTTCCTATAACTATTTAGCTCCTTCTCCGAGGTCGGGTCTTTTCATGGTTCTATAGAACTAATCTAAGGGAGGTGTTTGGTGGTCGGTAGCTACGCCCCATGTAATTCCATCACGGCTGAAATGTCTCCTCGTATGACACAGACACAACCAGCGGGTGTTTAATAAGTTAAACTTACACTGGTCTCATTTGTCTGCAGCGCTCTGCTCTCCTTTCTTCCTTCATGAAATAAAAAAGTATCTCCTGACTCTCTCTGTGAGCTCTTCCAGCCTCGATATTAGACGCCTGATGTGATTGTCCATGATTACTATCACCATCATGCAGACCATGAACACAGTGGCCTCCCCGCTCTCCATATTAGCTTCTTGGTGGTGTTTGTTCTACTCTCCTTACTTTTACCGTTTTGTTTTGTGTTTGAATGTAGCGCTAAACGGCTAACGGCTAACACGTCGCTGTCGCAGACGGCTGCGCGCGGCACATCAGTCCCTATCAGGTCCCGACTCATGTGCGAATGCAGACTGAAACAGTTCCGCTGGGGAAGGATAGTTATCAGAACGAAATTCGAGGAGGGTAGTTCTGATAACTACTTTCTTAGAACGGTCTGTCCGAAAGCGGCTTATGACTCTATAGGACTGCAGTCATCTGGAGACAGTGCGAGATATATCTGTGTGTCATCTGCATAGCTGTGGTAGTTGACTTTAGAGTTCTTCAGAATTTGACCCAGAGGCAGCATGTTTAGAGTGAACAGAAGGGGTCCAAGAACTGACCCCTGAGGAACTCCACATGTCATAGCCACTCGATCAGATTGATTACTTCCAATGGTCACAAAATAACTCCGCTCCTCCAAGTAGGACCTGAACCATTCTAGGACTGTCCTGCTGAGTCCTGCCCAGGTTTCCAACCTGTTCAGCAGTAAACTGTGATCCACAGTGTCAAATGCAGCACTGAGATCCAACAATACCAGAACTGACACCTTGCCTGAGTCAGTGTTCAACCTTATGTCATTTAACACTTTAATAAGAGCCGTTTCTGTACTGTGGTGAGGTCGGAAGCCTGACTGAAATTTCTCCACTGGAGTTCAAGAAGTTACTGAGTTGATTAAAAAACGCTTTCTCAACAATCTTGGCTATAAAAGGAAGATTTGAGATGGGTCTGTAGTTGGTTAAAATGGAAGCATCCAATGTTGTCTTTTTTAGGAGTGGCTTGATGGCAGCTACTTTTAAGGGTTTAGGAAACGTGCCTGATTGAAGTGAGCAGTTTATTATTTGCTGCAAATCTGTTTGGACAGAGCTTACAATAGTTTTAAAGAAGTCAGATGGCATTGTGTCAAGACAGGATGTTGATGGTTTAAGATGCTGGACTGTTTCTTCTATGGTTTTTTGGTCAACTGTATTGAATTCTGACATCATAGTTGATTGATTCCTAGGTGGTTTTAAGGATTGCGCCATTTTATTATTTTGCTGATTTATGTTGATATTCAGCCTTATAGATTTGATTTTTTCATTGAAAACACAAGCAAATTCATTGCATTTTTCTGTGGAACAGAGAAACTATCTGTTTTGGGGGGGTTATCAGCTTATCAACCATAGCAAACAGAGCGTGAGTGTTGTTGATGTTCTTATTAATCATTTCAGATAAGTGTTGCTTTCTAGCGCGGAGTAACCCGTGGTTAAAATTACAAAGACTTTGTTTGCAGAGGTCATGGTGAATTTGAAGTTTAGTTTTTCGCCATTTACGCTCTGCTTTCCTGCATTCTGTGTTCAAGGCCTTTACCATCATAGTGTTCCTCCATGGTTTTTGCTTTCTGCTCAAGATCATCTTATTTTTAACAGGTGCAACAGTATCCATGACATTTGAGATTTTCAAGTTAAAGTTATCTAAGAGTTCATCAACTGTCTCTGCACTCGCAGTTGATGACATAGCTATAACTTCCATAAACTTAGCACTGGTGTTCTCATTTATGTACCTTTTTCTAACACACACATGGGTTAACTGAATGTTTGGAGTTAACTGTAAGTCAGAGAACACACAGAAATGTTCAGAGAGCGCTGAGTCCTTGATATCAACAGAAGAAATGTCAACACCTTTAGAGATAACCAGATCCAGTGTGTGGCCTCGAGTATGTGTGGGTCCGTTCACATGTTGAAGGAGGCCAAAAGTGTCAAGTAGAGAGCGGAGTTCTTTGGCATTAGTGTCCATGTTATTGTCCATATGAATGTTAAAATCCCCAGTTATGATAAAAAAGTTATAATCAGTGCAGATAACTGACAGCAGTTCAGCAAACTCATCAAAGAAAGTTCCTGGGTATCTTGGTGGTCTATAAATGATTAGGAAGATAACTTTTGGATTCCCCTTTTCTAAAAAACAGAGATATTCAAAAGAGTGAAAATCACCAAGTAAAATTTCTTTGCACTGAAAGACTGATTTAAAAATGGCGGGAACTCCCCCGCCCTTCTTACCACTTCGACACTTATTGATAAAACTGAAATTTATTGGTGCAGCCTCATTGAGAATGGTATCACAGCTACATTCAGTCAGCCATGTTTCACTAAGAAATAAAAAGTCTAGATTATAGGTCATGATCATGTCAAAGAGGGATTTGTTGGCTAGTGATATTGAGTAGGGCTAATCTCGTGGAGACAACAGGTGATACTGGTGCGTTTCGGGTTGACACACTATATTCAATAGATTGGTAGATTTAACTGAACCTTTTTTATTTCTCACCAGTTTGACCACTTTTCTGTTACCTGTCATCACAGGGATTGAAAAGGCTGTCTGAACTCCATAGGGCCCTGACTTTATCTGGGGAAGAGCATTCTTGATATCAGTATTACAGCCTGGACCCAGCACATATCAGTCAGACTCACAGATATTATGATTCAGAGGAGGTGGGGGGGCTTGGCGACTTTGGTTTGAGGGCTGTTTCCAGGCTGGAGGTTTCCCACTGGGGCTGGGGAGACTCTGCCTGTTGGACTGCCGGGGCTGGTGAAGACTCCTTATCTCGGGGTGAGGCTGATGACGTTGCAGACTCCTTATCTCGGGGTGAGGATGATGATGTTGCAGGTTCTTTCTGGATCTGCTCTCCTCCATGGTCAGTCCTTGTCTCAGCGCCCTGAACAGAACATTGTCCTATCTGTCCTTTTGGATCATTTTGTCCTGTCTCGTCATTGATAGGGGCTGCTGGTGTGTGACGCAGAGAGTAAAAAATGTTGGAGCTTAGCAACTGAACTCCTGACTTGTTAAGGTGAAATCCATCTGCCTTAAAGAGGTGCCTGCGTCCCCAAAAGATGTTGAAATTGTCAATAAAGTTCATTGAATGAACTTGAGCCTTCTGTTTAGCATCATCAGTCTGCTGAATCTCTCATCTTCTTTCCAAACTGTTGGTGGAGGTCCACTGAAAAACACCTCGGTACTTGTGCATCGAACCTTCACAAACTGAAGCTCCCGTTTGTGTTTCTAATCTTCCGGGTCAGGGCCAGATCCTGGATGAACATACACCTGGCCTCAGTTTGGCTCTTCCAGCACATAAATGCTGAACAACACCACTCCCTGTTTGCCTGTTGAACTTGACTCAGGCCTCTGAACTGGTTGAAAGTCAAATTTCTTGCCATCATTAGTTTCACAAATGTTTACAATAGACTGAATTACAGGTTAAAGTCACTGGACGTTGTACAACAAAAAGAATTTCACAATGACTTATCTTATAAGAGGTTTCATTTTCTTATATACACCAGCCTGCCTCTTGGATATTACCCAGATACATCTCCAGCAGCAGAAATACAAAAAAAAAGTACAGTCTGGTCTGTCCTTTTTTTAGACAGCTTCAGTGTTGCATATCCAGTACAGTCTGCTGCCCAGGTAAACTCCCAGGTGTTCCTCAGCCACCTCTTCTCCTGGGATGGAGACGCTGTTTGGCTTATTGGTGCTCCTCCTAAAATCAGCAGCTGAGGTGATTATTCCCACACCAGGCCACACAGTGGCTGCCCACCTCCCTGCCTCTTGTCCTTCCTTCCCTGGTTACCTGTCAGATTTTATTACTCATTTTAAAAGCTTTGAATAGTTGGACGGTTGCCTCTGTCTATGATCTGTGAACTCCTTACTCCCCTGATTGCTGCTCACACGGCCCACTGTTTAATATAACTGAGCTGTTCATTAGATGGAAATGAATCCCTGCATACTCCTAAAAATCACTTTATTTTGAGGCTTTTTCTTCAAATTAAAACCCCACTTTCATAATTACTCGGGACTCTTTGTAAAATGCAAATAAAACCAGAAAGATATGATCTTAGAACTATTAAACAGTTCTATCTAATTAGAAATAGTGCAAGTTCTGTGCCATCTGTTGGTTTCCTTAGCGAGGAAATAGTTTTTGAATTGCTCTGTATGAATGAATTGGATTCATTCTGAATTGAATGAATTGGATTATAATTACAATGAATTGAACTCCAATTGGCCTGAATTGGACTTTATTACTGAAGTGCCCTGAGATGACATTTGTTGTAATTGTAATAGTTTATTTTGGCAACATTTGAAACAAACTGACATTATTCTGTCTTGGAAAACACTGCTGGTGGAAAAACATGATACTGGCTGCTGAAAAACTGGCAGAAGTGGACCTTCCAACGTGACAGTGACAGGAAGTAATCAGCTGAAGTCGTCCAGAGATTAACAGAGAACACAAATCAACATTCTGGGATCCGGACTTCACTTCCATCCAGAATCTGTGGTTGGAACCACAGACCAGAAGAGACAGAACAGAAGCCTTCACAAAGCTGTGATGTCATCACTGTAGTGACATCACAATCGATGTCATCTCTGATCTTGTTTGACATCACAACGTTTATACAGGCCAGACATTTTCACTGCTTTTTCACAGCTGGTCAGGAGTTTATCTGAAGAAACACGTCCAGTTTCTGAAGCAGATTGGAAAGTCACAGCAAACGGTTTTCACATCGCCTAAAAAACACTTAATTACTATCTTAAATAGTCATTTTAACAAGCACTTAGAAACAATGCTTACTCTTTCCCTTCCTTAAGAACGGCTTCTTGACAGCCACCCTTCCATGGAGCCCATCTCTGATGAGGCTCGGGCCAACAGCCGATGGATCAGCTGAAGGTCCAGATGCATCTCTCAGCTCCTGTGTCAGGTCTTTGCTGGATTTTTTCCTCTTTCTTAAGGACATCACTTTCAGATATTGTTCATCTTCTGTAGATAGTTCTTTAGGCCTGACACTTCTTCTTTTGTCCTCCACTTGTCCAGTTTCCTCAGATGTTTTAAGGACACACTGCAGAGCAAGACGCTGGAGCAGATTCTGGCAGGCGCTGGCGCTCAGAACTGTGACAGCGACACAAAGGAAGCTCATTTAGAAACACCTCCTGGGACGTCTGAGGAGAGCCCATCTGCACCTGTTCAAAACGTGGCAAAGAAAGCCCTCAAAGTGTGCCCCGTTTGCTCTAAAGCATTTGATTGTGTCAGCACACTGAACAGACACACACAGTGCCACACGGACGATCGGCCCTATCACTGCATCCACTGCAACAAGCATTTTAAACACATGCACGGGCTGAAAAGACACCAGATTTACGCCATTTGCCAGAAGAAGAGCTCCCGTTTCTTTTGGAGAAAAGAGTCAAGAGCAGAAGTGAGCGGCACCGACCACCAACAGGGGTCGTCGCTGAAGATACCCGTGTGGTGCTCAAACTGCGGCAAACACTTCCAGTACGCGTCCGCCCTGAAGGAGCACCAGGAGAACCTCGTGGAAATGAGGGACCTCATGAAATGTGACGACTGCGGGAAGGAATTCAAGAGCATGACGATGCTCAACGTGCACCAGAGGATTCACGAGCCGCTGTACTGAGTTAAATTCATCAGCCGCTTCAGTCAGATGGCCAAACACCTTATTGTCCTTTATGAAACACTTAGGTTGATCTGGTGATCAAGGCTTATTCACCATTACATTATTTAGGATGTTCCATGTGCGCTTCATATTATTTTGATTTATTTGTAACATTTTATCATAATGTTGCTTCTTTGCTTGCCTCAACATGTTGGTCAGCCTGTTTTTGTACATCTCAGCGTTTTTCAGCAACCTCTGTTCTACTTTTGATGAAGTCTCCATAAAGTTTATTTTTCTTCTTACATGCATTTTTTAATGCCTTTGTTATCCGAGGTTTCTCAGCATAACTATGCTTATGTGAACATAAACCTGTTGGACAGTGTTTATCATAGAGAGATAAATAACAGTTGAAGAATGAATTGTCTGCAGTGTTTACTTCATCTGTATGAAACTCATTCCACTCTTGTTTTAAAGCTCATTTCTGAAGCATTAATTGCTTTAAAGCAATACAATGTAACATTTCTACCTTAAAATAGCAGCTTGAAAAAAATTGTGCGGCTAGAATGAGTTTTAATATTACGATTGGCCTGTCTCCTATGCCCTTCGGGGGTCTGAGTTGGAAAAACTGCGCTATGTAACTTTGCTGGAGCGGCCCGGGAGCTGATTGGAAGTACTTCGACTTGCTTTCTGGCACACCTACCACAAAAACAAACAGACCCCTCTCACGCTCCCAGGTACATTTGATTACTCTTACCTTCTCGGTCGACATAGCTTGCACCTTCTGACTCCTCGCCGGTTCGTCAACAAACGTGAAACGTGAAAGCGAAAGGGTGTTGTATTTACGACAGTGTAACCGTACATTACCTCCAAGCCTGTAGGGGGAGCTCCAGAGTGGGCTTTTTGACAAGTTACATTGTATTGCTTTAACAGTCCTTACCCTTTCATATCTACGCTTTTCTGTTTTCTTCCTCTGTAGTTGATCATTAAATGTTGCAAATACAGCTGAATGATCACTTACATCACTTATTACCAAACCACTATTTATACCAGTGTCCAAGGAATGTGTAAAAATGTTGTCAGTTAATGTTGCACTATCTGTGGCTGCTCTGCTCGGCTTTGTGATCAGTGGATACAAGCCTCTACCGTATAACGCAGCCAAGAAATCACAAGTTTGTTTAGGAGTATGTACCTTTAAGAGGTCAGTGTTGAACTCACCACAGATCACAAGTGTTTTATTATCTGCTATAATTGTCTGTTCCAACGCTTCAGTCTTGTGCCTCTTGTTTAAAACTTAATAACAATTGCAGGCTTGGATTTGTTATCCTTTCATGCAAAAGTGCAGCAAGCTGATATCTGTTGATTTTCAAGATGAATGTCCTTACTTGCCTTGAAGTGAACCACTTGTTCATTTACATCCTCCACTCAACCTGATAGCCATTAAATACTGTGTCTTCTGAGCTGGTTTGGTGGTTCAACAACAAAACAAATGTAATGAAGTTTTAAAACTGCAGCGAAAGAGATGGAATAAATGGAGATCTGACACATTACGAACTACAGGACAGTTAGGATTAGCTGTTGTTTGCATGGAGATAAAACAGGTTTTAAAGGTGTTGCAGCTAACATTCAGAAACACTTGGTGTAACTCCAGAGCACCAGAGCCTCTGACCAAAAGAGAAACTAATATAAACTTATTTACCTGAAGAACTTCAGCAGCTCATAAGGCACTTTATCTGGAGAGTGGGTGGCTCTGGTCTTATCTGGCTCTTTGCTAGAGGCCTTTTAGGCCAGAGGATGTGAGCTCTTAGGATTACCATGAGCTGGATGAGTGAGAATCTTCATCAACATGCTGTGTGTGCTGATGCTAACTGTAAAGATGTGAAGCTCAGACAGGAGAGCTGCTTGTTGTATGAGGACACAGTGTGTGTCTTATATGGAGGTGGAAGCCTGGCTCAAATATAGAAATCATTTCTTTGTATGTTACTGATTTAAATGTAACACCCAGCTGGGGCCTTTCTGTGTGGAGTTTGCATGTTCTCCCCGTGTATGCGTGGGTTCTCTCCGGGTACTCCGGCTTCCTCCCACTGTCCAAAAAATCATGCATGTTAGGTTGATTGGCATCTCTAAATTGTCCTTAGGAGTGAGTGTGAGCGTGCATGGTTGTTTGTCTCTATGTGGCCCTGCGATGGACTGGCGGCCTGTCCAGGGTGTACCCCGCCTCTCGCCCATTGACTGCTGGGATAGGCTCCAGCCCACCCGCGACCCGATCGACGGATTCAGCGGTATAGATAATGGATGGATGGATGGATGATTTAAATGTGTCCTCTCAGTGGCTGTGAAGTACTGTCAGTAATACTGAGCGGGACTCTGCATACATGGAGATGTGTTTCTCTCTGGTGGCGAATAGAGGAACTGCATGATGTCAGTTTGATGAAGCGTTGGAAGTGAAAGTCTTCCAGTGGTTCCTGCAGAATCCTGACTCACTGGATGGTTTCCTGCCATGAAAAAGCTCCGTCTGCAGAAGACGAGCAGAACGGAGCCAGCGGGCCTGATGCTGCAGATGTGCTGAACACCACAGATGCAATGGTTGGGACAAAGATGGTTGGAGAGAAGACACAGAGGAGTGAAGGCCAGCTGTAGAGAGAAAAGCACCTCCAGGTCTGCTGTCTGATGCTGATATCAGTGAAAATGGGCTTCTTCTTCTCCTGTCTGATGATGTGCTCAGTAATTTCAGTGATACATCCCTCAGGTTCAGGCTTGGTTGGTCTGGTGAACACCTTTACTTTCTCTCACAGCCTGCTGTGTTTTTCACTGACTGATTCCATCTGAGTTATGAAGGCAAAACAGGAAACTATGAAAAGATGAGAAAAACATCTGGATTGGACTGATGTGTGTGTGTCCCGTTACTTTAGAAAGCCTGAACTTATAAAGGTTCCTATGGTGACCATGTGTTCTGATAGTGTTGTATGAGTTTTATAAACTCTGAGGTGTCAAACAGAAGCTGTGAACATTACAAGTGTCGCTGCTGCCTCCAGAACCACTTCCGCTACACCGGCTTCAGGAGCCAGTAGGAACTTTGTCCGTCTCTGACGTCATAAGTAATAACAGATGGGAGAGCAGCTGAGCGTTTGGAACAAGCCCCGCCCCCTCACTGTCTGCTTCTGCCGGGGTGAAGCACAGAGATAAATCCTCGTTCCCTCTGTTAAAGGGGAACTCCGGGGCATTTGAAGCATGTTTCCATTGCTAGGGGTTGTCAAATACTGACAGTAGGACACAGAGAGGTGCGTACAAAACAACTTTATAAACAGCATGTCACTCACCGGCTGGTTGTAGGCTCGCGCATGTGAAAGCCCAAAAGAGTCGATGGACGATAATCCCATATACAAAACAATTATTTTCTCTAGAAAAACTGCGTTCAAGTATTTAAAACGTTACAACAATACATGCCCAGTAATATTGTTGTAATGTTTTAAATACTTGAACGCAGTTTTTTTAGAGAATATAATTGTTTTGTATATGGGAGTATTCTCCATCGACTCTTTTGGGCTTTCACATGCGCGAGCCTACAACCAGCCGGTGAGTTACATGCTGTTTATAAAGTTGTTTTGTAACATCCCCATGCCAGTAATGTGAGAACCATGCATATGGTTTTGATGGTAAGGCTTGTGACTTTATTGTCGGATGGGTTATAAAGTGGTGTGACGTTTCTGCAGTGTGCAAGTTGTTGTTTTACGTGGAAGGGTTAGCGCTTGCCCCTTAGCCACCACGTATTAGCCTCGCATGACATGCTGTGCGGACAGAGCGATCTCCACACAGGGAGCGCAGATACGCACCTCTCTGTGTCATACTATCATTATTTGACAACCTCTAGCAATGGAAACACGCTTCAAATGCCCCGGAGTTCCCCTTTAAAGACACCTTTATGCCCACTGAATACAGTCTGAGGAGAACTCTGAAATGTTTCAGCTAACAGGAAAGCCCCCCCCCCCCTCAGTATTAATTAGTATCTCCAATCTAATTAAATAAAAATAAAAAACAAGCACAGACCGCTCAGTCAATGGCATGTACCCATAGAAAAAATACACACTCACACACACATCACTCAACCTGACTATCGAGCTAACAACCATGATCAGTGACCCACACAAACCCAGACACATAATGGCTCGGCGGCCAGCAACCGGATAAACCATTGAAGTGAATCAATCCTGTGAAAGAATGAAAACAAGTGACTGAAACCTGCACTCACCCATTATGAAGTTAACTCTGCCAGCCCCATAATCTTGCCCCTGCTCAGCCAACTCCTGGACGTCGGGTATGGTTGGTAACGTTACAGCGGCTAGCATTAGCAACGAGGCTGCTAGGCATGCTAAATCGGTAAGCATTAGGCTACTGAAGAAAGCTAGTCTTTTTAGTTACATCATATTATCATCTTTCTTCTCGGCTATAACTTTTGTTTACGGCCAGTGGCCCTAACCTGACGCGTTAGCTTAGCTGTCAAATCACCGGAAGTTTTCACCGGAAGTACTCGCGCACACACAAAAGCTCTCTCCAGACAAATCTTTCTTTCTTTCCGCCCAGATGAAATTTAATGCCACTCTTCAAAAATCAGAGAAATTTAAGACATTTTAAGACCTTAAAAAACGTATTTTTTATTTAAGACTTTTAGATCGTGTCCCCTCATGCACTGCAGTGTTTGAGGCAATCTCCGGTCAAACATCAAAGTGAACCCAGGGGGGGCACACCGGCGTGGATGGGGGGGCAATGCCCGCGAGTGCCCCCCCGTGGCGCTGGTTCCAGATCAAATCCCACCTCTCTCCATCTGTGGCGAGAGGAGCAGGAGACATAACATTAGTCTCCATGTGTAGCCAGCGCAGAGGCGAGGGCCAAGGGACCGTCTACAAAGTGCAACACCTGCTCCAGAAATATTCAATAACTCCGCTCTAACGAGTCTTAATGCCACTAAAATCACTGCAGACATCAACGGCCTCCTGTTGGTTCCACAAACACAGCTTGTGCTTCATTTGGTGCGTGTGTGTGAGTGAGTATGTTGTTCTGAACAATTGACCAACATCTGTATTACAGACTGTGGTGTCACCTCAGGAGACTCTGATATCCTGCTGCTTATACTACAACAGGTGTGTGCAGCAGGAACAGGGAAAGGATGGATGAGATCTTTATGATATGATGGAGGTTGGAGCTTCAACAAGAAGATGAGAAAAGTCTTTATATTTCCACATTTATTTTCTTCATCTTTGACAGATCTGTCCTTTTTGTGGCAGTTCAGTAAAAATATGGAGTTTCTGCAGTCCGGGAGGCTAAACTGACATCATGCAGTTTATCTTTAGACCACAAGAGGGCACCATCACCATCAATGAAGAGTCCCCTCCCGTCCCAGTTCCAGCAGATATGAGTTACATTAGAGCTGAACTGAACATGGATCAGTAACATTTATTCAGTCCTGATCATCAGAGTTTGTCCAGTTATGGTAACAAAGACAAACTGGACACATGTGGCACCATTAAAGATGATTTACAGCCCTTAAATGACCTCTCCGTCTCCTCTGTAACTGATGAGTTCAACATGTTGAAGAGCTGTTTGAACCAACTCTGAACTCATTCATTCATTCATTCATTCATTCATTCATATCGTCTCACACTTTGATGGAAACGTGTCCCACAAAGAAAAGTGATCATTCATTTCTTTCGATCTAAAATAATCAGTGTTGATAATCTGAGGCTCTTTTGTACAAATCTAACATGTTTTTAATCCTGTAAATGATGTGATCATGTGACCGGCACTAAATCAGCTGTCTTCAGATCGGATGTTATAGTTTTATTTGAATAAAATACTTTATAAAGAATCATTTCATATGTAGAATATCTAAGTTACACAAAGAGCAGAGAGAGCTCGATAAAATGACAAACTGACTTTTCAACAACATTTCTTCTTCTTTTGTGGAGACTCAGAATGTGTCCAAAGTTTTGCTGGACTTTCTTTAAAAAGTGATCCATCAGCTATATTCCATCAGCTATATTCCACATCTTCAGAATACAGAAAGTTTGGACGTGTTTGTGGCTGCTGCTGCTGTCCCAGCCATGATGTGTCCACTCTGTGTGTTGTGTTCAGAAAGAAGGATCAGAAATGAGGACAGAAATGAGTGGATCTGAGGTGGAGGCCAGAGGCAGCTGGGAACAGAGGGACAGCAAGACGCTCCTGGACACAACTGATGCATGTTATAGAAACAAGAGTTAAAAAAAAAGATAAGAATGCTCAGTGAGAGCAGCCAAACAATATATTTCCTCTGAGTGAGGAGTCCCAGCTGCAGCAGAGACCTGGGGTTGTTCTTTTTCCAACAGTTGCTGGGTTCCTCATAACTTTCCTTACTGCCAAAAGTAATGGGACACGTGTAGAAACCCTCGGGCAAATCGTCGTCTGCCATGTCACACCACTGAAGTGGAGGAGATGGTTTCTTGGTTTGACTCATTTTGCTTGTTGTTTTTAAGAACTTAAAATCAAAATGACTTTTTAAGATAGTAAGTAAGCATTGTTTCTGAGTGCTTGTTAAAATGACTATTTAAGACAGTAATTAAGTGTTTTTTAGGCGATGTGAAAACCGTTTGCTGTGACTTTCAAATCTGCTTCAAAAACTGGACGTGTTTCTTCAGATAAACTCCTGACCAGCTGTGAAAAAGCAGTGAAAATGTCTGGCCTGTATAAACTTTGTGATGTCAAACAAGATCAGAGATGACATCGATTGTGATGTCCTCTTTGATTTTACATGGACATGGAGAGGAGAGGACGCTGGCGTGTGTCTGTTCGCCGCTTCTCCTTTATGTGTTTTCCGTGTTTCATACTGTGTTTTCATCCTATTTCATTCTATTTTGCTCCTGTCTAAGTAGCCAGTCTAAAATAGTCTAAAATAGTCTAAAATTTTAGGACCACTGGATCTCATTATTTTTGACCATCTACTACCTACCGATGGTGTACCTGCCTGCTACCGGCTACCTGGAGTTGCCGACAACGTCCTGGGGGAGCTCTGCGCCCGGGAACCGCTTATCCCACCATCACCAGCGGATAGCTTCTTCTCTGTGTCCGCGGCAAGCCGATCCTCGGGATTGCCCCCCCTGCCCATCTCCATCTTTGGGATCCCTGTACAACAAGACCACCTGCAAATCGACACCAACAGGCAGGTGGCTAGTGCTGGCGTTGCTGTGGCTAGCGGCTAGTGTGGCAAGACAACGTCTCCCCTTGGACAGCATGAGACTCACTTATTCCGCCGCTCAACTTCTCCGAATCAAATCCACAATCTCCCCTGGATATAAAATCCCCCTCGCCATCAAAGAACTCGGACTCCTGTGCCGGCCTCGCTATATGCACAGAAGCTGTCGGAAAAGGTTTGTTTACTACCAGCGGGATGAGCCATGTATTCCTTCCATATGGACGCCTGTCGCACATCTTACACGTCACCGGAGCGCTGCCGTCTCCGGCTGTAGTCCGTGCCGTAGTCTCGCTGGAAACACCGCGAGACTGTCACGCACCAAGCAGGACACAAAACGGGGAGCTGATTACAGCATACTCCGCCCTCTTCAGCGACACACCACCTCAACAAATATCAAAGTTGAACTTTTAAACACACAGTCCCTGAACAACAAATCCTCCTTCATTCAGGATCACATCGCTGAAAAACAAATTGACTTTATGTGCCTTACAGAGACATGGCAACAACCGGAAGACTATTCTGCCTTGAATGAAGCCTGTCCTCCTGGCTATAGCTACCTGGAAAAAGCCCGCTGCACTGGCCGTGGTGGTGGCTTAGCCGTGGTATACCGAAGCAATTTTGATTTGTCTACCCTGCCCCTGCCTGCATATTCCTCATTCGAATGCCTTGCATTTAAATGCAAACCCCCCTGCTCATTCACAATACTCCTAGTCTATAGGCCCCCTAAACCTAACTCAGCTTTCATCCCAGAGATACATGACCTTCTCACTACACTCTGCACAACCTCAGCTAATATTATAATACTTGGTGACTTTAACATCCATGTCGACACTCCCTCCTGCCACCTTGCTGCTGAGTTTTTGCATCTCCTTGACTGTCTCACCCTGACACAACATGTTGTTGTCCCAACACA
Source organism: Odontesthes bonariensis (assembly GCF_027942865.1). Taxonomy (NCBI): domain Eukaryota; kingdom Metazoa; phylum Chordata; class Actinopteri; order Atheriniformes; family Atherinopsidae; genus Odontesthes; species Odontesthes bonariensis. Next base: position 28,254,845 of record NC_134516.1, read on the forward strand.
CATCCGGGGGCACACTCTGGACCTAGTCATCACCAACTCCACTCTCATAAGCAACCTTTTGGTGTCCGATCTGGGCGTGTCTGACCACAAGGTCATCTCAATGGAGCTTCCAATATTGTTTCCCGCTGACAAACCCAAACGCCAGATCAGCTTCAGGAACTTTAAAAATATCGACCCAGATTCCCTAACCTTTAACCTACAGCAACTCTCTTCTGTTCATTTTCAAACAGACACTGACTCTGTAAATTTCTACAACGCATCACTGAGCAGCCTCCTGGATCTCCATGCCCCTGTCAAAACTAGAACAGTCACCTTCCCCCACTCAGCCCCCTGGTACACCAGCGAGCTGCGGGCAATGAAGAGAGCAGGATGTGTCCTCGAACGGCGTATCAAAGCTTCAGACCTCACAGTGCACAAATTAGCCTATCGGGAACATCAGAAGGCCTACTCAAAATCCCTCAGCAATGCACGGTCTCACTTCTACTCAAGACTCATCAATAATAACCCTGGAAACTCCAAAAGACTTTTCTCCACTGTTCATAACCTTCTCAAACCTCATATCCCCCCGAAACTGGACACCACACAGGAGCAGTGCAATAAATTCATCTCCTTCTTCAAGACAAAGGTAAATAACATCCGTTCCATCCTCTCCACCCCCTCTGCCCCCCCAACCCCAACTTACAGCCCTCAGCTTGGGATGGTCCAGCCTCTCTGCTGCTTCATGAGCATCACACAGTGTGAGGTTGAGGAAATCATGAGGAAGATGAAACTCTCTACCTGTGCCTTGGATCCTTTTCCCTCAGCCTTGATTAAAACTCACACATCTGCCATTAGCCCCATGGTTACTAAAATCATAAACTGCTCCCTTCAATCTGGCCACATCCCATCTGCCCTGAAGGTTGCCGTCATAAAACCACTCCTTAAAAAACCCAGCCTCGACCCGGAAGTGCTTGCCAACTACAGACCAATTTCAAACCTTCCATTCCTCTCAAAAGTGTTGGAAAAGGTAGTTGCTGCCCAACTTCATGACCATCTCAAACCAAACAACATGTTTGAAAAATTTCAGTCTGGTTTCCGCCCTGGCCACAGCACTGAAACTGCTCTGGCCAGGTTCACTAATGACTTACTGATGTCAGCTGATGCTGGCTCACCATCCCTGCTCATTCTCCTTGACCTCACTACAGCCTTTGATACGGTTGACCACCACATCCTCCTTCACCGCCCGGCGCCTACACTCCACCATCGGACTCTCTGACTCAACTCTAAACTGGTTCACCTCCTATCTCACCAACAGAACTGAATACGTCTCCCTGGGAGAAGCCAAGTCTGACACTCTCCCTGTCTCCTGTGGTGTCCCCCAAGGGTCAGTCCTTGGCCCCACCCTTTTCACTATATACATGCTTCCCCTTGGCCGTGTCATCAGTAGGCATGGAATATCTTTCCATTGCTATGCTGATGACACCCAACTTTATTTTAAAATCAACCCAGTATCCTCTGAAACTCTGCCCTCGTCCACACTCACCATCTGCCTGGAGGAGATAAAGGCGTGGATGAAGGAAAACTTTCTGCAGCTAAACAGTTCAAAAACTGAAGCAATTCTCGTTGGCACCCCACATCAGACCCGGTCATCCTCCATTACCAGTATCACCTTCGCCGGCCACAACATCCACCTTTCCTCATCAGTCACCAACCTCGGAGTAATAATGGACCCTCACTTGACCTACGACCTCCACATCAAACAGCTTTGCAAAAACTCTTTTTACCACATTAGAAACATTGCAAAACTCCGCCCATCACTCTCTCTCCCAGATGCAGAAAAACTTGTCCACGCCTTTGTCTCCACCAGGCTGGACTACTGTAACGCCCTTCTCATCAGGGTCCCAAATAAAAACATTCAGAAGCTCCAATACATCCAAAACTGTGCTGCCCGGATCCTCACAAGGACAAGAAAATTCGAGCACATCACACCTGTCCTCAAATCCCTCCACTGGCTTCCTGTTTCCCTCAGGATCACATACAAGATTTCGTTACTGACCCACCAGTGCCTCCATGGTACTGCCCCAACCTACCTGAAGGAGCTACTCACCCCTCTACCCTCTCCACGACACCTCCGCTCCGGTCAGGCAAACCTCCTCCAGATCCCAAGGACCAAGCTCCGAACCATGGGAGACAGAGCCTTTTGCCACGCCGCTCCCTGTCTTTGGAATGCTCTCCCTGACCACCTGAGAGCTCCACTGACCCTGGACACTTTTAAAAAAGGCCTAAAAACCTACCTTTTTAAAAAAGCCTTTGATTAGGCCATTTTATTATTATAATTTTTTTCTCTGGAGACGCTCGCTCTCCATGTTCATATTTTTAATGTAGCACTTTGAGACTGTTCATTCAGTGTAAAGTGCTCTACAAATAAAATTTATTATTATTATTATTATTATTATTACTACAGTGATGACATCACAACTTTGTGAAGGCTTCTGTTCTGTCTCTTCTGGTCTGTGGTTCCAACCACAGATTCTGGATGGAAGTGAAGTCCGGATTCCAGAATGTTGATTTGTGTTCTCTGTTAATCTCTGGACGACTTCAGCTGACTACTTCCTGTCACTGTCCCGTTGGAAGGTCCACTTCTGCCAGTTTTTCAGCAGCCAGTATCATGTTTTCCACCAGCAGTGTTTTCCAAGACAGAATAATGTCAGTTTGTTTCAAATGTTGCCAAAATAAACTATTACAATTACAACAAATGTCATCTCAGGGCACTTCAGTAATAAAGTCCAATTCAAGCCAATTAGAGTTCAGTTCATTGTAATTATAATCCAATTAATTCAATTCAAAATGAATCCAATTCATTCATACAGAGCAATTCAAAAAATATTTCCTAGCTAAGGAAACCAACAGATGGCACCGAACTTGCACCATTTCTACTTAGATAGAACTTTTTAATAGTTCTAAGATCATATCTTTCTGATTTTATTTGCATTTTACAAAGAGTCCCGAGTAATTATGAAAGTGAGGTTTTAATTTGAAGAAAAAGCCTCAAAATAAAGTGATTTTTAGGAGTATGCAGGGAATCATTTCCATCTAATGAACAGTTCAGTTATATTAAACAATGGTCCGGATCTTTGCCGTTTCATCCTGGTTAGTGGATCTCACGCTCGCTCGCCCCTGGCATCCCTCCTTCTGCTTAGTGCATCTTAAATCAGGTTATCAGTGCTGGACTTGGAGTGACACCCTCCACGCATTGTGAGGAGCTTCCTGGCCTTGATGTCAGTGGCCTCCATCTTTTTCTTTGGCCAGATTATTAAACCATTGGGATACCTGAAGACTTGACAGGGTGTGTGTTGTTGACTCAGACTTTGTTTTTCCCCTATTCAGCTGACTCTCCAGGACCTGCCTTACTTTTTGTAGGAACTTAACACATGACTTGTGGTAAGAAAGAATTTCCCCAACCTGAATTGCTGACCAATGTTGGTGAAATCACACAATAATAGAGCAGAGCAAAAGCTGAATACCGGATTTACATGTGTGACATGGATGCATTCATAAAAGCTCACAAGAAACTTTCATTTTAAAATTGTGCAGGTTTTAATGAGCAATAATCAACAATTTGATACAGGGTGTTCTCTCATTCACCTTGATTAGTTCTAAAGGCATTACAGAGGAGCTGTTCCTCCTAAAGACAATACATCTCTTTATTGCATAGTGTAAAGTTTGAAACATGTAAGTCCGCTTAAAGGGAACTAACAGAGGAGGAAAAAGGACGCAGCACTTTGTGGTTCATCTGCAGGAAAATACATTTGACTATGGCTGAAATTTATTCTGCAAACCATGCCAATCTAGGTGATTTTCCACAAAGCTTTCTTTCTAGCATTTGGTGTCCAACAGCCTGATATCGCTCAACCATGGGCGGCTCCACACAGTAAACGTGCACTGGTAAGGCTGAAAGAGACATTCAGAACACAATTAATGGGACTGAGATTACATTAATAATGGTACAGATATTGATAGATTTAGAATAAAATTAGACAACTCAACGGTATGACCGCTCAACACGAGGTCTGCTCTAGTGACAGAATACATGGGAATTACTCTTCCAAGAGCTCAAGTCTGAGCCTCTTTATGAGGTCATTTACCTGTGCATTCACCGGGCTTGAGGTGAGGTTACACTCTTCTAGCCTGGGAATTCCCATGCTGCTTTGCGCTCGATTTCATTCTCACTGCAAAGTCAGCCTGGAAACCACCGCCCTTATTTTTGCCAGAGTTTGGGAACCAATCACAGAACGGGGGGGGGCAGCAAGACGATGACGACGTCCATGCGCTACACCGAGGCTTGTAGAGTGTTAATCCAACATGACAGCGGGCACAACGTTTCCGTTCAATGCAGCCTTAGAAAGTGTTTCGGAGTAGATTCACCCTGGGGTCATTTGAACCGTGACATCCAGCCAAGTAGCCCACCCCAAGTTTTTCCGATATTGGCTGAACACATCAGCTGAGTTACTGAGTTATCCCGAATAGCTTAGTACAAGCGCTAACGGACCCTGGCAGTATCTCCAAAATTACCACACTAAAATCACATGTCATGACACCAAACTTCTACAGTAGTACAAATATGGTCTGTACTCACAAAACGATGCATTTGGAAGTTTGTACATAGTCCAGGAGTTTATTATTATCAACACAAGCCTGATAGCTTTTCTGCTGCTAAAGCTACGTCGACGTCACTTCTGGGAGCTTCAAAGTAAGATGAGGGTTGATCTACTACTGTAGACAACAAAGCAAGGCTGCTCAATTTCTCCATTATTAAAATAAATTCACAACTCTACAACATAAAAATTCATGTAGAATATAGCATATAGGCCTACTTTGTTGTCAATTTAAGTAGCTTAGAGCGCGAGTTTACTTTTATTTTCCATTTTTTTCTTCTTCCTCGTCGAATTTCTGTCGTCATCTGGTATAAGTGATACAATTGGCTATGAATTGCGCGCAAAGCAGCATGGGAAGAACCTGACCTCATTTGATAGACATTCGTAGCGCCCAATAAACGGCTCTAGGCATTCGTAAACCACGCCTCAAATACGAGAAAATGCACACCTAGTTCCCAGACCACCATCTCATCGAGATGTGGACACGTCAGCCAGGCTAACACTCTTCATTGACAGCGTCCTTTCTGCAGCCGTTTTTTACCAGTTTCACAGTTATGACGTAATTCGTCCCTTCAACCACCTGTAAGGAGAAGTAGACACACAGAAATGCAGAATATGTCACAATTCATTAATGAGGCACTACAGTGATACTATGGTGGATTTCAAGTCAAATATGCGTGGCCAAGTGTGACTTTAGATGTCTGGGTGGGGTGACCGAGCCAAACTGTTACGTAACCCCTGACAACCAGTCAAGATGAACGGGCATGTTTAACTAAATATGGATAAAAATGGCATACCTTTGGCTATTTTATAAAATACGGTAGTTGAGCAAAAAGCCTTAAGGAGCTGCACTGACTGCACGTCTAACTGTGTTTGACATTCTTTGATTCATGTGGGAAACACTCTGTTAAATCAAAAATACATCCACAGTTCAAAGCGGGACCTACCTGGGACTGAGCCCTGACCACCTCTGCCACATTGTGGAGGTAAATGTCGTTGGAGCGTCTGTTGTGTTGGACCACGGCGAAGTTCAGAGCATATTTGAACTCTTCGTCGTTGATATCTGCGTCGCTAAAGCCCCCCAGAATATTGCTCCACACAACGGCAAAAACGGCCGCAAGAAGGGGGAAAACAAGAGTCCACTGCATCGTTCTGCGGGTAAAACTTTACAGACACTAAACACCAAACAACAGGAACAACTAAATCACACCCGACGACGGCGCAGTTTTTATTGAAAACAACGACGTCACGGCGGCTCGGCACGCGGGAGTGGTGTGTCTCACAGCCAATCACCAATGTCTGCAACAGATGACAGGTGTCGTGCCAAAAAGTTATTGTCTGCCAGAATCTGATTCCCAGCCGCGGGAGCGCGCACAGCAGCCCATTGAGCGGTAGCGCAAAAGCGTCTGCTTTTCTCTGAGTTAAACGGTACACACAACTGCATTCTAATGTAATTATAGCAAAAGCACGTGTCTTCAAAGAACAACGTTTGTTGTTCCGTAATTATTACAACTGTGGCCAAAAGAAGTGCATTTTGTAGCAGACAGACAATCACTTTTTGGCACAACCGGCAGAGAGTTCCCCCCCCCCCCCCCCTCCCTTTTCTTTCTGCACCTTTTCCCGGTTGGATCACTCATATTTGGCGTTTTGACTGAGGTTAAGTTTGGAAACACCAGCTCGAGACCCAACAAACACGTCAAGCGTGACAGCGAAGGTACGTCTAAACGCACCGTAACAAAAACTGTGGAAGCACTGTTTAGGAGATTAAACTTTTCCCAACCTCTGTCCTATTAGAGCGGGTCAAAAGTCACCCGTGAGCTCTCACATTGCTTTGAACGGCACGATGCAGAGGCTCCAGCTTTTGAAGTAAGAAGTGTTTTTACTAGTCATACTCAACTTTTAGAGCGACTTAAACAGATGTAATGGCACACAATGAGATTTTTCCTAAATAGTACCCCCCCTCCACACTCTGCAGGGACACTTTCTTTGGCCTGGACGTTGTGCAACAACAGCTTCTAATCGGGTCTGCTGTGGCAGCAGGGGGAATACTGGCTTATGCAGTGCACAGGAGGAGCAGGCCGAAAACGATCCCTTTGGGGAAGGGTGGTGGGGATCAGGAGAAAAGCCACAGTCAGAGGATGATAAAATATATCCATTTACAGTGCACACCTCAGATAAAGAGATCGAGGTGGTTTTATGTTTAAACTAACTTGATTACCTTTTAGATATGACAATAGAAAGTCTCTAATTCTGCCATGTGAAGCAGTCGGCACTTGTTTTTTTTTTTTTTTTTTGTTCTAACAGGACCTCCATGAGCGCATTGACAGAACCCGCTACAGCGACCCTTTAGAAGACATCTGCTTCCAGTATGGATTCAACTCCACTTATCTCAAGAAAGTGGTGTCCTATTGGAGGACTGGAAAAAGCAGGTGGCGGTGCTTAACAAATATCCACACTTCAAAACCAAAATCGAAGGTGAAGCTCCTTGAGGAATAAACCAAAAAAAGTTTCATGTTAAGAATTGGCCAAGAATGGCCCCACATGTTTTTCTGCCTTTGTTGTGGTGCAGGACTGGACGTGCACTTCATCCATGTACGCCCACCTTCCAGTGGGAATCAGAGGGTTCTGCCATTCATGCATGTTCACGGCTGGCCAGGCTCCTTTTATGAGTTCTACAGGATCCTACCACTTCTGACACAAAACCATGATAGCGTAGCGTTTGAGGTCATAATCCCATCTCTCCCTGGCTACGGCTTCTCAGAAGCCCCTCATAAAAAAGGTAGATCATTCTAAATAAATGTAAACACCTCTCAGCTTGGACTACGGTCAAATGAGTAATAAAATCTGACAGGTTATGTGCTGGAAGAGCCAAACTGAGGCCAGTTGTATGTTCATGGTCATGGCGTCCCTGAGTTTGTGGACTCCTGAGTTACTTTAGGAAGCTTGGATCCTCCCTGATTCATTTACAATTTATAGAATAAGACGTACTTCTTGCAGTTGTGACACATCATATCTTGACTGAAAGATTGTCAGTCAGCATTGTATTTTCATCCCAGTAACTGGATCTAAACAGGAGGAACTGATGCTTGTGCTGCCGTGTTTCAGGTGCAGAGGAGAGTGGGGTCCACACAGCTGAGTCTGAGTATTTGGTTGTAAAAAAGAACTATAACAAATATCAGCAGATTAGATTTGAGCTGTTTTGGGTAAATTGTCTCATCTTGGTCATATATTAATAATGGCATTAATACCATGACTGAGTGTGTGACTGACTATATAAACTTCTGTGTGGACAACACCATCCCCACCAGAACAGTGAGATGCTTCCCTAATAACAAACCCTGGATCACCAGTGAGCCGAAGGAACTATTGAACAGGAAAAAAAGAGCCTTTAGGGAGCGAGACAGGGAGTTACTGAGGAGTATACAGAAGCAGCTCAAAGTCAAGATCAGAGAGAGCAAGGAGGTGTATAGAAAGAAGGTTGAGAGTAAACTGCAGAGGAACAATATCAGAAATGTGTGGTCAGGAATGAAGAAGATCACAGGCCTCAAGCAGAGGGAGGATCAGATGGATGGAAGTCTGGACAGAGCAAATGAGCTGAACACATTCTTTAACAGGTTCAGTTCAGGAACAAGCTCACCATCCTCCCCTCCTGTTCCCAGCCAAAGAGACATCCCACCCTCCTCTGACCCACAGCTTTCCTGTAACATCTCCACCTCCACCTCAGTCATGGATTCTTCTGCTTCCACTAGTTTGTCTTCAACCCAATCAGGAGATGCTGCTGTCCCCTTTGCCTCCCCCTCCCACTTTTCTGTTTCTAGAAGTCAGGTGAAGAGGCAGTTGGAGAGACTGAACCGGAACAAGGCTGTAGGTCCAGATGGTGTCAGCCCCCGAGTCCTGAAGGCCTGTGCAGAGCAGCTCTGTGGAATTCTGCAACACCTTTTCAACCTTAGCTTGACCCAAGAGAAGGTACCACTGTTGTGGAAGACATCCTATCTGGTTCCGGTACCAAAGAAAACTCATCCTTCAGACATCAATGACTACAGACCTGTTGCCCTGACATCCCACATCATGAAGGTCCTGGAGAGACTCCTGTTGACCCACCTGTGTAAGCAAACCAGCACATATCAGGACCCCCTGCAGTTTGCTTATCGCCATGGAGTTGGAGTTGAAGACGCTATCATACACCTGCTTCAACAAACCCACTGTCATCTGGACAAAGCAGGCAGCACTGTGAGGATCATGTTCTTTGATTTCTCCAGTGCATTTAACACAATCCAGCCTGATCTGCTTCGTCTGAAACTCCAGAAGACTCAGGTGGAGGCCTCAACAATCACCTGGATTAATGACTACCTGACAAACAGACCACAGTTTGTCAGACTGAAGAATTGTGTGTCTAACCAGGTGATCAGCAGCACAGGAGCACCACAGGGGACTGTACTCTCACCATTCCTTTTCACTCTGTACACTTCAGACTTCCAGTACAAGTCAGACTCCTGTCATCTACAGAAATATTCAGATGACTCTGCAGTTGTCGGGTGTATCAGAGATGGACCAGAAGCTGAGTACAGAGAGCTGGTGGACCACTTTGTGGCATGGTGTGGGAACAATCATCTCATCTTGAATGTTAACAAAACAAAGGAGATGATTGTAGATTTCAGGAGAAACAGGGTCAGATCAAACCCTGTTTCCATCATGGGAGAAGAAGTGGAGGTGGTTGAGGAATATAAATACCTTGGTGTTCATGTGGACAACAGACTGGACTGGAGACACAACAGTGAAGCCATCTACAAGAAAGGACAGAGCAGACTGTACTTCTTGAGGAAGCTAAGGTCCTTCAAGGTTTGCAACAAGATGTTGCAGATCTTCTACAAGTCTGTTGTTGAGAGCGTCATTTCCTCTTGCGTCATCTGTTGGGGCAGCAGCATCAGAACCAGGGACCTAAAAAGACTCAACAACTTGATAAGGTAGGCTGGTTCTGTTCTGGGGACGACTGTGGAATCTGGAGACAATAATGCAAAGAAGGATTTTGCATAAAATCAAGAGAATTATGGACAACCCTGAACATCCTCTCCGTGAGACTGTTATCGGAAAACAGAGTCTCTTCAGTCAAAGGCTTCTTCAGTTTGGATGCAAAACTGACCGCTACAGGAAATCTTTCCTGCCCACAGCCATCAGCATCTATAATAACTCCTTGATTTAATTGAGCTACATCAACATTTAATTTCCCTCTGGGATAAATAAAGTATTTTTGAATTTGAATTTGAATTGAATTTGAATTAACTTTACAAAATGCAAAGAAGCAGCAAACTGTGTGTGGAAGGACAGTGAAGCTATGAAGCATAGGAAGCACACGTGGTTCTGCTTAAAGCCGTTTCATTTCCTCTGCAGAGGGCCGACAGAAGCGTGACGTCCCAAACTGGGCCATGACCTCCTCTGACTCCTTCGGCCGGGTGGAGGAGCTCAGAAAACATGCCGGCTGCGACCGGATCGAGGATCTGGACAGAATCTTTTGGGCTCGCTTTCCCTCCGCAGACGGACTCGGATACGGAGTCCGTGACCCGGAAGAGTAGAAACACAAACGGGAGCTTCAGTTTGTGTAGGTTCGATGCACAAGTACCGAGGTGTTTTTCAGTGGACCTCCACCAACAGAGATGAGAGATTCAGCAGACTGATGATGCTAAACAGATGGCTCAAAGACATGTGTGCTGCTCATTCAATGAACTTTATTGACAATTTCAACATCTTTTGGGGACGCAGGCACCTCTTTAAGGCAGATGGATTTCACCTTAACAAGTCAGGAGTTCAGTTGCTAAGCTCCAACATTTTTTACTCTCTGCGTCACACACCAGCAGCCCCTATCAAGGACGAGACAGGACAAAATGATCCAAAAGGACAGATAGGACAATGCTCTGGTGAGGGCGCTGAGACAAGGACTGACCATGGAGGACAGCAGATCCAGAAAGTACCTGCAACGTCATCAGCCTCACCCCAAGATAAGGAGTCTTCACCAGCCCCGGCAGTCCAACAGGTGGAGTCTCCCCCAGCCCCAGTGGGAAACCCCCAGCGTTCGCCCCCCCCCGGACCCCACCCAGCCCCCAGCACTCTCCACTCAGTCTGGAGTGGCTCACTTCTGGAGCTTTCTCAATATTAGAATACCATTGACACCACACCAAAATCCCATATTCTTCCCCCCTAACATCCCACCTCATCCAGCCCCTCCCATTCCACCACGTCCATCACGTTGGAAACAGCCCTCAAACAGAAGTGACCAAGCCCCCCCACCTCCTCTGAATCATCATATCTGTGAGTCTGTCTGATATGTGCCGGGTCCAGGCTGTAATACTGATATCAAGAATGCTCTTCCCCAGATAAAGTCAGGGCCCTATGGAGTTCAGACAGCCTTTTCAATCCCTGTGATGACAGGAAACAGAAAAGTGGTCAAACTGGTGAGAAATAAAAAAGGTTCAGATAAATCTACCAATCTATTGAATATAGTGTGTCAACCCCGAAACGCACCAGTATCACCTGTTGTCTCCACGAGATTAGCCTTACCCAATATCAGATCACTAGCCAACAAATCCCTCTTAGTAAATTCAATTCAATTCAATTCATTTTTATTTATATAGCGCCAAATACAACAAATGTCATCTCAAGGCACTTAGATAGTAAGTCCAATTCAAGCCAATTGGAATTCAATTAATTAATAATAATCATAATTCATAAAATAATCCAATTTGTTCATATAGAGCCAATTCAAAAACAATTTCCTTGCTAAGAAAACCAACAGATTGCACTGAAAACTTTTTGTTTTTCGGTCCAATCTCCCGGCCTGAGCGTGCCTGAGGCGACTGTGGAGAGAAACGACTCCCTATTAACAGGAAGAAACCTCTGGCAGAACCAGACTCAGGAAGGGTGGCCATCCGCCTCGACCAGCTGGGGTTTGAGAAGACAGAAAGGGGGGGAGGGCCGCAGCGGCGGCGGCACTGTAACACCATTCAAAGGATATCTGTTGGAACAGGGAAACACGAGTTAATGACCACAATAATATCACATATACATAAAGAGAGTAAAGTGAGGAAAGGTGTGACAGATGAGGCCCCCCAGCAGTCTAGTCTAGTCTAAATGACGTGATCATGACCTATAATCTAGACTTTTTATTTCTTAGTGAAACATGGCTGACTGAATGTAGCTGTGATACCATTCTCAATGAGGCAGCACCAACAAATTTCAGTTTTATCATTAAGTGTCGAAGTGGTAAGAAGGGTGGGGGAGTGACCGCCATTTTTAAATCAGTCTTTCAGTGCAAAGAAATTTTACTTGGTGATTTTAGCTCGTTTGAATATCTCTGTTTTTTAGTAAAGGGAGATCCAAAAGTTATCTTCCTAATCATTTATAGACCACCAAGATACCCAGGAACTTTCTTTGATGAGTTTGCTGAACTGCTGTCAGTTATCTGCACTGATTATAACTTTTTGACACTACTTGACACTTTTGGCCTCCATCAATATGTGAATGGACCCACACATACTCGAGGCCACACACTGGATCTGGTTCTCTCTAAAGGTGTTGACGTTTCTTCTGTTGATATCAAGGACTCAGCGCTCTCTGATCATTTCTGTGTGTTCTCTGACTTACAGTTAACTCCAAACATTCAGTTAATCCGTGTGTCTGTTAGAAAAAGGTACATAAATGAGAATACCAGTGCTAAGTTTATGGAAGTTATAGCTATGTCATCAACTGCGAGTGCAGAGACAGTTGATGAACTCTTAGATAACTTTAACTTGAAAATCTCAAATGTCATGGATACTATTGCACCTGTTAAAAATAAGATGATCTTGAGCAGAAAGCGAACACCATGGAGGAACACTATGATGGTAAAGGCCTTGAAAACAGAATGCAGGAAAGCAGAGCGTAAATGGCGAAAAACTAAACTTCAAATTCACCATGACCTCTACAAACAAAGTCTTTGTAATTTTAACAAAGCGGCGTATGGAGACAGTCATCTGGAGACAGTGCGAGATATATCTGTGTGTCATCTGCATAGCTGTGGTAGTTGACTTTAGAGTTCTTCAGAATTTGACCCAGAGGCAGCATGTATAGAGTGAACAGAAGGGGTCCAAGAACTGACCCCTGAGGAACTCCACATGTCATAGCCACTCGATCAGATTGATTGCTTCCAATGGTCACAAAATAACTCCGCTCCTCCAAGTAGGACCTGAACCATTCTAGGATTGTCCCGCTGAGTCCTGCCCAGGTTTCCAACCTGTTCAGCAGTATACTGTGATCCACAGTGTCAAATGCAGCGCTGAGATCCAACAATACCAGAACTGACACCTTGCCTGAGTCAGTGTTCAACCTTATGTCATTTAACACTTTAATAAGAGCCGTTTCTGTACTGTGGTGAGGTCGGAAGCCTGACTGAAATTTGTCAAGGAGTCCACTGGAGTTCAAGATGTTACTGAGTTGATTAAAAAACACTTTCTCAACAATCTTGGCTATAAAAGGAAGATTTGAGATGGGTCTGTAGTTGGTTAAAATGGAAGCATCCAATGTTGTCTTTTTTAGGAGTGGCTTGATGGCAGCTAATTTTAAGGGTTTAGGAAACGTGCCTGATTGAAGTGAGCAGTTTATTATTTGCTGGAAATCTGTTTGGACAGAGTTTACAATAGTTTTAAAGAAGTCAGATGGCATTGTGTCAAGACAGGATGTTGATGGTTTAAGATGCTGGACTGTTTCTTCTATGGTTTTTTGGTCAACTGTATTGAATTCTGACATCATAGTTGATTGATTCCTAGGTGGTTTTAAGGATTGCGCCATTTTATTAATTTTGCTGATTTATGTTGCCTTATAGATTTGATTTTTTCATTGAAAAAACAAGCAAATTCATTGCATTTTTCTGTGGAACAGAGTTCTGAAACTATCTGTTTTGGGGGGGTTATCAGCTTATTAACCATAGCAATCAGAGCACGAGTGTTGTTGATGTTCTTATTAATCATTTCAGATAAGTGTTGCTGTCTAGCCCGGAGTAACCCGTGGTTGAAATTACAAAGACTTTGTTTGTAGAGGTCATGGTGAATTTGAAGTTTAGTTTTTCGCCATTTACGCTCTGCTTTCCTGCATTCTGTTTTCAAGGCCTTTACCATCATAGTGTTCCTCCATGGTGTTCGCTTTCTGCTCAAGATCATCTTATTTCTAACAGGTGCAATAGTATCCATGACATTTGAGATTTGAATGGTATCACAGCTACATTCAGTCAGCCACGTTTCACTAAGAAATAAAAAGTCTAGACCATAGGTCATGATCATGTCTTTTACTAAGAGGGATTTGTTGGCTGATCTGATATTGAGTAGGGCTAATCTCGTGGAGACAACAGGTGATACTGGTGCGTTTCGGGTTGACACACTATATTCAATAGATTGGTAGATTTATCTGAACCTTTTTTATTTCTCACCAGTTTGACCACTTTTCTGTTACCTGTCATCACAGGGATTGAAAAGGCTGTCTGAACTCCATAGGGCCCTGACTTTATCTGGGGAAGAGCATTCTTGATATCAGTATTACAGCCTGGACCCGGCACATATCAGTCAGACTCACAGATATGATGATTCAGAGGAGGTGGGGGGGCTTGGTCACTTCTGTTTGAGGGTTGTTTCCAACGTGATGGACGTGGTGGAATGGGAGGGGCTGGATGAGGTGGGATGTTAGGGGGGATTCCCACTGGGGGTTTCCCACTGGGGCTGGGGGAGACTCCACCTGTTGGGCTGTTGGGGCTGGTGAAGACTCCTTATCTTGGGGTGAGGCTGATGACGTTGCAGGTTAGCCTGATTAACATAGACTTTCAAATCTCTTCGAGATTCTGGTCTGACCAAGACCATAACGAATACGATTCGAAATGGCCTGGTCAACCCGCCTCCCTCGGGTTGCTACTGGTTGTGGCCAGAAAAGGCTGTGCCTAAGCTTAAGCCAATCACACCACTCTTTCCTCTGACATATGATTTAGCTACCAGCGGGGCTAACTGGTAGATTAAACTCTTACCAAAGCCAGTAGGGAGCAAGGCGAAAACGTCTTTCCTGTCAAGAAATGATTCAAGGGCTGTTCTTTGCTCGATTTTTAACGAGAATCTCCCGTCGAACACTTTCATTACAGCATCTACAGCAGTGTCAAAAGCTTGACGCTGCTCCATGTTGATATTGAATGAAGCGCTTCCGTGTACAATCCATGGGTTGAGTGGCAGTTCAACCACGTCACTACCTTGAACACGCCTCTACCCTGGGCCGTTGGCGCTGCTCAAAGTTGATTGCTTCCCGACAAAGTGGGTGGAGTTCCCATTTTTCGGGAACTCGAATCCACCTGAATGAGCAGTTTGCCTGAGTAAGTGTAGCAGAGCCGAAGGTGTTGCGTGAAATCCATCTGCCTTAAAGTGGTGCCTGCATCCCCAAAAGATGTTGAAATTGTCAATAAAGTTCATTGAATGAGCAGCACACATATCTTTGAGCCATCTGTTTAGCATCATCAGTCTGCTGAATCTCTCATCTCCTTTCCAAAAAGTTGGTGGAGGTCCACTGAAAAACACCTCGGTACTTGTGCATCGAACCTTCACAAACTGGAGCTCCCGTTTGCGCTTCTACTCTTCCGGGTCACGGCCAGATCCTGGATCCGGTCGCAGCCGGCATGTTTTCTGAGCTCCTCCACCCGGCCGAAGGAGTCAGAGGAGGTCATGGCCCAGTTTGGGACGCCACGCTTCTGTCGGCCCTCTGCAGAGGAAATGAAACGGCTTTAAGCAGAACCACGTGTGCTTCCTATGCTTCATAGCTTCACTGTCCTTCCACACACAGTTTGCTGCTTCTTTGCATTTTGTAAAGTTAATATATGACCAAGATGAGACAATTTACCCAAAACAGCTCAAATCTAATCTGCTGATATTTGTTATAGTTCTTCTTCTTTACAACCAAATACTCAGACTCAGCTGTGTGGACCCCACTCTCCTCTGCACCTGAAACACGGCAGCACAAGCATCAGTTCCTCCTGTTTAGATCCAGTTACTGGGATGAAAATACGATGCTGACTGTCAATCTTTCAGTCAAGATATGATGTGTCACAACTGCAAGAAGTACATCTTATTCTATAAATTGTAAATGAATCAGGGAGGATCCAAGCTTCCTAAAGTAACTCAGGAGTCCACAAACTCAGGGACGTCATGACCATGAACATACACCTGGCCTCAGTTTGGCTCTTCCAGCACATAACCTGTCAGATTTTATTACTCATTTGACCGTAGTCCAAGCTGAGAGGCGTTTACATTTATTTAGAATGATCTACCTTTTTTATGAGGGGCTTCTGAGAAGCCGTAGCCAGGGAGAGATGGGATTATGACCTCAAACGCTACGCTATCATGGTTTTGTGTCAGAAGTGGTAGGATCCTGTAGAACTCATAAAAGGAGCCTGGCCAGCCGTGAACATGCATGAATGGCAGAAGCCTCTGATTCCCACTGGAAGGTGGGCGTACATGGATGAAGTGCACGTCCAGTCCTGCACCACAACAAAGGCAGAAAAACATGTGGGGCCATTCTTGGCCAATTCTTAACATGAAACTTTTTTTGGTTTATTCCTCAAGGAGCTTCACCTTTGATTTTGGTTTTGAAGTGTGGATATTTGTTAAGCACCGCCACCTGCTTTTTCCAGTCCTCCAATAGGACACCACTTTCTTGAGATAAGTGGAGTTGAATCCATACTGGAAGCAGCTGTCTTCTAAAGGGTCGCTGTAGCGGGTTCTGTCAATGCGCTCATGGAGGTCCTGTTAGAACAAAAAAAACAAAAAAACAAGTGCCGACTGCTTCACATGGCAGAATTAGAGACTTTCTATTGTCATATCTAAAAGGTAATCAAGTTAATCAAGGTAAAACCACCTCGATCTCTTTATCTGAGGTGTGCACTGTAAATGGATATATTTTATCATCCTCTGACTGTGGCTTTTCTCCTGATCCCCACCACCCTTCCCCAAAGGGATCGTTTTCGGCCTGCTCCTCCTGTGCACTGCATAAGCCAGTATTCCCCCTGCTGCCACAGCAGACCCGATTAGAAGCTGTTGTTGCACAACGTCCAGGCCAAAGAAAGTGTCCCTGCAGAGTGTGGAGGGGGGGTACTATTTAGGAAAAATCTCATTGTGTGCCATTACATCTGTTTAAATCGCTCTAAAAGTTGAGTATGACTAGTAAAAACACTTCTTACTTCAAAAGCTGGAGCCTCTGCATCGTGCCATTCAGAGCAATGTGAGAGCTCACGGGTGACTTTTGACCCGCTCTAATAGGACAGAGGTTGGGAAAAGTTTAATCTTCTAAACAGTGCTTCCACAGTTTTTGTTATGGTGCGTTTAGACGTACCTTCGCTGTCACGCTTGACGTGTTTGTTGGGTCTCGAGCTGGTGTTTCCGAACTTAACCTCAGTCAAAACGCCAAATATGAGTGATCCAACCGGGAAAAGGTGCAGAAAGAAAAGGGGGGGGGGGGGGGCCTCTCTGCCGGTTGTGCCAAAAAGTGATTGTCTGTCTGCTACAAAATGCACTTCTTTTGGTCACAGTTGTAATAATTACGGAACAACAAACGTTGTTCTTTGAAGACACGTGCTTTTGCTATAATTACATTAGAATGCAGTTGTGTGTATCTCCATATTATGACCGTTTAACTCAGAGAAAAGCAGACGCTTTTGCGCTACCGCTCAATGCGCTTTTGCGCTACCGCTCAATGTGCGCGCTCCCGCGGCCGGGAATCAGATTCTGGCAGACAATAACTTTTTGGCACGACACCTGTCATCTGTTGCAGACATTGGTGATTGGCTGTGAGACACACCACTCCCGCGTGCCGAGCCGCCGTGACGTCGTTGTTTTCAATTAAAACTGCGCCGTCGTCGGGTGTGATTTAGTTGTTCCTGTTGTTTGGTGTTTAGTGTCCATAAAGTTTTACCCGCAGAAAGATGCAGTGGACTCTTGTTTTCCCCCTTCTTGCGGCCGTTTTTGCCGTTGTGTGGAGCGATATTCTGGGGGGCTTTAGCGACGCAGATATCAACGACGAAGAGTTCAAATATGCTCTGAACTTCGCCGTGGTTCAACACAACAGACGCTCCAACGACATGTACCTCCACAAAGTGGCAGAGGTGGTCAGGGCTCAGTCCCAGGTAGGTCCCGCTTTGAACTGTGGATGTATTTTTGATTTAACAGAGTGTTTCCCACATGAATCAAAGAATGTCAAACACAGTTAGACGTGCAGTCAGTGCAGCTCCTTAAAGGAGCGTATTTTATAAAATAGCCAAAGGTATGCCATTTTTATCCATATTTAGTTAAACATGCCCGTTCATCTTGACTGGTTGTCAGGGGTTACGTAACAGTTTGGCTCGGTCACCCCACCCAGACATCTAAAGTCACACTTGGCCACGCATATTTGACTTGAAATCCACCAGAGTATCACTGTAGTGCCTCATTAATGAATTGTGACACATTCTGCATTTCTGTGTGTCTACTTCTCCTTACAGGTGGTTGAAGGGACGAATTACGTCATAACTGTGAAACTGGTAAAAACCGGCTGCAGAAAGGACGCTGTCAAAGAAGAGTGTAACCTCACCTCAAGCCCGGTGAATGCACAGGTAAATGACCTCATAAAGAGGCTCAGACTTGAGCTCTTGGAAGAGTAATTCCCATGTATTCTGTCACTAGAGCAGACCTCGTGTTGAGCGGTCATACCGTTGAGTTGTCTAATTTTATTCTAAATCTATCAATATCTCTACCATTATTAATGCAATCTCAGTCCCATTAAATGTGTTCTGAATGTCTCTTTCAGCCTTACCAGTGCACGTTTACTGTGTGGAGCCGCCCAGGGTTGAGCGATATCAGGCTGTTGGACACCAAATGCTAGAAAGAAAGCTTTGTGGAAAATCACCTAGATTGGCATGGTTTGCAGAATAAATTTCAGCCATAGTCAAATGTATTTTCCTGCAGATGAACCACAAAGTGCTGCATCCTTTTTCCTCCTCTGTTAGTTCCCTGTAAGCGGACTAACATGTTTCAAACTTTACACTATGCAATAAAGAGATGTATTGTCTTTAGGAGGAACAGCTCCTCTGTAATGCCTTTAGAAATAATCAAGGTGAATGAGAGAACACCCTGTATCAAATTGTTGATTATTGCTCATTAAAACATGCACAATTTCAAAATGAAAGTTTCTTGTGAGCTTTTATGAATGCATCCATGTCACACATGTAAATCCGGTATTCAGCTTTTGCTCTGCTCTATTATTGTGTGATTTCACCAACATTGGTCAGCAATTCAGGTTGGGGAAATTCTTTCTTACCACAAGTCATGTGTTAAGTTCCTACAAAAAGTAAGGCAGGTCCTGGAGAGTCAGCTGAATAGGGCAAAAACAAAGTCTGAGTCAACAACACTGTCAAGTCTTCAGATAGCCCAATGGTTTATTAATCTGGCCAAAGAAAAAGATGGAGGCCACTGACATCAAGGCCAGGAAGCTCCTCACAATGCGTGGAGGGTGTCACCCCAAGTCCAGCACTGATAACCTGATTTAAGATGCACTAAGCAGAAGGAGGGATGCCAGGGGCGAGCGAGCGTGAGATCCACTAACCGGGATGAAACGGCAAAGATCCGGACCATTGTTTAATATAACTGAACTGTTCATTAGATGGAAATGATTCCCTGCATACTCCTAAAAATCACTTTATTTTGAGGCTTTTTCTTCAAATTAAAACCCCACTTTCATAATTACTCGGGACTCTTTGTAAAATGCAAATAAAGCCAGAAAGATATGATCTTAGAACTATTAAAAAGTTCTATCTAATTAGAAATAGTGCAAGTTCGGTGCCATCTGTTGGTTTCCTTAGCTAGGAAATATTTTTTGAATTGCTCTGTATGAATGAATTGGATTCATTCTGAATTGAATTAATTGGATTATAATTACAATGAATTGAACTCTAATTGGCCTGAATTGGACTTTATAACTGAAGTGCCCTGAGATGACATTTGTTGTAATTGTAATAGTTTATTTTGGCAACATTTTAAACAAACTGACATTATTCTGTCTTGGAAAACCCTGCTGGTGGAAAACATGATACTGGCTGCTGAAAAACTGGCAGAAGTGGACCTTCCAACGGGACAGTGACAGGAAGTAATCAGCTGAAGTCGTCCAGAGATTAACAGAGAACACAAATCAACATTCTGGAATCCGGACTTCACTTCCATCCAGAATCTGTGGTTGGAACCACAGACCAGAAGAGACAGAACAGAAGCCTTCACAAAGCTGTGATGTCATCACTGTAGTAATAATAATAATAATAATAACAATAATAATAATAATAATACATTTTATTTGTAGAGCACTTTACACTGAATGAACAGTCTCAAAGTGCTACATTAAAAATATGAACATGGAGAGCGAGCGTCTCCAGAGAAAAAAATAATAATAATAAAATGGCCTAATCAAAGGCTTTTTTAAAAAGGTAGGTTTTTAGGCCTTTTTTAAAAGTGTCCAGGGTCAGTGGAGCTCTCAGGTGGTCAGGGAGAGCATTCCAAAGACAGGGAGCGGCGTGGCAAAAGGCTCTGTCTCCCATGGTTCGGAGCTTGGTCCTTGGGATCTGGAGGAGGTTTGCCTGACCGGAGCGGAGGTGTCGTGGAGAGGGTAGAGGGGTGAGTAGCTCCTTCAGGTAGGTTGGGGCAGTACCATGGAGGCACTGGTGGGTCAGTAACGAAATCTTGTATGTGATCCTGAGGGAAACAGGAAGCCAGTGGAGGGATTTGAGGACTGGTGTGATGTGCTCGAATTTTCTTGTCCTTGTGAGGATCCGGGCAGCACGGTTTTGGATGTATTGGAGCTTCTGAATGTTTTTATTTGGGACCCCGATGAGAAGGGGAACTGTTTAGCTGCAGAAAGTTTTCCTTCATCCACGCCTTTATCTCCTCCAGGCAGATGGTGAGTGTGGACGAGGGCAGAGTTTCAGAGGATACTGGGTTGATTTTAAAATAAAGTTGGGTGTCATCAGCATAGCAATGGAAAGATATTCCATGCCTACTGATGACACGGCCAAGGGGAAGCATGTATATAGTGAAAAGGGTGGGGCCAAGGACTGACCCTTGGGGGACACCACAGGAGACAGGGAGAGTGTCAGACTTGGCTTCTCCCAGGGAGACGTATTCAGTTCTGTTGGTGAGATAGGAGGTGAACCAGTTTAGAGTTGAGTCAGAGAGTCCGATGGTGGAGTGTAGGCGGTGAAGGAGGATGTGGTGGTCAACCGTATCAAAGGCTGCAGTGAGGTCAAGGAGAATGAGCAGGGATGGTGAGCCAGCATCAGCTGACATCAGTAAGTCATTAGTGACCCTGGCCAGAGCAGTTTCAGTGCTGTGGCCAGGGCGGAAACCGGACTGAAATTTTTCAAACATGTTGTTTGGTTTGAGATGGTCATGAAGTTGGGCAGCAACTACCTTTTCCAACACTTTTGAGAGGAATGGAAGGTTTGAAATTGGTCTGTAGTTGGCAAGCACTTCCGGGTCGAGGCTGGGTTTTTTAAGGAGTGGTTTCATGACGGCAACCTTCAGGGCTGATGGGATGTGGCCAGATTGAAGGGAGCAGTTTATGATTTTAGTAACCATGGGGCTAATGGCAGAGGTGTGAGTTTTAATCAAGGCTGAGGGAAAAGGATCCAAGGCACAGGTAGAGAGTTTCATCTTCCTCATGATTTCCTCAACCTCACACTGTGTGATGCTCATGAAGCAGCAGAGAGGCTGGACCATCCCAAGCTGAGGGCTGTCAGTTGGGGTTGGGGGGGCAGAGGGGGTGGAAAGGATGGAACGGATGTTATTTACCTTTGTCTTGAAGAAGGAGATGAATTTATTGCACTGCTCCTGTGTGGTGTCCAGTTTCGGGGGGATATGAGGTTTGAGAAGGTTATGAACAGTGGAGAAAAGTCTTTTGGAGTTTCCAGGGTTGTTATTGATGAGTCTTGAGTAGAAGTGAGACCGTGCATCGCTGAGGGATTTTGAGTAGGCCTTCTGATGTTCCCGATAGGCTAATTTGTGCACTGTGAGGTCTGAAGCTTTGATACGCCGTTCGAGGACACGTCCTGCTCTCTTCATTGCCCGCAGCTCGCTGGTGTACCAGGGGGCTGAGTGGGGGAAGGTGACTGTTCTAGTTTTGACAGGGGCATGGATATCCAGGAGGCTGCTCAGTGATGCGTTGTAGAAATTTACAGAGTCAGTGGCTGTTTGAAAATGAACAGAAGAGAGTTGCTGTAGGTCAAAGGTTAGGGAATCTGGGTCGATATTTTTTAAGTTCCTGAAACTGATCTGGCCTTTGGGTTTGTCAGCGGGAAACAATATTGGAAGCTCCATTGAGATGACCTTGTGGTCAGACACGCCCAGATCGGACACCAAAAGGTTGCTTATGAGAGTGGAGTTGGTGATGACTAGGTCCAGAGTGTGCCCCCGGATGTGTGTTGGGACAACAACATGTTGTGTCAGGGTGAGACAGTCAAGGAGATGCAAAAACTCAGCAGCAAGGTGGCAGGAGGGAGTGTCGACATGGATGTTAAAGTCACCAAGTATTATAATATTAGCTGAGGTTGTGCAGAGTGTAGTGAGAAGGTCATGTATCTCTGGGATGAAAGCTGAGTTAGGTTTAGGGGGCCTATAGACCAGGAGTATTGTGAATGAGCAGGGGGGTTTGCATTTAAATGCAAGGCATTCGAATGAGGAATAGGCAGGCAGGGGCAGGGTAGACAAATCAAAATTGCTTCGGTATACCACGGCTAAGCCACCACCAATCCCGAGGATCGGCTTGCCGCGGACACAGAGAAGAAGCTATCCGCTGGTGATGGTGAGATAAGCGGTTCCCGGGCGCAGAGCTCCCCCAGGACGTTGTCGGCAACTCCAGGTAGCCGGTAGCAGGCAGGTACACCATCGGTAGGTAGTAGATGGTCAAAAATAATGAGATCCAGAGGTCCGAAAATTTTAGACTATTTTAGACTATTTTAGACTGGCTACTTAGACAGGAGCAAAATAGAATGAAATAGGATGAAAACACAGTATGAAAACACGGAAAACCCAGAAAGGAGAAGCGGCGAACAGACACACGCCAGCGTCCTCTCCTCTCCATGTCCATGTAAAATCAAAGAGGACATCACAATCGATGTCATATCTGATCTTGTTTGACATCACAAAGTTTCTACAGGCCAGACATTTTCACTGCTTTTTCACAGCTGGTTAGGAGTTTATCTGAAGAAACACGTCCAGTTTTTGAAGCAGATTTGAAAGTCACAGCAAACGGTTTTCACATCGCCTAAAAAACACTTAATTACTATCTTAAATAATCATTTTAACAAGCATTTAGAAACAATGCTTACTTACTATCTTAAAAAAATGTGATTTTAAGTACTCATAAACAACAAGCAAAATGAGTCAAACCAAGAAACCATCTCCTCCACTTCAGTGGTGTGACATGGCAGACGACGATTTGCCCGAGGGTTTCTACACGTGTCCCATTACTTTTGGCAGTAAGGAAAGTTATGAGGAACCCACCAGCTGTTGGAAAAAGAACAACCCCAGGTCTCTGCTGCAGCTGGGACTCCTCACTCAGAGGAAATATGTTGTTTGGCTGCTCTCACTGAGCATTCTTATCTTTTTTTTTTAACTCTTGTTTCTATAACATGTATCAGTTGTGTCCAGGAGCGTGTTGCTGTCCCTCTGTTCCCAGCTGCCTCTGGCCTCCACCTCAGATCCACTCATTTCTGTCCTCATTTCTGATCCTTCTTTCTGAACACAACACCCAGTGTGGACACATCATGGCTGGGACAGCAGCAGCAGCCACAAACACGTCCAAACTTTCTGTATTCAGCAGATGTGGAATATAGCTGATGGATCACTTTTTAAAGAAAGTCCACCAAAACTTTGGACACATTCTGAGTCTCCACAAAAGAAGAAGAAATGTTGTTGAAAAGTCAGTTTGTCATTTTATCGAGGTCTCTCTGCTCTTTGTGTAACTTAGATATTCTACATCTGAAATGATTCTTTATAAAGTATTTTATTCAAATAAAACGATAACCTCTGATCTGAAGACAGCTGATTTAGTGCCGGTCACATGATCACATCATTTACAGGATTAAAAACATGTTAGATTTGTACAAAAGAGCCTCAGATTATCAACACTGATTATTTTAGATCTAAAGAAATGAATGATCACTTTTCTTTGTGGGACACGTTTCCATCAAAGTGTGAGACGATATGAATGAATGAATGAATGAATGAATGAATGAGTTCAGAGTTGGTTCAAACAGCTCTTCAACATGTTGAACTCATCAGTTACAGAGGAGACGGAGAGTTCATTTAAGGGCTGTAAATCATCTTTAATGGTGCCACATGTGTTCAGTTTGTCTTTGTTACCATAACTGGACAAACACTGATGATCAGGACTGAATAAATGTTACTGATCCATGTTCAGTTCAGCTCTAATGTAACTAATATCTGCTGGAACTGGGACGGAAGGAGACTTTTCATTTATGGTGATGTCGCCCTCTTGTGGTGTAAATATAAACTGCATGATGCCAGTTTGGCCTCTCGGACTGCAGAAACTCCATATTTTTACTGAACTGCCACAAAAAGGACAGATCTGTCAAAGATGAAGAAAATAAATGTGGAAATATAAAGACTTTTCTCATCTTCTTGTTGAAGCTCCAACCTCCATCATATCATAAAGATCTCATCCATCCTTTCCCTGTTCCTGCTGCACACACCTGTTGTAGTATAAGCAGCAGGATATCAGAGTCTCCTGAGGTGACACCACAGTCTGTAATACAGATGTTGGTAAATTGTTCAGAACAACATACTCACACTGACACACGCACCAAATGAAGCACAAGCTGTGTTTGTGGAACCAACAGGTGGCCGTTGATGTCTGCAGTGATTTTAGTGGCGAATAGAGGAACTGCATGGTGTCAGTTACATAGCGCAGTTTTTCCAACTCAGACCCCTGAAGGGCATAGGAGACAGGCCAATCGTAATATTAAAACTCATTCTAGCCGCACAATTTTTTTCAAGCTGCTATTTTAAGGTAGAAATGTTACATAGTATTGCTTTAATGTGTGGCTTTGATGTTTTAACTAACATGTTAAACACCAGAGTCACACAGAGAAAACAGACCAACAGCTGCAGTGTCCAGGGAGCCTAAATGAGGAATGTGGGCTTTTCTCTGAGAGCGAAGGTGTCAGTACAGCAGAGGAAACATCCCACATGTAGCGGTCACTTTAGTTTCTATATGTTGTCTTTTTAGGCGTGTTGAATAGTTTTTTGGGGTTCACTCCTCAGCTGCTGGATTCCTGTCTGCTCCTCCAAACGGCTGAAAACTTTCTACTGTATACACTTAAAAACATGGAGCCTCTTGTGTTTGTTCTTGTGGACAACTTTCCTGTGAGCTGAAACATTTCAGAGTTCTCCTCAGACTGTATTCAGTGGGCATAAAGGTGTCTTTAACAGAGGGAACGAGGATTTATCTCTGTGCTTCACCCCGGCAGAAGCAGACAGCGAGGGGGCGGGGCTTGTTCCAAACGGTCAGCTGCTCTCCCATTGGTTATTACTTATGACGTCAGAGACGGACAGAGTTCCTACTGGCTCCTGAAGCCGGTGTAGCGGAAGTGGTTCTGGAGGCAGCAGCGACACTTGTAATGTTCACAGCTTCTGTTTGACACCTCAGAGTTTATAAAACTCATACAACACTATCAGAACACATGGTCACCATAGGAACCTTTATAAGTTCAGGCTTTCTAAAGTAACGGGACACACACACATCAGTCCAATCCAGATGTTTTTCTCCTGTTTTGCCTTCATAACTCAGATGGAATCAGTCAGTGAAAAACTCAGCAGGCTGTGAGAGAAAGTAAAGGTGTTCACCAGACCAACCAAGCCTGAACCTGAGGGATGTATCACTGAAATTACTGAGCACATCATCAGACAGGAGAAGAAGAAGCCCATTTTCACTGATATCAGCATCAGACAGCAGATCTGGAGGTGCTTTTCTTTCTACAGCTGGCCTTCACTCCTCTGTGTCTTCTCTCCAACCATCTTTGTCCCAACCATTGCATCTGTGGTGTTCAGCACATCTGCAGCATCAGGCCCGCTGGCTCCGTTCTGCTCGTCTTCTGCAGACGGAGCTTTTTCATGGCAGGAAACCATCCAGTGAGTCAGGATTCTGCAGGAACCACTGGAAGACTTTACTTCCTCCTTTAGTTGAACGCTTCATCAAACTGATATAATGCAGTTCCTCTATTCGCCACCAGAGGGAGACGGTGTAGCGGAAGTGGTTCTGGAGGCAGCAGCGACATCTCCATCAATGCAGAGTCCCGCTCAGTATTACTGACAGTACTTCACAGCCACTGAGAGGACACATTTAAATCAGTAACATACAAAGAAATGATTTCTATATTTGAGCCAGGCTTCCACCTCCATATAAGACACACACTGTGTCCTCATACAACAAGCAGCTCTCCTGTCTGAGCTTCACATCTTTACAGTTAGCATCAGCACACACAGCATGTTGATGAAGATTCTCACTCATCCAGGTCATGGTAATCCTAAGAGCTCACATCCTCTGGCCTAAAAGGCCTCTAGCAAAGAGCCAGATAAGACCAGAGTCACCCACTCTCCAGATAAAGTGCCTTATGAGCTGCTGAAGTTCTTCAGGTAAATAAGTTTATATTAGTTTCTCTTTAGGTCAGAGGCTCTGGTGCTCTGGAGTTACACCAAGTGTTTCTGAATGTTAGCTGCAACACCTTTAAAACCTGTTTTATCTCCATGCAAACAACAGCTAATCCTAACTGTCCTGTAGTTCGTAATGTGTCAGATCTCCATTTATTCCATCTCTTTCGCTGCAGTTTTAAAACTTCATTACATTTGTTTTGTTGTTGAACCACCAAACCAGCTCAGAAGACACAGTATTTAATGGCTATCAGGTTGAGTGGAGGATGTAAATGAACAAGTGGTTCACTTCAAGCAAGTACGAACATTCATCTTGAAAATCAACAGATATCAGCTTGCTGCACTTTTGCATGAAAGGATAACAAATCCAAGCCTGCAATTGTTATTAAGTTTTAAACAAGAGGCACAAGACTGAAGCGTTGAAACAGACAATTATAGCAGATAATAAAACACTTGTGATCTGTGGTGATTTCAACATGACCTCTTAAAGGTACATACTCCTAAACAAACTTGTGATTTCTTGGCTGCGTTATACGGTAGAGGCTTGTATCCACTGATCACAAAGCCGAGCAGAGCAGCCACAAATAGTGCAACATTAACTGACAACATTTTTACACATTCCTTGGACACTGGTATAAATAGTGGTTTGGTAATAAGTGATGTAAGTGATCATTTAGCTGTATTTGCAACATTTAATGATCAGCTACAGAGGAAGAAAACAGAAAAGCGTAGATATGAAAGGGTAAGGACTGTTAAAGCAATTAATGCTTCAGAAATGAGCTTTAAAACAAGAGTGGCATGAGTTTCATACAGATGAAGTAAACACTGCAGACAATTCATTCTTCAACTGTTATTTATCTCTCTATGATAAACACTGTCCAACAGGTTTATGTTCACATAAGCATAGTTATGCTGAGAAACCTCGGATAACAAAGGCATTAAAAAATGCATGTAAGAAGAAAAATAAACTTTATGGAGACTTCATCAAAGCTAGAACAGAGGTTGCTGAAAAACGCTAAGATGCACAAAAACAGGCTGACCAACATGTTGAGGCAAGCAAAGAAGCAACATTATGATAAAATGTTACAAATAAATCAAAATAATATGAAGCGCACATGGAACATCCTAAATAATGTAATGGTGAAGGCAAGGCAATTTTATTTATAGAGCACAATTCATACACAGGGCAATTCAAAGTGCTTTACAGCTACATAAAATCACAAGAAGGCAATAAAACCATTAAAAAGGAATAAAAAAAAATAAAAAGAAAGAAATTTAAAACCCCTTAAAATAATCATTAATTAATTAAAAAGTGAAGAGTGCAGATAAAACACTTTCAGGTGTCATATGCACAGCTAAACAGAACTGTTTTCAGCCTGGATTTAAACATAGTCAGAGTTGAGGCCTGTCTCACATCTTCTGGAAGACTGTTCCAGATTTTAGGGGCATAAAACTGAAACGCAGCCTCACCTTGTTTAGTCCTGACTCTGGGCACCAGCAGGAGACCCCTCCCTGAGGTTCTCAGAGCCAGAGTTGGTTCATATGGCTTTAACATGTCAGAGATGTACTTTGGCGCTTGACCGTGAAGAGACTTGTACACAAGCAGAGCTGTTTTAAAGTCTATTCTCTGAGCGACAGGAAGCCAGTGCAGAGACCTGAGCACTGGACTAATATGGTCGTATTTCCTGGTTCTAGTCAGGACTCGAGCAGCAGCGTTCTGGATGTACTGCAGCTGTCTTATAGCCCGTTTAGAGAGCCCAGTGAGCAGGCCGTTACAGTAGTCTAACCTGCTGGAGACAAACGCATGGATCAGTCTTTCTAAGTCTGGTTTAGACACTATTCCTTTGATTCTGGCAATGTTTTTTAGATGGTAAAAAGCTGCTGATGTTACTGATTTAATGTGGCTGTTAAAGTTCAGGTCTGTGTCCAATATTACCCCGAGATTTCTAACTTGATAGTTAGGTTTTAGAGAGAGAGTCTCAAGGTGACTGATAACACTTTGTCTTAGTTTCTGTGGGCCACAGACAATGATTTCAGTTTAGCTGGAGGAAATTGTTTTGCATCCACACACTGATCTGTTCGATGCAGCGACACAATGTATCTACAGGCCCGTGTTCTCCTGCCGTCAGTGGCACGTAGATCTGAGTGTCATCTGCATAGTTGTGGTAGGACACATTATAGCTGCGTATTAGCTGGCCTAGTGGAAGCATGTACAGATTGAACAATACGGGTCCCAGGATTGACCCCTGGGGAACCCTACAGGTCATAGCCATTTGGTCTGAGACACAGTTACCAATTTCAACAAAATATTTCCTGTCCTCCAGATAGGACTTGAACCAGTTTAAAGCACGACCAGAGATTCCCACCCAGTCTTCTAACCTCTGTAATAAGGTCGCATGGTCAACTGTGTCAAAGGCAGCACTCAGGTCCAGCAGAACTAAGACTGTGACTCTACTTGCATCTGTGTTCAGGCGGATGTCATTTGCCACCTTGATCAGAGCTGTCTCAGTGCTGTGGTGGGGCCTAAAGCCTGATTGGAAAGTATCAAAAGCATTGTTAGACAGGAGAAAGTCACTAAGCTGTTGGTATACAACTTTTTCTAGGACTTTGCCTAAGAATGGCAGGTTTGATATGGGCCAGTAGTTGTTCAGTACTGTGGCATCAAGATTGCTCTTCTTTAGAAGAGGCTTAATGACAGCGGTTTTTAAGGCCTTTGGAAATGTTCCAGTCTGGAGTGAGATGTTGACTAGATGAGCGAGTTGTGGTAACAAACTGCTCAGCACAGACTTTAGGAATCTAGTGGGCAACTCATCAAGGCAGCACGTTGATGAACTCAGACTGCAGATGATCTCTTCGACTGTTTTGTCAGTAACAGGTGTGAAATGTGTCAGCTCTAGGTATCTAGCTGGCTGCAGAGTAGTTATTTGTGTTGTGGAAATTATTGAATTTTTAATGCCTGAACTTTGTCATTAAAGAATATTGCAAACTCATTACACTTGGATGTAGAAATGAGTTCTAAAGGCAGTGAAACTGGGAGGTTTGTTGATCTGTTTACTGTAGCAAACAGGACATGAGAGTTGTTACTGCAGTTTTTGATGATTTCAGAAAAATAACTCTCCCTTGTTCTACGCAAAGTCTGGTTGAACACACATAGCTTTTCTTTGTAAGTCTCATAATGAACCTGGAGCTTTGACTTGCGCCATTTCCGTTAGGCTCTCCGGCACTCCCTTTTCTGTGCCCTGACCGACTCTTCTTTCCTCCATGGTGCCCTTTGCCTACTTTTAACCATTCTAACCTTGACAGGAGCAATGGTATCCAAAACATTTAAGAGACTTGATGTGTAAGAGTTCAACAGATCATCAACATCAGAACACAGGGTGTTCTCAAACCTAATCATTTCCATAAACTGTGTCCCTGTTCTGTCATTTACGAGTCTTCCCCGAACAACTGCAGACCCAGCTGCTGGTTTAAGATTCAATATAAACACAAGAAACTTGTGCTAAAGAAAATAAAAAATAAAATAGATAAAATAAAGGACCAGACTCAGTGAATAATTCCCTACACTCCGTATTATATAGATCAATGAGCAGTGCTGATCAACATATCATTGGGGTCATCAGGTGGGAACCTCCTTTCATCAGTGTTTCGTCTAGTTGGGCCCACGACACCTCCAGGAGGCTAGACAATGACCACTGGCGTCCCAGAGTCACCCCCCTAATACCAGCCAACACTGCCCCTCACACCACAACAACCATAATCTACCTCAGCCTCTCACCAACTGCACACCAGTTACAGCGGGGTGGGGATGCAAACCCTGGTTCGGGTAGGGGAAGAAATAAAAGAGGTAAGAAAAGCAGGAATGGGATTCAAACCCTGGTTCGGGTAGGGGTAATGAAAATATAGAGGGTGCCAGAGGTGGAGGCAGGACAAGACACACTAGCAGATTCAGCAGACAAACTCACCTAAATAGTCCTATAATCACTAAAATACCAGCAAAAACAAAGCCATACAACTCACTCTCACCAACTGCACACCAGTCACAGCGGGGTGGAGATGCAAACCCTGGTTCGGGTAGGGGAAGAAATAAAAGAGGTAAGAAAAGCAGGACTGGGATTCAAACCCTGGTTCGGGTAGGGGTAATGAAAATATAGAGGGTGCCAGAGGTGGAGGAAGGACAAGACACACTAGCAGATTCAGCAGACAAACTCACCTAAACAATCCTATAATCACTAACAATGCCAGCAAAAACAAATCCATACAACTCACTCCAAGCCAACTCACCCAAAATGGCCGCCTGGTTTCAAAAGGATCACATGTGCCAAACCCTCCACTTAAATAGCTTGAACTTCTTCTTTGCTTTTTCAAAAGTCTGTTTACCCTAAGTGCCCCCCCTGCTGGGCCCCCAGTCGCTATTGCATCTTCTAATCCAAATCCACTGGCTGGATTTTACTGCTTTATCTGAAACCTCCTTCACTATTTTTCTCACACTCTGTCCACTTACACCCAGCTCCCTCAACAATGAGACAACAGACTTTGCAACAAATCCTCTACATCCTACTTCCACTGGACAGATTCTAACCTTCCATCCTCGCTGCTCTGCTTCTGCCCCCAACTCCACATATCTAAGCTTTTTCCTTTCATATGCTTCCTCTACTAATTCCTCCCAAGGAACAGTCAGCTCTATGAAATAGACTCTCATTCTACTCCTAGACCACAAGACTATATCAGGCCTTAGGTTTGTAGAGGCTATTTCCTGGGGAACAACAAGCTTATTTCCTAAATCTACCTGCATCTCCCAATCACAAGCATCCTCCAAGCTACCGTGCCTCCTTATCGTCTTTTTAACTTTCTCCCCCTCTTGAACAAACTGAATTGCAACTCTCTGTACCTTGGACCCTCCTAAGTTTACCTGCCTTCGTTTATCTTCAATACCTGCAGCTAAACTTCTTAATACTTGGTCATGTCGCCATGTATACCGGCCTTGTGACAGACTAACCTTACAACCTGACAAAATATGCTTTAGAGTTGCAGTACCTGAACATAACGAACATAACGGGTCTCCATTTACCCAGAGTTTTAGGTTCTGGGGAGTTGGCAATACATCATATGTTGCCCCTATCAAAAATCTAATACTCCTTTCCTCCATACTCCACAGTTCTTTCCAACTAAGCTTTTTCTTTTCTACACCTTCCCAATTCACCCATCGTCCCTGCTTAGCCTGAGCCACTGCCTTTGCACCCCTCAACATTTCCTCCTGTCTACGAATCTGCTCAACAACTAGCTTTCTCTTCTCCTTGGGACCTGCTCTACTCCACACCGGTTTGCCTGGGCCAAGCCCCAAGCCTCCCCGGCCTATTTGCACATTACCCACAATCTCTGTATGTCTAAGAGTTGCTTCTGCCTCCTGAGCTGCCAATCTTGGTTTCCATTTCCTCCCCTTGGTTGGGTTTGGAACCACCTTACTAACTACCACATCTTTACTCCCAGCTAACAGGAGCTCTGTCCTAACTTTAGTACATTTAAACTCCTCTACTAGACTAGATACTGGGAGCTGGAGTATGCCTTTCCCATACAGTGCCACAGTACTTAAGCATCTAGGAACACCTAGCCACTTCCTAATATAAAAGCTAACTAATCTTTCCATTTTTTCCACAACAGATAATGGAATCTCATACACAGACAGTGGCCACATCAACCTAGGAAACAATCCAAACTGCAGACACCACAGCTTCA
Organism: Odontesthes bonariensis; assembly: GCF_027942865.1. Taxonomy (NCBI): domain Eukaryota; kingdom Metazoa; phylum Chordata; class Actinopteri; order Atheriniformes; family Atherinopsidae; genus Odontesthes; species Odontesthes bonariensis. The sequence goes on from NC_134516.1 coordinate 28,286,946, forward strand.
ACTTTCCTGGAAGCTCTGATTTATCTATTCTATCCAGTCCCTCAACAACATCTTCACGAAACTGCACTGACTGCTTTCCATCATTCATGTCTGCCTGGTACCACCTGCCTAAACTCTTCACTGCCTTTTCCCTTATTATTGGAATGCTTTCTTCATCTATTACAAACTTTCTATCACTTAATTTCCCTCTACTTATTCAGATACTTCTAGACTTAGTAGGTTTGATTTTCATCCCAGCCCACTTTAGATTTTTATCAAGTCTCTCAAGTATTCTCTTCATACATGGTACTGTTGTAGTCACTAACGTCATATCATCCATGTATGCTCTAATTGGCGTAAGGCGTATGCCATCCTGACGTCTCTCTCCTCCTACAACCCACTTGGAAGCTCTAATAATTATCTCCATGGCCATTGTAAATGCTAATGGAGAAATTGTACACCCTGCCATAATGCCTATTTCTAGCCTCTGCCAACCTGTTGTGAAACCTGCTGTACTTAAGCACAGTCTAATATCTTGAAAATATCCTCTTACTAAGTTAACCACTACTACAATAGATATGTCGAAGAAAACACAGAAATGATCAGATAAAGCAACATTGACGACATCCACGTTTGAAATAATAACACCCCTTGAAATGAGCACATCTAGAGTGTGCCCTCTGTTGTGGGTGGGCTCAGTCACATGCTGAGTTACACCAAACATTTCAAGGACAGCAGTGAGCTCTTTAGCTTGCTTGTTATGGCCTATCTCAAATCTCCCATTTTTAAGTAAGATCATTGAAAAAGCGGTTTTTCAACAGCTTAATTACTTTTTAAAACAAAATAACTGCTATGACACCTTCCAGTCAGGTTTTAGACGGCACCACAGCACTGAGACTGCTCTGACCAAAGTGTTTAATGACATATTAAACTCTACTAAACTCTTTCAAAACACACTTAGAGAACAGGAAGTACTTTGTGTCAATAGGTAACTTTACATCTGAGCACACAAGAGTCACATGTGGAGTTCCCCAAGGTTCCATTCTGGGACCTCTTCTGTTTAACATGTACATGCTCCCACTGGCACAGATTATAAAAACAACAGAATAAACTACCATAGCTATGCAGATGACACGCAGATATATATTACAATGTCACCAGGAGACTGAGGTCCTGTACAGGCTCTTGGTAAATGCATTGAAGAGATTAATGACTGGATGTGCCACAACTTTCTTCAGCTAAACAAAAACAAAACTGAGGTAATTGTCTTTGAAGCCAAAGAGAAATGATTACAGGTCATCACAGAGCTTCAATCTATACACCTACAAACTACCAACCAGGCCAGAAATCTGGGTGTAGTGATGTACTCAGACCTAAACTTGGAAAAATACATTAAGGCAATAACAAAGTCAGCCTAATATCACCTTAAGAATATATCAAAGTTAAAAGATCTGATGTGTCAGCAAGACCTGGAAAAACTAGTCAAACTACATCAGTGACCTCCTGACCCAGTATGAACCTTCCAGACCCCTCAGGTCATCTGGATCTGGTCTTCTATCAGTTCCCAGAGTCAGAACCAGACATGGAGAAGCTGCATTCTGTCTTGGAAGCAGCAGAGACCTGGGATTGATGGTGTTCTGAGCTCGCTGTTACAGCTTCTGGCCTGTTGGCGGGTTCCTCACAACTTTCCTCTTTGCCACTTTCAAAGGGAAATATGTCGAAACCCTCAGACTCATTTTCCAGAATCTCTTCATCTACTATGTCACCCCACAGAAGTGCAGGAGAGGATATTCTGCTTTGACTCGTTTTGCTTGTTGTTTTTTAGCGTTTGTCTAAATGACTTTTTAAGTACGTGTTGTTTTTCAGGCGCTTTGTCTTTCAGGCTTTTAGAAACTACAGTGATGTCATGTCCTCTGATGTCATGTTTCCACTGTGATGTCATGCAAAACTGTGAAGTGATAATCAGTGATGACATCACTTCTTGTGACTTCAGAAGCAGTGGTGCTCTGTTCTCAGTCAGCAGTCATCACGTGTGCTGTTTTGCTTTCTTTTTCAGCTTTATGATCTGAACTGTAAAAAATATGCAGCACATGTTCATAGAGCCTAGGCAATGGTGGCAAACATGGGTTGTATGAATGCTGTATGAGGTGTAAATGAAAACAGAAGCAGTGATCCTTTATATATATGTGATTAAAAATTGGACAACAGGAACTGAACCTGAATGCATCATTGTCCAGGTCAGTAATAATGTATTTATTGTATGTTACTTTATTGTATGTTGTTCAGCTGTTTTCATGCATCAACATAATACAGTAATAACAGTGTAGTCATGCTTGTTTCTATTCAGAGCTGCTTACAGGCAGAATGGGATTATTTCTACGTGTCAGCATACAGTGTATAACATGGATTCCAGTAAGAATCTGACTTTGAAAGAGAGAATCAACATGTAAATGATAAAGTGCCTTCCTGTGGATGTTCTCAGATATGTACAGTGTGAACACTGTGATCCTTTCCCACATGTCCCAGTATGTCTGATTGTGTTCCAAGTGAGGGTCAGACTGGATAAAGTGTCATGAAGCTGTCACCCTTAAAGAATCAATAAAAGCTCTGAATACCAAAGCATCTGAGTGTCATTCCAGTGTCATCTCTCTAAGTAATGATGGAAGAAGCAGAAGCTTCAGCTGCTCCTCCTCAGCTCTACTTTCCATATTGTCCACACTGACTGTGAATCAGAAGCAGCACAACAGCCACATCTGCAGCTTGTTGCTGAAAAGCTGTTCTGACAACATTCACAGTCCAATAAGCAGCACAGTGACAGCAATGTTGTTGTGTTTGGGAGTCAGAAGAAATCTCAGGTTACCACCATGTGAGTGAAGGACAGACTGCAGCACTGATAAAAATGTCCGTTTGAAATTAATTCACAGCATCAGTGTGTCAGTGGAGCTGAAGGTGAACCGTAATAATAAATAAAACTAGAAAATTCCTGAAGAAATTTTGATGGGTGCCAATCTACTGCCCGCCCAATAATAAAAAAATGTTTAGTTAAGTTAAAGTCGAGAGTCTCCTGTCACATATAAACTTTGAATGAGGTCTCTGTGATGTCGTTAGGCTGAGTTATGGCAACTCCAAAATAGGGCAGTTTCTGGCATTTAGGCAAAAGTGTCTTCTTTTTCTCTCCTATAAACATGAGTTTTAATCCTGATGCATATGCCTGGAACAAACCCTATAAAGTTGAGAGTCTCCTGTCCCATATAAACTTTGAATGAGGTCTCTGTGATGTCGTATGACAGAGTTATGAGGCCTCCAAAACAGGGCATTTTTTGGCATTTTTGGCTCGTTAAGTGCTTTTCAATCGATTTTTCCAGACAGGTCTGCTGTAGACAGCCATGTCATTTTTATCAAGGTCCATTTTTAAAAAACAGGGTTTTTAGCATTTTTAAATGCATTTTGGGGCTGGTTAAGTGCTTTTCAATCGATCGGTCTCTGCGAGACCCAAAATTCCTAAGAGAGGTCTGATGAAGACAGTTTTGTCATTTTTTATCAAGGTCCTGGTTAAAATACAGCTTTAATGGCATTTTCAAAATGGCCTCATTTTCTGCTTATCAATCGATTTTCCAATTCAATTTTGCGCTTCTGCAAGCCCCTAAATGGGGGAGACATTTATGTCATTTTTATCAAGGTCCGGTGTAAAAAACAGTTTTTATGCCATTTTAAATAAGCTTAAGAGCTCCATCTTGGCTTTTTCCTCCTAAGCAGTCCCTGTCTCAGCCCATAGCAGGCTGTTAAGCTTGTTGCTTGGAGACAGCTCGTCAGCATGCGCACAGGCTCCAACTGACAGGTGCTGCAAATGACACACACTATTACCTGTTAAAAAAGGAGCATTTCTGATTTCCGCCTACTTTCTCGAACAAACGGTCATAGCTCGAAAAGTAAAGCTCGTATCCGAATCATTTTTGTACCGTGAGCGCCACAAGGGATGGCCGAATCCAGCGGTGTGATTTTCATTCGGCTACCCCCTCGGGCTCGTTTTAAATGGCAGTTTTAAAATCACATTTAAACACTGATTTTAGGATATTAGCCATTTATAATGGGATTGAGGGACGGAACTTTGCGCTCAGAGGCAATTTGTGATAAATCTGTGTGGCAGAGGTCAATGAGTGTAACATTGTTTGAAAGAGGACAAAAATACCTACGTTTTGTGATCAAAATTTGTCCAGATCGGCCAGATATTTCAGACATGAGAGAGTTTTGTTTGAAGAATCCGTGATTAATGATTTTTAGAGTGAGAGTTTGAGTGCGAGAGACGTCAGATCTGAGATTTTGGCACCCTCAAAAGTTAACTGCCGTCGTGTCAAAGCCGTATTGAATATATTCAAACCCTTCGATTTAGTTATAGCCGAGAGTCTCGTGTCACTTACAAACTTTGAACGAGGTCTGTACTATGCTGTATGGCTGAGTTATAAGGCCTCTAAAAATGCCTTTTTCAAGCTCGTTAAAGTGATACTCCGGAGTAAATTCAACCTGGGGTCATATGAACGGTGATATCCAGCCAAGTAGCCCACCCGCAGTTTTTTCGATATTGGCTGAACATCAGCTGAGTTACTGAGTTATCCCGAATAGCTTCGTACAAGGGTTAATGGATCCAGGTCCGTATCTCCAAAATTACCACACTAAAATCACATGCCATGACACCAAACTTCTACAGTAGTACAAATACGGTCTGTACTCACAAAGCGATGCATTTGGAAGTTTGAAAATAGTCCAGGAGTTTATTATTATCAACACAAGCCTGATAGCTTCTCTGCAGCTAAAGCTACGTCGACGTCACTCCAAGGCGCCGGGAGCTTCAAAGTAAGATGAGGGTTGATCTACTACTGTAGACAACAAAGTATATGCTATATTTTACATGTTTTTTTATGAATTTTTATGTTGTAGAGTTGTGAAATTATTTTATCAATGGAGAAATTGAGCAGCCTTGCTTTGTTGTCTACAGTAGTAGATCAACCCTCATCTTACTTTGAAGCTCCCGGCGCCTTGGAGTGACGTCGACGTAGCTTTAGCTGCAGAGAAGCTATCAGGCTTGTGTTGATAATAATAAACTCCTGGACTATTTTCAAACTTCCAAATGCATCGTTTGGTGAGTACAGACCATATTTGTACTACTGTAGAAGTTTGGTGTCATGGCATGTGATTTTAGTGTGGTAATTTTGGAGATACGGACCTGGATCCATTAACCCTTGTACGAAGCTATTCGGGATAACTCAGTAACTCAGCTGATGTTCAGCCAAGATCGAAAAAACTGCGGGTGGGCTACTTGGCTGGATATCACCGTTCAAATGACCCCAGGTTGAATTTACTCCGGAGTATCACTTTAAGGGCCAAAATCGCCATTTTTTTTACTTTTTGATGAGGATTCCCTGTTTAAATTTTCCAATATTTTCCCATTTTGCGGGAATTCCTTTTGATTAATGAGAGAGAAAAGTCTTTGCACACTATTCCCGATCAATGCGCACCTAACGGTGCACTTTTTATGTCGGTGGGACCATCGCTGCCAGACTAGTAGCGAACCGAACTTTAGGGCGGAAATGGGAAAATAAGAGTCTGGCACAGGAGTAAGATGTGTGTCTAATACCTTCGGCATTGGCACCCATAATAATAAAGATAGTGGTGATGTTTATAAAGGTTATGGTCATCCCCAGGAAGATGATTTCTCAGCTGTGAATAAACAGAACAGCTGTGAGTTGCAGATACAGAAAGTTAAACTCCATCATTCAGCCACCTACTGCTGCAGGTGTTGGAAGTCTGGTCTCCACAGGGAGAAATGATCCCTGCAGCCTGTACAAAAACCTTCAGATGAAAACATCCAAAGTGAAAAGAGAGAAAGATCTTCCTTCCAGGTCCCCACATTTCCATCAGGTTAGTTGTCTCTAAAGCTGCTCGTCTCTGACTGAATAAAGGAAAGGCAATTTTATTTCTCGAGCACAATTCGTACACAAGGCAATTCAAAGTGCTGTACAGCTACATAAAATCATAAAAGAAGGCAATCCCACTGACAGCTTCTCATTTCCACTGATGGATGTTTATCAAATCCATCAGAATCAAACAAAGTGAGATGTAACCAGGTCAAGTTGGAAGCAAAGAGAATAAAACAGGAGACAGATTTTACACGCTGGCTTTTCTTTAAATTCAGGTGGAACTGCAGGTAGTGATGGCAGCTGGATTTATGGATCATTTCATTACTGATCATTTCTAACAACTTTAACTTTATTATTCCAAAGGAAGAAAAACACAGAATATAAACACATCAGCATGATATACATCATCATCCAGTCAGAGTCTCTCTGCACACAAGCTGCTGCTGCTTCATCCTCTCAGCTCACATCGTCCTGTTCATCACCATCACTTCCATCTGTAGAGAGAAGAAAGAAGAGATAAAGGAGTGCTTCAGAGCATCTCTTCCTCAGCTGTCAGCTGCCATCAGCTTTAATAAATATAATAAATAATAAATAAAGTCTAATAAAATACTGCTGAGAGCTGCATGGACCTCCGACCCTCTACTGACCTCAGAGTCTGCAATTTGTTGTGTGGACTCTTCACAAGATCAGACAGCTCCTTCACATCTGATTCATTCAGGTTGTTCCCGCTCAGGTCCAGTTCTGTCAGATGGGAGGGGTTGGACTTCAGAGCAGAGACCAGAGAAGCACAGCTGATCTCTGACAAACTGCAGTTCCTCAATCTGAATAAAGAATAAAACATGTGAGCTGAAGCCAACAGGATGCAGGTTAAAACAGTCCAACAGAACAAGTGAAAAAGAGCTCTCATTAATATTAATGACAACATGCTGCTGCTTCAATAAAGACGGAGTGACTTCAGCTCTTAAACTCTGCCAGCTCCACCAGTGGCTCCATCCATACAAACTCATGTTGTGCAGCCAAATGATTCAAGTTTCAAAGAAAACAAACATGTCAGGAGGAACTTTGGAGCAAATGGGAACAAACTGATAGAAATGGAGATCAGGTTCACTGTTTTATTGAAGGTTAAAGGCACAAAAACATGGTGCAGTGATGTTTAATGGAATCAAACTTCTTTAAAAAGACGTTTCATTCAAAGTCTTACAGATGATTTTAGTTTGAAGCTAACTTTGATTTGATATCAAATCTTCTCTTTTCTGTTATTCTTCATATTTTAGTGGCTGGCCTTCTCTTCTATGCGGTGGTGTGCTGGGAGGCAACTTTAAGAGGAGAGATGTCAGCAGACTGGACAGGCTGCTGAGGAAAGCTGGCTCTGTGGCTGCTGCAGAGCTGGAGTCCTTAACATCAGATGCAGAGAAAAGGACTCTGAACAAGCTGCTGTCCATCATGGACGATGAGCAACTGTGATTTGTGCTGAGTGCTGACAGAAACAGCTGACATTAACAAAGTGTGTCAGTGCTGCAGGTTATTTTCACCAGCACTCATGGAAATATAGTGTGGAGGAGGTGTCTAAGAAAGGATTGCAGTTCCCACAGTCCCTGAAGGCAGCATGATGGGGCTCCCTTCAGCCTCCTCTGTTATTCTGGCAGTCAGGATTTACCACCCCTGTCAGCTGACGTCCTGGCTCTCAAAGCAGATCAGCAGCAAAAGTTTGAAAGTGAAAAAACGGATCAGAAGGTGGAAAAAAGTTCAGAATCTGACAGAAAGTTTGAATCTGAAAACAGAAAATATCTCAAATATGAAGAAAGGAGACTAAAGTGGAAATAAAAAAGCTGCTCACACACACTCACAACCTCCTTCCATCTGCTGTTACCTAGCAACAAGTTAGCTCACAGCTTTTCTTCCATCCATCGTCCAATCATGTTATTCTTCTTCTGATAAACTCTTCTTTGTATTTTCCTCACAGTCACTAAATGTCAGCATCACTTTCAGTTGGACTTGACATTGTGTAACAGAGGGAATTATTGATAGAATTCATGAAATAAAGCTCAACTGAAAGTGATTTCCTTTCAGTTATTAGTGTGAGAAGCTTTTTGGCTGCATTTTGTCATCATGAATGAATCTGACTGAAGGTAACTGCTGCTGTGATGAAAGCTGCTTTCTAACCAAGTCAAAGATTGTTCATTTCCAACAGTGTTGGAGGGGAGTTTGTTAGTATCAGCTGATTAACGGGCTTTTGGAGTTTTGCTGCTCCAAACTGTTGTTATTGTTTCAGACAGAAATATTCACCAACTCTGGAGCTCTAGAAGCATCAGCCAGTGATTCTACATTTGTTTCTGTCTGACAGATTCACTGTGTTTTCTCATTATTTAATGAATCATCATTTCATCAACTAAAGCACTGAAGAAGAAAACAGACTTTACCATGAAGACCAGCACATCTTTCACATCATATTAATCTGAACAAACAACTAACACATGGTGTCTGACCTCAGAGTCTTCAGTCCACAGTGTGGACTCTGCAGAAAGCTGCACAGCTCCTTCGCTGCAGAGTAACTGATGTTGTTCTCACTCAGGTCCAGTTCTGTCAGATGGGAGGGGTTGGACTTCAGAGCAGAGACCAGAGAAGCACAGCTGATCTCTGACAACCAGCAGCGCTCCAATCTGAATAAAGAATAAAACATGTGAGCTGAAGTCAACAGGATGCAGGTTAAAACAGACAAACAGAACAAGTGAAAAAGAGCTCTTGTAGTGCTTACAACACTGACGGCATAATTCACTTTCTTATATGTGTTCTGTTATCTGTTATGTTGTTGGTTCATCGTCTTGAATGTTATGATGCATTTAATAGTTGCGGTCTCTTTAAGAGATCCGGTGACGTTTCATGATAACAGCTGTTCTGTTGATGCGCGAGCTGTCAGTTGGAACTGTCAGTTTTTGTCAGTTGGAACTGTCAGTTTTTGTCAGTTGGAACTGTGAGTTTTTGTCAGTTAATAAACGCGACTCACAGAGTCTTAATGTGAGAAGTTTTCGGCTCATCTTTTCGCCTAAAGGCAACTTCCACACTGGTGACCCCGACGTTTGTTTACTGGACGTATCCAGATCGCCATGACCGCAAACGCTGTGTCTCTCAAGCTCCCCGAATTCTGGGAATCGTCTTCTTCTGCCTGGTTCGCTCAGACTGAGGCACAGTTTGCCTTGCGTCAGATAACGGCCGACGAAACGAAATACTACTATGTGGTATCTGCTCTCGGAAGTTCTACGGCATCGAGAGTAGTGAGCCTTCTTAAACGTCCTCCTCTGACGAGAAAGTATGAAACTCTGAAAGAATACTTACTGAAAACATTCGAACTATCTGACACAGAGAGGGCTAGCAGGCTTTTCTCTCTTCAAGGGCTCGGTGACAGCAAGCCCTCAGAGCTAATGGACCGAATGCTCGATCTGCTAGGTGACAACAAGCCAGATTTCCTTTTCCTCCACCTTTTCCTGCGCCAACTGCCTGCTCATGTGAGAGCTGCTTTGGCCAACACTGCCAGCACTGATTGTAGAGAACTGGCTGCTGAGGCTGACAAGTGTTTCCTGGCTAGTCAACAGCCCTGCGCAGCTGCCCTTCTTCCTGCTGGTGCTGTTGCTGTATCAGAAATATCCGATGATCACATGCTCATCGCAGCAGCAGCCCCGCGTCGGCAGCAATCTTCAGGTGTGTGCTACTACCATGCCAGGTTTGGCCCCAAGGCCAAACGATGCCGCTCTCCATGCAGCTTCAGTGGAGCGGGAAACGCCAAGGCCGGCGCTCACTAGTGGCCGTGAGCGTCGGCCATGCCGGCGGGCTGCTCTTCATCCACGACTCCATCTCCGGCCGGCGATTCCTCTGCGACACAGGGGCACAGCGGAGTCTACTTCCTGCTTCACAGGTGGACGTGGTGGCTGACACCCACGGCCCCCCCATGGAAGCCGCCAATGGAAGCCCTATCCGTACATACGGCACAAGGCATGTTGAACTGTGTTTTGACGGCCAATGCTTCGGCTGGGACTTTGTGACTGCCAAAGTCGCTGTTCCCCTCTTAGGATCAGATTTTTTGTGTGCATTTGGACTGTTAGTGGACGTTAAAAATTAGCGCTTGATCGACGCCGTCACTTTCTGTTCTTATGCTTGCGCGCTCAGCGACTCTGGCGCAGAACACCTCTCCAGCCTGCTCTCTGTCACGGACAGTTTCCAACGGCTGCTCGCCGAGTTTCCAGCACTCACCCAGCCCACTTTCTCCTCTTCTACAGCCAAGCACGGTGTAGAGCACCACATCGACACCACTGGCCCACCTGTGTACGCCCGCGCTCGACGCCTCGAGCCGAACAAGCTTGCCGTAGCCAAGACAGAGTTCGAGTCCATGGAGCGCCTGGGGATTGTTCGACGCTCCAACAGTCCTTGGGCCTCTCCCCTACACCTCGTCCCCAAACCAGGGGGGGGCTGGCGTCCTTGCGGGGACTACCGACGGCTCAACGACGCGACAACGCCTGACCGCTACCCAGTGCCGCACATCCAGGATTTTTCAGCGCACCTGGCTGGTAAGGTCATGTTTTCGAAGGTGGACCTGATCAGAGGATACCATCAAGTGCCCGTACACCCTCGCGACATTCCAAAAACAGCTGTAATCACACCGTTTGGTTTGTTTGAGTTCCTGCGCACACCATTTGGGCTCAAAAATGCTGCTCAAACATTCCAGCGGCTCATGGACTCTGTGTTACGGGATCTGCCTTTTCTGTTTGTGTACCTTGACGACATCCTCGTGGCCAGTTCATCACCTCCAGAGCACCTTTCGCACCTTCGCACTCTGTTCGAGCGACTTACCGAGCACGGGCTCATCATCAATCCAGCCAAGTGCGAGTTCGGTCGGTCCACCATAGACTTTCTGGGGCACAGAGTCACGAAGGACAGGGTTGTTCCCCTTCCGTCAAAAGTGGAGGCCATCACCACTTTTCCACGCCCAGTCACTGTCAGAGCCTTACAGGAGTTCCTTGGCATGGTTAACTTTTACCACCGTTTTCTCCCCAGGGCTGCCCAAACCATGCGGCCCCTGTACAAGGCTCTGAAAGGTGCCAAGCCTAAGCACACTGTGGACTGGAACCCGGAAAGAGACAAGGCTTTTGTGGACGCTAAGACAGCCCTGGCTAAGGCTGCCATGTTGGCCCATCCCGCCTCCTCTGCCCCAATCGCACTTACCACGGACGCCTCGGACTACGCGGTCGGTGCGGTTTACGAGCAGTGGGTGGGTAATGCTTGGCAGCCTCTCGCCTTTTTCAGCAGGCAGTTACGTCCCAGTGAACGGAAGTATAGCACTTTCGACCGGGAGCTACTTGGAGTGTACCTCGCCATCCGACACTTTCGTTCACTGCTGGAAGGACGCCAGTTCACCGTTTTTGTGGACCACAAGCCTCTGACCTTCGCCATGTCCAAAGTCACTCAGCCATGGTCCGGCAGGCAACAGCGGCAGCTGACTTACATCTCAGAGTTCACGACGGACATTGCACACCTTTCTGGGAAGCACAACCAGGTTGCAGACTGCCTCTCCCGTGCTGTTGCGGGGGCGGTCCACCTCGGTTTGGACTACGGCAGCATGGCAACGGAGCAGGCCACAGACCCGGACGTGCAGGCTTGCCGTTCATCCGCTACTGGGCTGCAGCTTCAGGATGTGGCATTCGACGACGCTGGCACCACTCTGCTTTGCGACATCTCTATGGGCTCCCCTAGGCCTGTTGTGCCTGCGAAGTGGAGGCGGCCTGTTTTCGACGCCATCCATAGCCTCTCACACCCCGGAACCAAGGCCTCACAACGGCTGGTGGCAGCAAAGTTTGTGTGGCACGGACTTAAAAAGGACGTGAGGGACTGGGCGAACACCTGTGTAGAGTGCCAACGTGCCAAAGTACACCGCCACACCAAAGCGCCACTGGAACAATTTCAAGTGCCTGAACGACGTTTCGACCACGTCAACATCGACCTAGTTGGCCCACTTCCACCCTCGCAGGGTTACACTCATGTACTCACTATGGTCGACAGGACCACACGGTGGGCAGAGGCTGTTCCACTGTCATCCATAACATCAGCGGACGTGGCACGGGCATTTATTGGCACCTGGGTGTCCCGTTTTGGCGCCCCTTCAGACACCTCCTCAGACCGTGGCGCTCAGTTTACTTCCGAGCTTTGGAACGCTGACGCAGGGAGCTTGGGAGTTAAACTCCACCGCACCACGGCCTACCACCCCCAGAGCAATGGCCTCTGTGAACGATTTCACAGGTCCATGAAAGCCTCCCTGCGTGCCAGCCTGAAGGACAGTTCCTGGGCTGACAAGCTCCCATGGGTCATGCTGGGCATCAGGACAGCGCCGAAGGAAGACCTCCAGGCCTCCTCCGCAGAGCTGGTCTACGGTCAGCCACTGCGGGTCCCCGGGGATTTCGTCCCCAGCACCACGACCCCTTGGTCAGCCACACTCCAGCGCTCCAGCCTGTTAGACAATGCCAAGCTGTTTGCTCCACTTGCTACCTCCTGCCACGGTCTACCAAACTCTCACGTCCCCAGTGGCCTACAGTCTGCTGGGTATGTTTTCATTCGTGTGGATGGGCACCGTGGACCTCTCCGTCCGCCTTACGAGGGCCCTTTCCGTGTTGTGGAAACTGGGGACAAGCACTTTGTGGTGGACATTGGGGGCAAACCGGAGTGTATTTCTGTGGACCGCCTTAAACCAGCTCACCTTGATCTGGCCAGGCCAGTTGAGTTGGCGCAGCCCCCAAAACGGGGACGGCCTCTGACTAGGCCCCCCCTTTCCGTTCCTCCTGCCCCTCGACCATGCCGCAGGGGAGCCCCACAGACAGCCACTGAGGGGGCGGTTTTGCACTCTCAAATTCGGCGGAGCCGCACTGGACGTTTGATTCGCCCCCCACGCCGTTGATATTTTTTCTCAGGTTTTCTGTTAGAGTGAATTCTGGGGGGGCATGTGTAGTGCTCTCAACACTGACGGCATAATTCACTTTCTTATATGTGTTCTGTTATCTGTTATGTTGTTGGTTCATCGTCTTGAATGTTATGATGCATTTAATAGTTGCGGTCTCTTTAAGAGATCCGGTGACGTTTCATGATAACAGCTGTTCTGTTGATGCGCGAGCTGTCAGTTGGAACTGTCAGTTTTTGTCAGTTGGAACTGTCAGTTTTTGTCAGTTGGAACTGAGAGTTTTTGTCAGTTAATAAACGCGACTCACAGAGTCTTAATGTGAGAAGTTTTCGGCTCATCTTTTCGCCTAAAGGCAACTTCCACACTCTCATTAATATTAATGACAACATGCTGCTGCTTCAATAAAGACGGAGTGACTTCAGCTCTTAAACTCTGCCAGCTCCACCAGTGGCTCCATCCATACAAACTCATGTTGTGCAGCCAAATGATTCAAGTTTCAAAGAAAACAAACATGTCAGGAGGAACTTTGGAGCAAATGGGAACAAACTGATAGAAATGGAGATCAGGTTCACTGTTTTATTGAAGGTTAAAGGCACAAAAACATGCTGCAGTGATGTTTAATGTAATCATGGAATCTAACTTCTTTAAAGAGTCGACAGCAGCAGAACTTGTTACTGTGACTTGTTGTGTTTGAATATTTCAGTCAGTCCAAACATTACAGAGCCTTAGAAAAGTGTTGGAAGCATCCAGAGGTGGACTGATTGATCAGTTTGGCTGATTAATGGATGCTGATGGACGCTTTGACTAACTATCAGAATCAGTGGAGTTTGAGGCTGATGGTTGGGAGACCTCCCCCATCTCCAGCAGGAAGCTACAAAGCTGAAGTCAAGGAGGAGTCAGAGTGTTAAGTTCAGTGTTTCCATTCACTCTTTAAACATCACAGCTTCCATCAGAGTCACATGATTTAGAAGCAGACAGAAACACAGCCGGCAGCAGCTCCACTGAGAGACTCATCTTCAGAAAATCCAAACACTGGACTAATGAGCAGATCAGTACAGATGCTCGCTACCAAAGCAGAAACTAAAAGATGTATCTTCTGCTGTTATCGGCTCATCCTGTTTTTTTTACTGATGATCTCAGCTCAGCAAAGAACACCATGTGAGCAAAGCATCTTCTCACACTGACAGTCAGCTGTTTTGCCGGAGTGAACAGGGCAGACAATACAGCCTCTAAATAAGGCATTATCTGTCTTTATTTCACCAATACTTTAAGACCAATGACTGAATGAACGTGTAATATTGCACTGTTAGCTCAGAGCTGCCATGCTGTTGTTATTTGGGGCTATCGGGGGCTTTCTATACACGCGTCTAGTGGCGCGGCACGCATCGATGATGTCATCCCACTGTATTGTCTAAGCCCGTTTCTCTACGCGGATCTCGAGTGATATAAATAGTGTCCGAAGGACGCTGACTTTCGCCAAACTGTTATCTGTGAGTAGATGAACGTATTTTATGCCAGAAATAAAGTTCAGGTTTAAAAAAAACGAACTTCCCCTTTAAGGCCCTCGGCCTCTGGAGAAGTCACTCAACCTCCCTCCTTCATGCAAAGTCCAGTGTGTCATCACCCAGCAAGGATTGGCCCTTTTAGCCCTTCTGCCCTAAAGTCATCAGGTTTATCTTGTCTTTTTGATCCCCTTGGTCCCTCAATAACCCTTTAAACTCCAACTTAGCATGTGGAAATATTTCATGTTACTCTCCTCTAACCCAAGCCGAGCGGGGCTCAGTAGCTGCAGCCTTTGTGTGTCACTCTGCAGACCGCCATGCTTTCTGTAGGACTGACAGACCTTTCTTCCAAGATATTAATACAGAAAGGACAGCTTTTTTTCTTTTACTTTGACTCACTTTAAAAAGTTTCCACAGAAAAATACATTAAAAAGCTTAAACTGCACTTTGGTTATTTATTTATTTATTTTTAGAGTTTCATGTTCATGTTCAAAACGGACAGCAAAACTAAATCTACACTTCAGGACGTACTGTGATAGAAAAAAATCTGATCCTTTATGCCCACATTATCATTTCTACTTCTGTGTAACTGCTTAAGTTGACGCATGCATGAGATTAATAGCTGCACTCTGGAGATCACCACTGTCCGCTCTAAGAACTGAGTGTCCCACAGCCTGGGCGGTATCAGCACCACTATCTGCTCCCAGCAGGACAGAAGGAAATGTCTCATGCATAGACGCAAGCATCCGTCTTCTCTGCCCTATAAAAGCTTCCTGAGAGCTCTGCATCTCTGAACATTTGCATCACAGCTTCTGTATGTAAACGTTTCCTTGCTGCAGGATAATTAATGTCCTCTGCTTTTGAACTTCAGACAGTATTCCTGAGTATTCTTATTCATTTTCCTGACATACTGAAAACATGCAGTCATCATGACTCTGAGGAGTCTGGGGAGGAAGTATCTGATAAAAACAGCAACATTTCTGTGGACTGTGGGGAGCTGCTTTTGGACAGCTTCTAGATTTAGTCTGATAAAAAGCTGTAAAATATCCTGTTTTTCCATTTTAATATTAGGAGTCAGACTTGGTGAGCAGCAGGACTTGCAGATCCTGATTGTTGTCATCTACAGGCATCTGTTTATAAAAATCACTTGGACATGAGGTTTTTTTCCAGTGTGTTCAAACATGTCTTATTCACTTCCAGTAACACTTAGAAGGATTCTGTGTGTTTGGTAAATACATTCAGCTTCTGATTCACTAAAGGATTATGTGGCTTTGTTGCCCGTTAAATGGCAGCAAACCAGAGGCTGCACATCTGTCTAATTCACAAAGGGTCAGGTTCACCTCAAACCAAATAACCATACAGATATCATCACTCTGTTCCAGTGCAGTGTGTCCACATTTAAAGGAGGTTTGATGCTCACATTTAGAGGAAAAAACAGCTCATATTTCTGTAAAGTAGTTTACTTTGGGTATGTGATGGATCTGTGTTTTAGGACAAATCTACAGGAATGCAAAGGAGTAAAAGAGCACTTTGGTATGTCTTTAAGCTGTGTGTGTTATATTCAATTATCAGAGTTATTTAAGCCAGATAATCAAAAGGCAGAACAGATCAACCTGTTTCATTGATCAAGGTACCTGGAAGCTGATTTTAATCCATTTAAGCCAGAATTATATCAGCTCTCAGCTGAAAAGCTCATGAATCCTTACCTGAGTTTTTTCAGTCTGCAGTTTGGACTCTTCAGTCCAGCAGAAAGCTGCTTCACTCCTGAATCCTGCAGGTTGTTGTTACTCAGGCCCAGTTCTGTCAGGCTGGAGGACTGGGAGCTGAGAACTGAGGACAGAGCTGCACAGCTTCTCTCTGAGAGGTTACAGCCACTCAGGCTGAGGAGGGAATGAGATGGAAGGAAATAACTTGATCGACACTAATCAATTAAACTACATTTGAATTTCATTATTGGAAGAATTCTGTTTCCCTGTTTGTTTCTGTTCATATGTCCATGGAAATAAAGTAAAAACATAAAATAAAAGAAGCTAAATAGAGTTTTTTTCTCTGTTAATAAGTAAAGAATGTATTTGAAAAGAAATATATCTATGTTGTACGTACATAGCTTTGTTGGAGGCTTTGATCACTGGCAGCAGCCTCAGAAGAGCCTCCTCTGAAGCAGAGTATTTCTTCAGGTCAAACTCATCCAAATCTTTTCCTGATGACAGTAAGATGAAGACCAGAGCTGACCACTGAGCAGGAGACAGTTTATCTGTGGAGAGACGTCCTGAACTCAGGGCCTGTTGGATCTCCTCCACCAGAGAACGATCATTCAGTTCATTCAGACAGTGGAACAGATTGATGCTTCTCTCTGCAGACAGATTCTCACTGATCTTCTTCTTGATGTAATCGACTGTTTCCTGATTGGTCTGTGAGCTACTTCCTGTCTGTGTCAGCAGGCCTCGTAGGAGCCTCTGATTGGTCTGCAGTGAAAGACCCAGGAGGAAGCGGAGGAACAGGTCCAGGTGTCCATTTGGACTCTGTAAGGCCTTGTTCACAGCACTCTGGTAGAAGAGAGTCTCTGTCAGTGTTTCAGACTCCTGAGACTTTGATTGTTCTTCCATCAGGTTGATTCCAGAGCTGATGAAGGTCAGATGCACATGAAGAGCAGCCAGAAACTCCTGAACACTCAGATGGATGAAGCAGAACACCTTCTCCTGGTACAGCCCTCTCTCCTCTCTAAAGATCTGTGTGAACACTCCTGAGTACACTGAGGCTGCTGAGATATCGATGCCACACTCTGTCAGGTCTGATTCATAGAAGATCAGGTTTCCTTTCTGCAGCTGCTCAAAAGCCAGTTTCCCCAGAGACTCAATCATCTTCCTGCTCTCTGGACTCCAGTGTGGATCTGTCTCAGCTCCTCCATCATACTTGACCTTCTTCACTTTGGCCTGAACCACCAGGAAGTGGATGTACATCTCAGTCAGGGTGTTGGGCAGCTCTGCTCCCTCTCTGGTTTCCAACACATCCTCCAGAACTGTAGCAGTGATCCAGCAGAAGACTGGGATGTGGCACATGATGTGGAGGCTTCGGGATGTCTGGATGTGGGAGATGATCCTGCTGGCCTGCTTCTTATCTCTGAATCTCTTCCTGAAGTACTCCTCCTTCTGTGGGTCAGTGAACCCTCTGACCTCTGTCACCATGCCAACACAGCCAGGAGGGATCTGATTGGCTGCTGCAGGTCGTGTGGTTATCCAGAGGCGAGCAGAGGGAAGCAGCTTCCCCCTGATGAGGTTTGTCAGCAGCACATCCACTGAGGTGGGCTCTGTAGCATCAGTCAGGGGCTCCTTGCTGTGGAAGTCCAGAGGAAGTCGACACTCATCCAGACCGTCAAAGATGAACACAACCTGGAACTGTTCAAAGCTGCAGATTCCTGCTTCTCTGGTCTCAGTAAAGAAGTGATGAATAAGTTCCACCAAGCTGAACTTTCTCTCTTTCAGCAGATTCAGCTCTCTGAAAGTGAATGGAAACATGAGCTGGATGTCCTGGTTGGCTTTGCCTTCAGCCCAGTCCAGAGTGAACTTCTGTGTTAAGACTGTTTTCCCAATGCCAGCCACTCCCTTTGTCATCACTGTTCTGATTGGTTCATCTCTTCCAGGTGGGACTTTAAAGATGTTTTCATGTCTGATGGATGTTTCTGCTCTGCCTGCTTTCCTGGATGCTGCTTCAATCTGTCTGACCTCATGTTCATCATTGACCTCTCCGGTCCCTCCCTCTGTGATGTGGAGCTCTGTGTAGATCTGATTCAGAAGGGTTGGCTTTCCTGCTTTAGGAATCCCCTCAAACACACACTGGAACTTCTTCTTCAGAGCAGATTTAAGTTTAAGTTGAGAAACTGAAGGAAGAAGCTCTAAATGACCACAACAAACAAGACTAAATTAGTTAGTAAGAAATCAATTCAACCAAATAAGTAATATTTGAACATCTGCTGTTCTGTGTGCTGAGACATCAGTAAATGTGTCCTTTATCCAGCAGGTTAAATCTTTAGAGGAATCCTCTTACTGCTCTGCAGACGGTCAGCCAACTCCTCCTGCTTCATTCTTCTCAGGAAGTGAACTGTGATCTTCACTAATGCCTCTCTGCTGCTCCTCTGCTCTTCATCCTCACCCTCCCTCTGATTCTCTAAGCATTCTGGGTAATCTGGACTCAGAACCTTCTGGATCTTCTTCAGCTCCTCCTTTACAAAAGTGAGCATGTTGTCCTCCAGCAGCTGGAACAGAAAACTATATGAATGAGCCACTCAGACTGAAACCATGGAGCCAAACATCAGATCCATGTTGGACACACTGACAACCCAATGGTCTACAGAGTGCAGCATGGAGAGGACTGTAAACAGAACAGATGGGAAAGTAGTTGTTGTACATGTACAGACCATAAAAATGGAGTCCAGCTGTGTTTGATGCTGCTGGGCAGACGGAACACTGGGACCCTCTGAGCTCTGCTGGTCCACTCTGTGGAGGAATCATGAAGAATGAGCTCACATTCTGTCTGTCCACACAGAGACCAACACAAGGTAAAGCTCCATCTACATGTGAATAGTTAATAAACCTCCCTGGAGAAGAATAAGTTCACAAGTGCTACTGAGCCCACTGAGAGTGTATGTAAGTTCTTATAACACTGAGAGAAGGAATATCTCCTTCACAATTTTCTAAAGTTCTTTTTTAAGTTGTTCTTAAAGTTGCTCTTCGTGCAGTAGAGCAGGACTGAACTGCTCAGGTTTCTGAGCAGGGACTGGGACTCCATTCCCTCAGAGATCCATAACACCACAAACTCTACTCTGAACATCCCCCCACTGAAGTGGGACCAGCAGAGGAGGCACAGGTAACAGAAGAGGGGGAAGAGAGGGAGACTGAAGGCTAAGTTAAACGTTAACCCCACAAACCAGCCATTCCAAGTCTCTTTCTCGCAAATTCCCAGTCACTCAATAACAAGATGGATGAGCTACAACTGCGGATTACCTTGTGCTGTTTGGATTACTGTGGGATTGTCATAATAGAGACTTGATTGGACTCTCTTACCCCCCTCACTGTGATCGAGCTAATGGGCCATGCTACGTGCAACAACAACAAAGACTGGCACTGTGTTCCCAATCCAGAAGCCGTGACAGCCGTGACCTCACAACAGTGAGGTGCAGGCCTGGTTCAAATCATGCGTTGAGACCTTCAAGTCTGGAGCAGGCAGGTAACCAGACACTTTTTACCGGGGCACGTACCCCTGTAAAAATGCGTTGTGCCCTAGTAAAAATTCCCAAATACATTTTTCAGACTACGCCAGGGATGTCCAAAGTCGGTCCTTGAGGGCCTCTGTCCTGCAGGTTTTAACCCATTTAGGCCTGAGACGCCTGGAAAAGAATGCCTGTAAAACCTACGGGCGATTTCAGAAAGACCCCCTAAAACCTGAAGTTTTTCTGGAAATTCAGCAATTACTAAATGATTGATTTCTCAGCCTCTGTAGCAGATAGAAACAAAATTCAAAAAGTATTTGAGAGCTTACACCTGTGGCTTTCTTTGGAAATTGAGTTTATTTATATACACCTTCACGAAAATAGAAAATGTAAAGTGCAGGAACAGCACTATTTTCAATAAAAAAAAAACAGTAATAAAATAAAATAAAAAGTCATGTGCAGGAACAGCGCTATTTTCAATAAAAAAAACAGTAATAAAATAAAATAAAATGTAATTTTATATTTAAATTATTTATTTAATCTCTTCGTACTGGCAGCACAAGGAGCCCATACACATTCCAATAAACGTTTTCATCTCCGGCACAGTTACGTGTGACCACCTTGCCATCTTTGCTCGAGCTGGAGTCTGAAGTACCTGGTCACTGTATCTATTCGTCTCGGAAACTAAATGCGCCCAAAGCTCCTCAGTAAAAATATGATTAAATGCCTGCAACGGTGTGGCATCTGCAGGTAAATCGACTTTCACCCCTGGTGTGCGGTTGAAATCTCTCCGTCGATTACGGTGGTAATTGTCAGTCTTCCACTCACATTCAAACCCTTCAAAATCATCTTCAAACATATGTGCTAGCCATAAATCTCCATCAGTTGGGTCAGCACGTTCATCAGCATCATCAAAGCCAAGAAACTCCTCACAATCGCTCCCGTCTGAAATGTCTTCCCACTGAAAGTCCTCCATGCTTGTTCGATGAAACTTAACTTTTTTTTTTTTTTTCGATGTAACTTAACTTCAAAACAATGACACGAGGAACATGACGACACTCTCACGTGTCTATTATAATGCATTTAATTAGCGCAGAGGTCAATAATGGACGTGTACGCTTTCCCGGCCTTAAGGGTAGAATAACGAAACAGCGCCCCCCGGCTTTAAAGGTAGAAATGCGGCAACGCTTTCCCGGCCTCAATGGGGTAAATGTTGCCCTGCTTCAACACACCTGATTCAGATTAAATTCGATTAAATTCAATTCATTTTTATTTATATAGCGCCAAATACAACAAATGTCATCTCAAGGAAAATAGATAATAAAGTCCAATTCAAGCCAATTCGAATTCAATTAATTGTAATCATAATTATTCATAAAATAATAGATTTCGTTCATATAGAGCCAGTTCAAAAACAATTTCCTAGCTAAGGAAACCAACAGATTGCACTGAAACTTTTTTCTTTTTCGGTCCAATCTCCCGTCCGGAGCGTGCCTGAGGCGACTGTGGAGAGAAACGACTCCCTTTTAACAGGAAGAAACCTCTGGCAGAACCAGACTCAGGAAGGGTGGCCATCCGCCTCGACCAGCTGGGGTTTGAGAAGACAGAAAAGGGGGGGGGGGGGGGGGGCGGCGGCACTGTAACACCATTCAAAGGATATCTGTTGGAACAGGGAAATACGAGTTAATGACCACAATAATGTCACATATACATAAAGAGAGTAAAGTGAGGAAAGGTGTGACAGATGAGGCCCCCCAGCAGTCTAGGCCTATAGCAGCTTAACTATGGGATGTTTCAGGATCACCTGAGCCATCCCTAACTATAAGCTTTATCAAAAAGGAAAGTTTTAAGCCTGGTCTTAAAAGTGGAAAGGGTGTCTGCTTCCCGGACATTTACTGGCAGCTTATTCCACAATAGAGGGGCCTGATAACTGAAGGCTCTGCCTCCCATTCTACTTTTAGAAACTCTGGGAACCTCAAGTAAACCTGCAGTTTGGGAACGAAGTGCTCTGTTAGGAAAATATCTTACAATGAGATCTTTAAGATATGATGGAGCTCGGTCATTAAGAGCTTTATACGTAAGGAGAAGAATCTTAAATTCTATTCTGAATTTAACAGGGAGCCAATGAAGAGAAGCTAAAACTGGAGAAATATGATCTCTCCTGTTAGTTCTCATCAGAACTCTGGCTGCAGCATTTTGGATCAGCTGGAGGCTTTTCAGAGAATATGTGGGACAGCCCAATAATAAAGAATTACAGTAGTCCAATCTTGAAGTAACAAATGCATAGAGCAGTTTTTCTGCATCACTCTGAGACAGGATGTTCCTGATTTTAACAATATTACGAAGGTGAAAGAAGGCAGTCCTAGAAACCTGTTTTATATGCGAGTCAAATGATAAATTCTGGTCAAAAATAACTCCAAGGTTCCTCACTGTAGAACTAGAAGCCAAGGAAATACCATCTAGAGTAACTATATAGCTAGACAATTTCTCCCTGAAACGCTCAGGTCCAAAGATAACGACTTCAGTTTTGTCTGAATTTAGAAGCAGACAGTTCTGAGTCATTCAGGTCTTTATGTCTTTAAGACATGCTTGTAGTCTGACCAACCTATTGGGTTCATCTGGTTTTATAGATAAGTACAGCTGAGTATCATCAGCATAGCAGTGGAAATTTGTGTCATGCTGTCTAATAATGTTACCTAATGGAAGCATGTATAAAGTGAAAAGAATCGGTCCAAGCACAGAACCCTGGGGAACTCCATGACTTACTCTGGTGTGTGAGGAAGATTCTTCATTTACAAGAACAAACTGAAATCTATCGGATAAATATGACTTAAACCAGCCTAATGCAGTTCCTTTAATCCCAATAACATGTTCAAGTCTCTGTAATAAGATACTGTGATCGACCGTATCAAATGCAGCACTGAGATCCAACAGGACAAGCACAGACACAAGTCCGCTATCAGAGGCTAAGAGGAGATCATTGGTAACTTTCAGCAGTGCTGTTTCTGTGCTATGATGCACTCTGAATCCTGACTGAAACTCTTCAAACAGATTATTTCTGTGTAAATGATCACAAAGCTGAGCTGCAACTATTTTTTCATGAACTTTAGACATAAAAAGGGAGATTGGATATAAGTCTATAATGAGCCAACACTTCTGAATCAAGAGTAGGTTTTTTAAGTAAAGGTTTAATTACAGCAACCTTAAAAGGCTGAGGTACATATCCTGTCAACAAAGACAGATTGATCAAATCCAATATGGAATTGTCAATTAATGGGAAAACCACCTTGAACAGTCTGGTTGGGATTGGGTCTAAAACACAAGTTGATGGTTTAGAAGAGACTATTGCTGTTGTTAGTTCAGAGAGATCAACTGGACAGAAGCCGTCTAAATATAAATCAGGTTCTAAAGATACTTCTAAAGCTGCTGTACTTGATGATACATCACTGATAATAGTGGGAAGGACTCAACTCTATCAATCTTCTCTCTGATAGAAACTATTTTATTGATAAAGAAGCTCATGAAATCATCACTGCTGAGAGTTAAAGGAATTAAAGGAATAACTGGCTCAGCAGAGCTCGGACTCTTAGTCAGACTGGCTACAGTGCTGAAAAGAAACCTGGGATTGTTCTTATTCTCTTCTATCAATGATGAATAATAAGCAGCTCTAGCTTTACGAAGGGCTTTCTTATACGTTATTAAACTATCTTTCCAGACTAATTGAGACTTCAAAATTAGAGAAACGCCACTGTCTCTCCAGCTTGCTTGCAGCTGTGAATTATACCAAGGAGCCAGCCTCTTCTGACTGATTACCTTCCTTTTCAGAGGGGCAACATTGTCCAGTGCTGTACGCATTGAAACTATAGTGCTGTAAACAAGAGAGTCAAGTGTTGCTGAAGTAAAGTTTAGGTAGTCGTCCTCTGTCATATCTGCACATGGCAGTGAAGAAAAGGATGATGGAATTAATTCTTTAAATCTGGTTACAGCATCCTCTGATAGACACCTTCTATATGTAAATTTCTTCTCAGAAACTGTATAGTCAAGTAATGTACTCAAAGGTTATCAGAAAATGGTCAGATAAGACAGAGTTAAGAGGGAACACTGTTAACTGTTCACTCTCAATGCCATAACTCAGCACAAGATCAAGGGTGTGATTAAGGCAGTGAGTCGGTCTGTGAACACTCTGAGAAAATCCAATAGAGTCCAATATAGAATTAAAGTTCATATTCAGGCTGTCATTTTCAACATCTTCTTGAATATTAAAGTCACCCACTACAATGACTTTATTTACAACAAACACAAGAGGTTTCTGTGATTTCCACTTTGCGTGGGAAAAACTGAGAATCAGAGATTCAAAAGAGAAACTAATCTTGGGTCTGGGACTGATTAGTAACCCTGATCTGAAAATAGCTGCCACTCCTCCTCCTCTGCCTGTGGTTCGAGGAACGTGAACATTTAAACAGTCACAGGGAGTTGCTTCATTAATGCTAACATGATCCTCCTGCTGCAGCCAGGTTTCTGTAAGACAAAATATATCAATATGATGATCACAAATCAACTCATTCACTAACAGAGACTTCGAAAGGGGAGATCTGATATTCAGCAAACCACATTTAATAGTTTGATGTTTTTGTTCAGTTAAAGTTTTTGTTTTAATTTTTTTTTGCACAAGAGGATTTGCTCCTTTTGTGTTAAAGCAATACAATGTAACTTCTCAAAAAGCCCACTGTGGAGCTCCCCCTACAGGCTTGGAGGTAATGTACGGTTACACTGTCGTAAATACAACACCCTTTTGCTTTCACGTTTCACGTTTGTTGACGAACCGGCGAGGAGTCAGAAGGTGCAAGCTATGTCGACTGAGAAGGTAAGAGTAATCAAATGTACCTGGGAGCGTGAGAGGGGTCTATTTGTTTGTTTTTGTGTGCCAGAAAGCAAGTCGAAGTACTTCCGCTCAGCTCCCGGGCTGCTCCAGCAAAGTTACATAGCGCAGTTATTCCAACTCAGACCCCTGAAGGGCATAGGAGACAGGCCAATCGTAATATTAAAACTCATTCTAGCCGCACAATTTTTTTCAAGCTGTTATTGTGGGAGAAGGATGTCATGACATGTTCATGACTTCTGGCCTAGTTACATCCTGGGCCTTGTTGATGGTTAGAATGAGCGTGTTTATGATAAACTGCGAAAGCTAGGCGCCTCCAGAGAGGGCCACGTACACTTGTTATGATAAAACGGTATAAAAGGGTGTCCCAGAATGAAGACGGTGGACATTTTGTACATTCTGTATGCACGTTTTGCTGTGACAGTTTGTTCAATAAATTCCCCAATGGACTGCTGACCGACCGCGTACTCGTCTCTATTTTCTCCACAACATAATGGTGACCCCGAGTGCGTGAGATTTTGGCAGCTGGAGCCGGACGGGACGCGTCCTCTGTGCGCCGACAGCCGAGATCAGTCGTTAAACCTGCAGGTACGACATATTTTTTCCTTTTTTTCTGAAAACGGCGGTGTCTGTTGCTGGTGTACAGGTGACGGGCCTCCGACAGCTCCACAAATTTAAAAGAACACGGGAGAAGGACGAGTATATTCGGTAAGCATCTCATTGTTACCTCTGCGCAGGGGGGCTGTTGAAATTGTTGAAATTGTGGGCCAAGGGGAGCCAAGTGTTTTAATTGAGATAAAAATTGGGTGAACAGCAGCTTATGTGAGTTGTAAAGCAGACAGCTGTGAGCAGTTGGTCGGGCTATCGTGTGATGTATTGTTGTGATAATTAAGAAGGACTAGTCGCTCATGCTCGGGCAGGGAATAAATCGATGAGTTTAAACTGGAATAATAGATACGCTTTTAGAGCAGGCAGGGTGGAAATCACCCGCTCATAGTGATGTCATAAAGCCGACGGCCGACCTTTAATGCATTGGGGGTTCGGGCTACCGTGGGATTATGGTTTGCATTAGTCATTAATATATGTGAAGAATTATTTTCACTAGTCAAGGAGTAGACGAATGCTGGTATTTGATTGACTTGCGAACATAAAAGTTTGGAGGTGGAATCAAAACGGCAGTTCAAGAAAACTCTGAAAAAGTCAATTCCAGTTCTATACGGGCACATTTTAAGTATATATGTTTATATCATTTTATATATCTGCTTAGAACTCTTTGGAGTTATCCGAGACCTCAGTATAAAGACATTTGGAGAAGAAAAGTCAAATTCGTTTATGAAATTGGCCACAGGAGATTTTTATTAAGAGGTCACAGCGAAGCTGATAAATACACGTCAGCATTTGCTGCATTGGTCAAGAAACCATATCACAAGGCTTGTAGGGAAAACACATTTTGTATTCCATATATTGCCGACACCAACATCTCCTGAAAAAATTAAAAGTCTAATTGAAAGAAATTGATAATTTAAAAATGTGAAGATTTGAACGGTGACTGATACAAAACTTTTGACCGACTGACTTGAGTGTGTGGGACCGGTCTCTGTTGTCTGTCAATGTGTGTGTGAAATCTGATGTTTGTGTGAATCAAGAAAGAGAAGAAAAGAGAAAAGGTTCTGACTCATATCATCCCTTGACTTTTGAGTATTCGTAGTATTTTAATTCACACTCAGATTTGCTTCATTAGCATAACTGGCTTTATGGTCATAATTTGCTTCACTGGTATAATCTGCTTAATTGTGATAGTTGCCGCATTAATAACTTGGGGAAATAAGGTGTTGTTGCCGAAATGTGCTGTTATTTTTAAACGCTGTGGGTTTCTTTCTTTAAGACTCTATATTTTCGTTGAGTGCATCTTGTTATTATTGAATACTGCTGTGATTGGTGTTAAGTTTCTAAAGTTCTATTCTTAACAGGCGAGTGAATTGTGTTCCGGCTCTCAGGGGGACAGAGGGTGCTGCGCGTTCACGAGGCCGGTGTGGAGGCGCGGGCTCTGGCCTTGAGAGTTTCCTGCTGCTTCAAATGTTCGTGTGTGATCACACTTTCTTTCCTTGTGTCTTCCAGGGGCAATTTATGGTTGAACTGTAATAATTATTAGTTTTCTTTAGGTAATGTGCTAATTGCGGAGTTGCTATCAGTCGAGTAATGAGGGTTTCGCAATCCTAGAGAAGAGGTTGCTGTCTCTAGTCAAGTTGAATGTGACATTCCTGATAAAGTAAGTTTTTCGCTTATGCATTGTTTCTGTATCTTTTGATTTGTAGTTTCCCTGTCCACAGCGTGTTAAATTGTATTTCTTTCTCTTTCTTAACAAATGCCATTTCGAGGTGAAGAATAGTGCAACTGTTATTTCTGTGTTAAATTGTATTTCTTCTCTGTCCAGCTGAAAGTTTGTATTTCCTCCTTTTTCTTAACTTGTTACAAAGTGTGACAAACGCCATTTTGAGTTTGGGTGTGGTTCAAGTGTTATGTCTGGTCCAATTGTTATGATTGGGAGGAGTTAATAACAGCCTGGGAGGTAGACTAAGTGGTGTGTTCATATTTGATTGGTTACAATTCACGTGGTTCGCTGGAGGCGGGCTTAGAGGTGTGTTCATATTTCATTGGTTAGAAGTTACGTGTCGTAGACGTGTTTCATTGGAGTCGGATTTAGAGGTGTGTTCAGAGTTCATTGGTCGAAATTGACGTAGCTGTGACGTGCATTGTATCATCTGGATTGGTGGAGGACATTGTGTGTGGATTGGATCAGAAACATCCGGGTGTGACCAAGGGTTGGGGCGGCGCCAAGCCTGAGTCACTTTAAACAGAGTAAGCAATAACTAGCATTGTTTAGCAATAAATTAGAATTGATTAGCAATAATTAGCAATAAATTAGCATAAATTAGCATTGATTAGCAATAACTAGCATTGATTAGCAATAATTAGCAATAAATTAGCATAAATTAGCATTGGTTAGCAATCGATAGCATTGATTAGCAATAATTAGCATTAAATAGCATAATTAGCATTCGATTAGCATTGGTCAACAAGGAAGCTAGTATTGATTAGCAATAGTTAGCATTGTTAGCATCTGTTAGCATTTGTTAGCATTTCGTTAGCCATAATTAGCATTGATCAGAAACACAATTAGCATTGATCAACAATAGCAATAAGGCAAATATTGGTTTAAATCTTAATTGGCAATAAGCTAGCATTCATTAACAACAGCTGGGAAACCAACAGCAGTTGGCATTGGATAGCAAACAATAGCATTAACAATAAGCTAATAAGAACCTAACTCCCAATTAGGAATCAAAATAGCAACGAGCTATATTAGCTTAACAGTAGCATTGATAATATCCAATCCAATAATTAGCTGCATCTAAGCTAAATTTAGCCGAGCATTAAATAAGCAGTAGAGTTGAATAATTAGGAAATTTAGAAATTGGTCTTCAAAATTTGTTTGAAAAAAAAAAAAAAAAATTAGGAAATTTAGAAATTGGTCTTCAAAATTTGTTTGAAAAAAAAAAAAAAAAAAAAAAAAAAAAAAAAAAAAGGGGGGGGAGGGATAATAATAATTATTATTCCCGGTTCTAGGGAACTAACTAGGTGAGACGATGGATGTAACACCAACAATAATCGTTAGCGCTAGGCATCCAGGACGTTACAAAGACATTCAAAAGTTATCTCAAAAATGGGAAAAAAGAACCAAAAATATGTTCCCACCCTGGCCAAAGGATGGCACTTTCGACGTAGCTGTCTGTGAAGTTATGGAACAAAGAATCAACGACCACAAATCAAAAAACAAAAGCAAAAAGAGACAGAAAAAGAGGGAGCTTGAATTAGAAATTTTGCACTTCTTTGAAACTGAAGGTCGTCGTTACAGAAGGAATTTGAAGGAAGGTGTAGCCATACTGAGGGGGGAACAGCCGGTAGTGGAGAAGGTCAAGCAGCATGAGTCTGCAGGACTATATCCAACACTGTCAGGGGTGATGAACATAAAAGGAGACTTTGAGATGAAAAATCAGGAAGTACCTTATGTACGCCCTGAACCACAAACAGCGGCTTCGAGCAGTCAGGGAGTTCCTGAGCCAGGCGCTGTCGGTGGTTCAGATCAGGTTGCAAGGGGAAACCCCCCACAATATCAGGCAGCGTCAGATCAAAAACCATCATGTGATCAATGTTCATCTTGCACGGAACACAACAGTCCAACGGCTTCAACATCAGCCCAGGCCTTAGGTTATCCGAAACCACTATCTGTTGTAGAGGTTAGGAGTCCAACAGCCTCAGCTTCAGCAACGGAACAGGCCTCAGATCACCAAAAAGCACTACACCTAGATCGTACCACCACTCCCATAGTAGAAAAGTCTATACTACAGGAAAGGACGTCACAAGAAAAATCCATGTTACATGAAAGGCCTCCCAAACATTGTAGTACGGCCAGGAAGACACCACACGGGTTAGACTGTTATGCAGAATATGAGGGGAAACTTACAGAAGATTCATATTGGATAGAGCATGCTCATTCCATGGTTGATTTACAGCAAGAGATAAATCAAGCAGAAAAGCAGGTTCAGGAACAGGATCCACCCGGCCAGCAGGGAAACGGCAGGGACAGAGAGTTTAATTTAAGATACCGACCAAATATTCATGCACCACAGAAATATACTGCGGGTAATTTTCCGATTTTGGTGAATGGGATGCAGGGACAGTATGTGCCGTGGCAGATGCTCGACCTAGCGGGGCTGGTTGCCAGACTGCCGGACATTCACACAGGTGCAAGCAAATGGATAAGAGCTTTTGAACAAGAAACTGTGGGCAAACTGTTGGCGGTGGGAGACATCAAGGCCGTGTGGGCAAGGTGTTTTGGAACTACTACCATGGAGGGCATTTTGAGAAACAGTATGAATGGCTGGATGGTGGGCCATCGAGCAGATGGAATTGGGTTCGATGCACATCGACCTGCACTGTGGGGAGCTCTGCGAGCTGAGTATCCTACGAAAACGGATCCAAAAGCGTTAAAGAGCGATACACTGTTGGATACAGATAATCCAGCGGCGTACGTTGCACGCCAGTTGGAAAGATGGAAACAAGAACTGGAACAAGACATTGAACCTAACACAGTGCTCAACTCTGTGTTCAGAGACTCTATCCTAGAAGCCATGCCCGACCCAGTTCGAGCGAGGCTGGAGGATGTGGTAGAGTTGAAATCAATGACACATGCGGCATTCCGGGATAATGTTGTGCATGCTATTGACAAATACAGGCAAAGTGAACGGAAACGGAAGGAGCAGGATAGGAACTTGCAGAGGAAACTCACACAGATGCAGTTGGAAGGACCAAAGGTGGGAGGCCAGGCCCTGATGACACCGGGGACCACTGAACAGGTACCTCCACCCTTTGCACCCTCTACACCTTCTACACCCTCTGCACCCTTTCAACCCGTCACACCTCAAGCCTACCCGCAACCACCATACACACCACGGGCAGGAGGACGAGGCCAGTATCGAGCCCAGAGAGGGTTCGGGAGAGGCACAGCTGGGAGACGGAGGTCCTCGGGAGCATGTTGGACTTGTGGCGAGGTTGGACACTTTGCTGACAGATGTCCGCGAGCACCAGGAAACCAGAATGTGCGGCAGGACCGCGGCCAGTCCCCGCGGGGTGGATCAAGTGGCCCGGCAGGCCCATGGGTGAGTCCAAACTTTGGTTATTAGGGGTGCCCACAGAGTCCTAGAGGGGAGGGTCAGTTTCCAGTCGTAATGATGGGAGCTGATGAAGAACCGATGCTGCAGGTTCTAATTGAGGATGAGCCAACTCCAATGTTGGTGGACACTGGAGCCACCTACACTTGTGTAAGTCAACATTATGCCACACACCTCCCCATGTCAAATAAATTTATTGAGACAATAGGATTCTCGGGAATTAAGCAGCTAGTACAAATGACCGCCCCCGTGCGCATCTCCACAGGGGAAAATGAAATCAGGATGCCAATCGGGGTATCGGTTCAGACTCCCCTTAACTTGCTGGGGAGGGATGCTCTGTGCAAATTAAAAATTAAGATTTGGTGTTCACCGCAAGGCATAATCTTGGATAAAAGAGGTCTGGAGTTTCCAGAGTCAACACAGGCAGACACAGCAAGAATCTATTGGTTGGGAGACATTTCTGAGCCAGTAACAGTGGCTTGGAACAAATGGGAAAAATACCTTCAAGCCCAGTGCCCTAAAGCAAGGAAACCTACGCTGGATTATCATTGTACAATGTATTATGATGTTTCAAAAAGTGGAGAGTTCGAAGAGCCATGGGACAAACAAACGGAACACTCTGAGATAAATTTGACAACTCAATACATTATCATTGGAAAACAAGGGGCAGCCATGAATGTGGAATCAAATGCATTTATTTCAAAATGGTACAATGTGCCAGAATCTGCTCCACATGTTACTTTGTTGGTGAATGAGAATTTCAAAGCAAAGGATGTGGGGCCCATGATGAAAACAGCGTTAGGAGTAAAGTGGGAGCGAACAGAGAATCCGTTAATTTTCCAATCACAGGATGCCACGATGATTAAAATCCTATGCAGCGTGGCAGCATTGGCGAAACCGCAGGCTGTTATGGCATTGGCGAACCAAGCAGTCCAGACAGCTAAGCAAAGTGAGACACAAAGTGTTGAGAATGATTTGTTGAAAGAAATGATAGCTCACGTCCCAAACCAAGTGTGGTCTAAGAATGAGGCCGATGTTGGTTTGGTGAAATCTGCTAACCCAGTGAAAGTAGAGTTAAGACCTAATGTCAAACTTCCTAATCGTCCTCAGTATCCACTCAAGCCAGAAGCAGAGGAGGGGGTAAGTGGGACAGTAGAAGGTTTTGTTGGAAAAGGAGTGTTGGTTGAGACAGTCAGTGTGTGTAATACTCCAATATTTCCAGTACTGAAGGCAGACAAATCTAAATACAGGTTAGCACATGACTTGCGCATGATAAACGCGATTGTGGAAGATTGGCCAGCAGAGGTGCCAAATCCATACACACTCCTCACCAACGTGCCTCCTGACGCAAAATTTTTCACAGTAATTGATTTATGTTCTGCATTTTTCAGCGTTCCTCTAGCTGAGGAATCCCAGTATTTGTTCGCATTCACATACAGAGGTAAGAAGTACACCTACACCAGACTTCCTCAAGGGTTTAAACACAGCCCTCATGTGTTTAACCAGCTCCTTGGACAGGACCTAGAGGGCCTCGCATTGAACGGTACCCTACTACGCTAGGTTGATGATCTCTTGCTGTGCGCACCAACACTTGAGGCATGTCATCAGGACTCTATGAAGATCCTTGAGAGGCTAGCAGAGGGAGGGTACAAAGTTTCTAAATCAAAACTGCAGTATTGTCAACCTAAAGTAGATTATCTGGGGAGGGTAATCTCGCAGGGAACGATTGCTATTTCCCCAACACACTTGGAGGGAGTGAGTAAAGCACCATGTCCAAAAACAATCGAGGAAATGATGATCTTTTTGGGGATGACAGGTTTCAGTGCAGATTGGATAGAAGATTATGCAATTAAATGCGCTCCCCTGAGAGGGATCATGAAACAATCCAAAGACCAAAGGTTGAAAGCACCACTGGAGTGGACCAGCGAGGCTAAGTTAGCCTTCGAAAGTTTGAAACAGGATTTGCAAAAAGCACCAACACTGGCAATACCAGACTATGAGAAGCCATTTTTCTTATATGTCTCGAACAGACACAACATGTATGCTTCTGCAGTGCTGATGCAGGAAACGTGTAGTGGTCGAAGAAAACAAGCCATTGCGTATTACAGTACAAAATTGGATAATGTTGTACAAGGCTGGCCACCGTGTTATCAAGGGTTGGCCGCAGTGCAGTATGCTTATGAGAAAGCATCCACAATAACAATGGGGTATCCAGTCAACATCATGACACACCATAACATCTCAGAACTAATAAATCAGGGAAAGTATGTTGTGACTCAGGCGAGGTGTTTGCAGTTTATGCATCTGTTGACATATCCGGATGTGAGAATACAGAAGTGTACTACATTGAATCCGGCGGATGTCATTCCACTCGAGTTTGAAGGAGAACCACATGAGTGTGTAGCAGAAACTATGAGATATACCAAATTGAGACCTGATTTAGAAGCAACTCCGCTTGGGCGGGCTGATGTCACATACTTTGTGGATGGTTCATGTTTCAGAGATCATTTGGGTAATCATGCAGGTTTTGCAGTCGTGAAGCAGGAGGACGGAGACTTTGTGACGGTGAAGGCTGAGAAGTGTGAACAGCCATGTTCGGCACAGTTGGCTGAACTGAGGGCATTAACGGAAGCATGTCGACTGGCGAAGGGTAAGGTTGCAAATGTGTACACAGATTCTGCATATGCTCATGGTATTTGCTATTTGTTTGGAGCAGTTTGGAAGCAGAGAGGATTCAGAAGGGCAGACGGGAGTCCAGTGCGGCACGAGGTCCAAGTGAGGGAGCTGATTGCAGCCATGATGCTCCCCTCGAAACTGGCAGTGATAAAGTGTCAGGCACATCGGAAAGGTAACGAGATGGTCAGTAAAGGTAATAACGCGGCTGATGAAGCAGCGAAAGTAGCATCAGGGTGCCAGGTGGCCGTTTTGGCACCGATGGTGTCACTGGAGCCAGTTGTCACGCCAGAAGACATCATTCTAATGCAACAGGAAGCAGGGGTGGGGGAGCACGATGTCTGGATGCGGAGGGGCGCCACGAAGAACGAAAAGGGATTGTGGAGATCACAGGATGGTCTCCTGGTGGCACCAGTGGCTCTGCTGACAATGCTGATCTCTGATGTTCACAGTGTGGATCACTGCGCCAGGGCAGAGGTAGTGAAAAAGGTAAAACAACAAGGTTATTGGTCACCATACATGCATGCAATGGTTGATGAAGTGTTGGGTCAATGTGAAATCTGTGCACAGAATAATGTGCGAAAGGGTGTGAAGACACCAGTGGGACACATTCCGGTGCCAGAAGGACCCTTTAAGTCATTGGTCATAGACTATGTGGACATGATTAAAACAGTACAAGGGAAAAGGTACATGCTAGTGGTGATTGATCGTTTCAGCCGGTGGGTCGAAGCAACTCCATCCAAGGATTTGGGAGCAGAGACGGTCGTGAAGTTTTTGGTAAGAGAGGTGATTCCTCGGTTTGGCATTCCAGCAGAGATTAGCTCAGATAACGGCTCAGCATTTGTTCAGAAGGTGGCGAAAGGCATTCTGCAGCAGCTGCGAATTAAGCAGCGCTGCGGGGCCGTTTATCACCCACAAAGTCAAGGGATGGTTGAGAGAATCAATGGAACCTTGAAAGTGAAATTGAATAAAATCTGTGCTTCAACTAAACTAAACTGGGTAGATGCTTTGCCGCTTGCACTAATGAGCTATCGTATGCAGACTCATAGAGTCACGCACCTAACACCGCATGAAATGCTAACGGGTCGACCCATGCCGGCACCTCAGTTGAGAGGTCCATTTAAAGGGCCCCCACTTGAACAGTTGCAAACAGAGTTGAAAGCTTATATGAGGCAGCTGACTGCAATCCACAGAACAATCTATCTACGGGAGAAGTCCAGAGACGTGAGTCTCGAGCAGCCGGTTGAGAGACCAGTGGTGCCAGGCGACCAGGTGTACATCAAAGTGTTCCGAAGGAAGTGGCACGAGCCAAGACGAGAAGGACCGTACGCAGTGGTGCGAGCAACGCCAACAGCAGTTCAAGTGGAAGGTAGCAACACATGGTACCATTTGAATCACTGCACTAAGGTTCGGGTTAAAGGCACAGACGGAGTTCAGTCCGAGGGGGAGAATGAACGAAAGGAAGATGTTAAGATTTCTGACACTGATGAGCATCCAGGTGTGGGTGTGGGCCGACGGTATGGGCTCAGGAGAGCAAGGCCTGGAGGTGTGGGACGGGATTCCACATCCAAGAGAGGCGGGAAGGGGTCCAGTGAGGAAGACACCGAGCGGGGGAAGTAGCCAGCCTGGGTCAGATGAGTATGATGCAACAACACACACCCACTCGGACCATGCCGCGCCACAAACTTTGCCAGCATTACACACTAGAGCTACTCATGAGAAGGCAGATGTTAAGCTTGAATTTAAGTATGTTGGAATAAAGGATGGTGAGGAAGTGTGGATCATGGGTCCGGTGGAGGAGACGACCAAGCCACCGCCTCCGGACGCTACAACGAAGGGACAATCTGGGAAAATCAGGGTGTCCTCGGGCCAGAAAGGAGTTGTTCACAATGGTGGTAAGAATAGGAAGATGTCTCGTGAGAATCTAGGGGGACTTGATACCATTAGCACTACAGGACGGAAGAATCATGTTAATCCAAGAACATATGGAGGGTACATGCACAGGAAGAGGCAGGAAAACAGTGTAAGTGTGGAAGATGGTTTGTGGGGGAAGGCAGCACAGAATATGTGGTATAGATGGGCATGGTACACTACAAGAGAACTAACGGCGACGGAGTGCCTCATATGCGCAGACGCTCCGGGGGCATTGCCTGTTGTTGTTCCAGAGCCACACACCTTCAGGGACTGTGCAGTGGTCCAGCAACGGGAATGCAGAGAAGGTAGGTTTACACCGCAGAAGGATAAATGGTTATTGTTTGAACTTCCTATGTGTGGGATTAAGTGCAGATTGATGTTTGGGGCAAATAAATTACAGGACTTTTTCAAAAAAGGGAGGGGCCACAAATTGGAGTCATCGTGTGCTGAATTTAATCTTAGTACAACACAGGACGGGCCTCCGACTGATTATAGAGTAGATTACGATGGTGAGTTTGAATGCTTTACGAGTGGTGGATTTACTAATGACAGTGGAACTCACGTAGGTAATACTACCGTTAAATGCAACGTCACATGGGTTTTATCTTGGTTTCCACACGCAAATATGAAACCAATATTTATCAGGAAACCTGTGTGGTTTGAAAATCCAGTTCCTTTGGATCAAAAATGTGAGGATATCGAAATGACAATTCCGACTCTCTACCTGTTTGGGGATCAGACACATCCAATAGCTGATAGCTACTGGATGTGTGGAGATGATGTTTTGTTAAATGTGTTACCCAACAGGTGGATAGGTCTGTGTGCACTTGTGAGGATGAAAACTTCGGTTGTGTTAGTGTACGACAAGGTAAACGAGTTACTGGGGTTGGATGTGGAAAATGGGAGAGTTAAAAGATCTAGTGGTGATTATATCATGGATAAGCACGTTTACTTGGATGCGATAGGGCAGCCGAGAGGGATTCCTTTTGAGTTCAAAGCACGCAGTGAGGTTGCAGCTGGATTTGAGTCTATTTTGCCGTGGATCACGATTAACAAAAATGTGGAGTGGATTAATTACATTTATTACAACCAACAGAGAATTCTTAACTACACGAGTGAAGGGCTTGCAGCCTTTGGAGAACAACTACATGAGACGAGTAGGATGGCTTGGCAGAACAGACAAGCTTTGGATTGGATATTAGCGGAGAAAGGTGGCGTTTGCCAGATGGTTGGGGAAAAATGTTGTACATTTATACCCGGGAATACTGCAGCTGATGGTACGTTCACAACGGCCATGAAGAAGATCAGGGAGCTGAAGGAGGAGCTAAAGAGTAATGCTGGTGGTGGTGAAGGGTGGTGGACTGGTCTGGATGGGATTTTGGGAGAGTGGGGAGCGATGGCAGTGAAGGCGGGATTAGCTATGTTGTCAATATTCATAATGGTTGCCCTATTGGTGTGTTGCATTATACCCATTCTGAGGAGGTGGTTGCTGCAAGTGATGTTCAAACGAAGTATGGAACAAACCAGGAGGCAGATGACCATGCGGGACCAGGTCTGAGGACCAGCGCATGGGAGAGCGGGCCAACGAAGGAAGGTTATCAACGGACGGTTCACATGATTCTTTCCTCGAGGGTGGAACCACGGTTAGTAGGATAGGGAGAAGAGATGCTGAAGATCTCTTTGATTGGGAGTGACGTACTGGCGACCTCTCCTCCCAGAGTTAGCTTAGCAGTTCCAGACCCAGCCGGACGGATGTTCGGCCAGAAGCAGACGAGACCAGAGCACAGGAGATGGGACGGGACTGGAGGGGCTGCATTACATTGCTTTTTATTACCTTTGTTGTGTGATAATCCATAATTTTATGTATTGTACTCGAGACGAAACTGTGATTAATCGGTTTGATGGTCGTGTATTCATTCTATGTTTATTATCAATCAAAACTGATCACTGATATGTCCATTGCCAACTGTGTCAGTCAACTGTTCGGAGTGCGACCTTGGTAAAGTGGTCGGTCGCCAGGTGGGGTGGGGCCGTAGGTGAGTTTTCCCAAGATAAGAACATGACTTACGGAAGTAGCAGTCGGTGGGTTTTTCGCACCTATGCACTGCGAACAGTGGACAATTATGTTGGCAATGTAAAACTTGTAGTGTTGGTGAATGCAATATCGTGTAAATTAATTTAATCATTTGATGTGATTAGAGTACGCATATATATATTCCTTTTCAGTTCTTCAAATTGGTCCCGTTGATTGATATTGTAGAATTATTAGAATAATTTAGTGTGATTATGTTAATTAATTCTTAATTAACTATGTGGGATGATTTTCTTTCATTTTAGATTATTTCTTTATTAAATCACTGATAAGTGATTTCAGGGGGGACTATGTGGGAGAAGGATGTCATGACATGTTCATGACTTCTGGCCTAGTTACATCCTGGGCCTTGTTGATGGTTAGAATGAGCGTGTTTATGATAAACTGCGAAAGCTAGGCGCCTCCAGAGAGGGCCACGTACACTTGTTATGATAAAACGGTATAAAAGGGTGTCCCAGAATGAAGACGGTGGACATTTTGTACATTCTGTATGCACGTTTTGCTGTGACAGTTTGTTCAATAAATTCCCCAATGGACTGCTGACCGACCGCGTACTCGTCTCTATTTTCTCCACAACATTATTTTAAGGTAGAAATGTTACATAGTATTGCTTTAATTGATTGGGTGGGTAGCAGCAGGTGGGAAGCTGCAGAGAAGTGTGTAAGACTACAACTCTGCACCTTGGTCTGAGCCCTGGGTTGTCATGTTTTAGGGTGGCAAATAAATTCATCCATATTTCTAGAAATGAGAGCTGCTCCTTCCAAAGTGGGATGGATGCCGTCTCTCCTCATCAGACCAGGTTTTCTCCAGAAAGATTGCCAATTATCTATGTAGCCCACGTTGTTTGCTGGACACCATCTAGACAACCAGCGATTGTAGGACGACATGCGGCTAAACATGTCATCACTGGTCAGATTTGGCAGGGGTCCAGAGAAAACTACGGAGTCCGACATTGTTTTGGCAAAATTACACACCGGGTGTCATTAACGCAGACGTGAATAACTATTTTACCATATTTACGTTTATCCTTAGCCAGCAGTTTTAAATAGGATTCTATGTCGCCCGCTCTGGCCCCTGGAATGCATTTGACTATGGCCGCTGGTGTCTCTAATGCCACGTTTCTGACTTTTGTCCTCAGCGGGTGTGTCGCTGAGTGGGGAAAATCTATTTGAAGCGTGGACAGGTCGATGTGGAACAACGGGCTTGACTTTAGAGCTATGCCTCTTCCTGACAGTCACCCAGCCACGTTGTAATCCCGGCTGCTCGGGTTCTGCAAGGGGGAGGCTAATTGAGCTAGCTACGCTAGGTGGCTCCACACTGGCTAAAGGGACCTGGCTCGCTATCGGTTGATTTTCAACAGTGCTGAGCCGAGCTTCCAATTCAGATAACCTCGCCTCCAAAACTACAAAAAGACTACATTTGTTACATGTACCATTATCGCTAAAGGAGGCAGAGCAGTAACTAAACATCTGACACACGGAGCAGGTGAAAGCAGGAGAAGGAGGAAGAGAACCGGTAGCAATGCTACGCTAGAGAACCAGACACACCGTTAAAAAGTGAGAATAAAGATCTGTAGGAGTGTGTTAGAACAGAACGGTAAGCTATAGAGTTAGCTATGCAAAATTGTGTAAGTTATAGATAGAAATAAAGTGATTATCAGTAGTCCAAGAGGAGCAAGAAATTCCACAGTACACAAGCAAGGTAACAGGAAGTGATGCAATACGTCTTACCGCAAAGCAAAGCGTCACTCGTCAATGAAGCATCAAAAAATAATCACAACAGGTTTGTGATCTTCAATGGATCCCTTCAACAGATTTTTAAGTTCTGCACAAGCCTGTTAACGATGTCTTGATCTGAATTGGGTGTGTTGAAGCAGGGCAACATCTAAAACCTGCAGGACAGCGGCCCTCGAGGACTCACTTTGGACATCCCTGGACTATGCTAAGACTTATGTGCCAAGGAAGAATAACATAGGCACGATTTTCCCTATTTCAACCACGTATCCTACTTTAGCCAATGCTGCATAGGTCTACCAAAGAGTGAAGTGAGGAGGTTGTATTCGCAGGCATTGGGTGCGTCGCCTGTTCAGCGAATGGACCGTGTGTGACGCGTAGCGCGCGATTTGGAAGTTAAGATACTGCATCCCTGCTCGTCATATTTATCAGCGGATAGTTGCCCACACATTTTGCCAATCGAAGCGTAGTAGGCTGTATGAACCACTACACACTGATGGGTTGCCGTCATCGTGGTCATGGACATAAGGAAATTCTTACAGAATCAGAAGCAACAAGGAGAACTGAGCATGAAGTGGAGGGAGGTGAGAGATTTGTTTTCTGTTGTGTCGACGCCCACCCCTACCTATAGGCCACTCTAATTTCTTACACCAAATAAACAGTGTCTGGTTCCATAGCACATGAAAAACGCGAGACAATATCCTATTCTGCCTATTATAGCCTATTTACTAAACTTCCTTAGGCATTAATAATGGGTAAAATGTGGGTAGGCTAGTTTAAAAGGCTACTCAATCAGGGGAATAACTTATCAGACCATATAAGGAACTCTTAATTTAAGATTTTGACTTTTTATTTAGCAATATTCCCTCTTGTAGAAGTATTTAATGACTGTGCCACAGTGAGATTAAAACATGTTCAGTTCCTGGACTGAAATATTGTTGATTATTTTGTATCTGTTGAAAATGGTAACACTGTGCATACTGTGTTTTTTAGTAATATTTCCTCTGGTAAAAGGTTTACTTGATTATGTTTGATGAGCCACAGAAGGAGGAATTGAAAAGCTAAATGGCTGAACTGAGGTGTTTTTATTTGCTTAGATAGCCTGTAGCTCTGTTAAACCTGTTCTTATACTTCCAGTACAGGCTCCTTTTCTGTATACAGTAAGGAAGTGTTGGCGGGGTTCTGGCTGGGGCAGGGACGTTGCTAGGCATACAGCTGTACAGGGGCACAGGGGTTCATATAGCCTACTACGCTTCAATTGGCAAAATGTGTGGGCTACTATCCGCTGATAATTATGACGTGCGGGCCGCAGTATCTTAACTTCCAACTCTGATTTTGCGCGCTACGTCTCACAAACGGCAATTCGCTGAACATGCACAGACTTCAATGCCTGCGAATACAACCTCTTCACTTCACTCTTTGGTAGACCTATGCAGGCTAAAGTGGGTAAGTAGATTTTAATAATTAAAATCGTGCCTATGTTATTCTTCCTTGGCACATCAGTCTTAGCGTAGTCTGAAGGATGTATTTGGGATTTTTATCAGGGGCACAACGCATGTTTACAGGGTCACGTGCCCCGGTAAAAAGGGTGACGTGCCTGGGCTGGGGGCCTGTGACCCTGTACAGCTGTATGCCTAGCAACGTCCCTGGGCCCTCATTTATCAAGCGTTCTTGGGAAAAGATCTGTGCGTAAAGCGTGCGTGCGATCATTCCTGAGCAAAGTGTGGGATTTATGAACATGTACTTGAACTTAGAAATGTGCCTAAATCTACGCACAGCTTTGACCATGCTTACGCACATTGCCTAGTGGTAGAATTACGAAACTGCAAATGGTGTTGATCGCCAGGGGAATATTACAATGTTCATTCAATTGTTACATTACAGTATGTCTGACGGCATTTGGGTCCGTGTAGCCTATGCAATTCCAAAGCACGGTGCATTAGACCTACCTGGCGTTCATTGCATTTCTTTCAGAGTGTAACAATAATTGTTTCACCAGAAGACCTGATAATAATCAGCCTAGTTTAATTGATATGGGTATAAAAGGCACACGTAGGACATGCCATTCAGAACGCAACATGGCCCATCTTGCATTGCTTGAGGATCTGGAAAACCGTGCGCTACGGAGGGAGCGCGTGTTTAGGGAGCGTGCAGATTTATTGACAGAAAGTAGTGAGTGGCTTCTAAGCAGGTTCAGATTTCCAAAACATATATTGATCGACCTCTGCCGTGAATTGGGGCCATCGATGCGGCATTTCTCAGCCGTCCATGAGCCGAATTCTGCCACCAGTGTTGGATGCGATTATTTCTTTGGCCCCGACTTACATTTGATTCCCTTATGGGGGTCCACGCCAGGCAGACATTAAGCGAGAGTTTTATGGTATCGCGCAGTTCCCCAACGTCATAGGAGCAATAGACTGCACTCACGTCGCACTAAAAGCACCATCACAGCACAAATACAACCTCATGAATAGGAAGGGGAAGCACTCCATTAATGTACAGCTTATATGCGACAGTGATATGCTGCTTCTCAATGTCGTTGCCCGATGGCCAGGGGGGACGCACGATTCCTTTATTTTGAAGAACAGCTCCGTGGGCCTTCGTTTACAGGAAGGAGCTGTTGAAGATGGATGGCTTATTGGTGAGTGTTGCGCAGCATGTTTGCAACATTGGTTATATTCAGTGTTCGAACTACCCCTGAAACTGACACGAGACCCCCTGAAAACATGATTTGGGAAATGTTGGGGGGTCTCTAAAATATTGGCAAAATGTGATTTCCCCTAATGAGTTATGATTGCAGACGCGATGCGTGTGTGGAGGTGTGGAGCCTGAGTGCGTAATTGGCATAAAGCTGTGCTGTCCGCTGCGTATGATTCTGTATTGCTTCTCATGTGTTTTCGAGATCCGAGCTCTGAGTCAAGCGCAAGCAAGTTCCGGTGGCTTTTAAAGGGAATGTTGGTGCCATATATGGTTACTTGGGGGCGTTCCATGATGCAAATTAGTCTGCTCGTGCCCGCGCAAGGTGAACTGGCAGGTGTGGTATTTATCATTGCAGTTTACCTACCCGTGTGCGTACGACCTGTCTAAGAACATTTGATGAATGCCGATTTTTTTGTACTTGGGCACATTCTAAATTTCACTCATACGACAGGATTTAGAAGGGATTCTACGCACTAATGATGAATGAGGGCCCAGGCACGTGTGGCAGGAGATGGAAACACTCACTGGCTACAATGACACACACACACCTGCACCCTGAACCAGTTCTTCGCCCACTTTGACCGACACAACACAGAGGTCCACACCCATCCTGCTCAAGTAAGTCCGATGACGCAACGAATCAGCTTACAGGGAAGAGGTTCAACATCTGAGGCGATGGTGTGACAACAACAACTTGGAGCGGAATACAATCTGAATACATCCAATACCAAAAAAAATCTCCTCATGAATTAAAAGGACGTGCCAGCGGTCCCTAATTTGCAAAGGCAAACACCCAGAAATGCCCATAAAAGGGCATGAGACTGAAGGGCCGTGTGCAAACACAGCATCCTTTTAAGATGCCTATGGCTTGTTCTATTGTGGAGCGAGCATGTGCGTGCGTGCATCTGATTAAATAAAATCTCCTGGTGAGTCTGAAACATCTGAACATTTTAATTCTTAAAAGATGTGTATCAATGAGCCATGTACTACCAGCTTATCGCGCGGCTGATGGACTCTTATCTAAGAACAAAGGTAAGAAAACATTGGTGAATGCCAAAGTTTT
This sequence comes from Odontesthes bonariensis, assembly GCF_027942865.1. Lineage (NCBI taxonomy): Eukaryota > Metazoa > Chordata > Actinopteri > Atheriniformes > Atherinopsidae > Odontesthes > Odontesthes bonariensis. Next base: position 28,329,271 of record NC_134516.1, read on the forward strand.
CTTAAAAAGTGTGTCAGCAGAACTGTTGGTGAAAGAGGCCCAATGTATTCACCAGCAAAATCGTTCAAACATTTAGGTGCAGCTCACCTATTTGAAGCAGAACACGTGGCGTGTTCGTACGAGACCTTCGTACGAAAAAAGTAAGAGAAATTTAGAATGAAAATACGAAAATGTTCTTGCATGAGGCCCATTGCTCTTTAGGGACAAACAGCTGGGTCCAGGTTCAGGTTCAACTCTCTGATGGATCCTGAAAGAACAGTATTTCTCTTATTAAAGCTCACACACACTGTAAAATTCACCCTGACATTTGCTCACATTGAAAACAAGAAATACAACTTGCTCCCATATTTTAAATTCTTACACCACAAACAAGACGTTATCTTTGGAGGCCTTCAGTCACTGATGAAACTATCAACAATGACGTCTCAGACTCAGCACAGGGAGGTGTTTTGTCATGGTGTGATCCGAGGCCTAATCAGTCTCATCTCTTTCCCTCCCCCTTCTCTGTGGGCTCAATTGCAGAGGCTTAAAAAAAACTGTGTGTACACTATGAGGTGGGTAGACATCTTGTTTCCTGCATGTAAACAGCTGCCCATGATCGGTTAAAGAGGTCTGCTCTCTTGTTGATATATTCTACAAAAGCTTTTCAGAAATCATTTAAAAAGTTTGACTTCGATGTAAATTTTTATTCAACACCTGCAGTTGCAGCATAAAAAAACAACTGAAACTGACTCAGTTATAGTTCACATATTTACAACATTTACATGCAACTCACCTATTTGCAGCAGAAGGTTGGTCAGTTTGAAATGAAATACCAAGACCTTTTGACTCATTGCTCTTTAAGGACAAACAGCTGGGTCCAGGTTCAGGTTCAGACTCATTTTCAGGTTCTGGTTCAGGTTCTGGTTCAGGTTCTGGTTCAGGTTCTGGTGGGTTCCTGTGAATAAAAGGTGGTTTGGTGATGTGAGTGCTGAGCTCTGACATGGAGAAGAGTCATGGACAGTTAGAGATGGTCCTCTCACCTCTGAGCTTTGCTCGGGCTCTCATGTTCCCCACACAGAGAGGTTTTAGTGTCCTCACACTGATCCATGCTGCTGAACTCACATCAGCTCACACACACTTTCTACCTTCATCTACAGAGGGAACACAAATGATCAATTTTAGAAGCACGGCAGCTTCTTCTACCTCACGCTGCTGCTGGTATACATCCATCTATCAGTCCACTCGATGAAGCAGAGTGAAGAGCAGCCCAGCACACACAGGAACCTTTTCACAGTTTAAACTATTGGAGGAAATTACTGATCTTTTTGTGTTCACCCTACAGGAACTGTGGCCAATCGTAGTTTCTAGAGTTCGTAAAAGTACAACTAGACTTTTAAAATGCACACAAAAATAATCTTACAAAATCAAAGCCCTTAAATCCAGACTAACGGATCCAGATAATGCAGATGGGGACTGAATCACTTCTGTATCTATACACTAAGCAAGATTCAGTGGTTCTAGGCACTCTAGCGCATATATTTTATAATAACAGTAAAGTTATTATAACTGAATTAATCCAGCTGAATTCCCAATAAAGCTGCTCTTATTCACATATTTTTCTGTTTCTTTTGTCAGAAACTGATACTGAAAATCAGCCCATTAAGACTACTTGTCAACTCACTTAAAGCATTTCCAGACTGTCGCTCTGCTCTGATAAAATCCTGGGTTAGGTTTAACATTTTAACAAAACAAATATTACTTTTTAACAATTAACCTCAATCTGAAACTATTCGTGTCAGCAGCTAGTCGGCTGCAACTCATTTTCAATTGGTTTCTGCATAAAAACTTCAAATAAGTTGTGTCATCCAAATATCAGTCTGGAGGTGTGCAGTTCTGCACATGAACAAAAAAATATAACAAAACAGACACACGTCATTTTTGACACTTGTGTTTGCAGGATGGAGAGAACCTAGACCTAAATATCCTTTTCCATCATGTGGATTTAAACTGAAGTGACAAACAAAAACACAGTTAAAAGCAATCAAAGAAGAGGGGAAAAAGAAATATATAAACTCAACCATAAGCACACCGAAAGAGAAATGTTTTTAACCTGGATTTAAAAGTGCTTACAGTTGGGGCTGATTTCAGTTCTGCTGGTAGTTTGTTCCAGTTGTGTGCAGCATAACAGCTAAAAGCTGCTTCACCAGGTCTAGTTTGAACTCTGGGCTCCACTATCTGACCTGAGTCAGCAGATCTCAGAGCTCTGCTGGGTTTATACTCTGCTAGCATGTCATTCACGTGTTCTGGACCTAAACCATTCCGTGATTTGTAGACGAGCAGCAGTACTTTAAAATCTATTCTGTATCTGACTGGGAGCCGATGTAAAGACTTGGGAACTGGGGTGATGTGATGTGATCTCTTTGTTCTGGTTAAAACTCGGGCTGCAGCGTTCTGAATGAGCTGCAGCTCACTGATAAGGATTTAATTCCTCATTATTCCAGCCAATTAATGTCATTATTCCATAACTAAGGGTGGAAATTCGATCTGATAAATGTAAATGTCTGTTTGCCACCAGAATGTTAACAACAGAACTCTGTAGGTACAGTACATCATTTCAGCATCGACTCTGCGTGTGTTGAGGAGATATTAGTTGCATTAGAGCTGCATTATTCATGAATCAAAGCTATTTTAAAAATATAATCTTCACTTTTTCCAAGCTGCAAACTAGTATTATTCAATTTGTTTGACAGGCCCTTAAATGTAACATAAAATGCTCTCAGTCTCCGTTTTAAATTAATTTCTTTAACATGTTGAAGTGTTATTTAAACAAATATTGATCTAATTAAGAAACTGCTCCTAAGACAAGGTGTTGATCCTGATCAGTGACTGGACTGAGGACCTCAGCTCTGCTCTCACTGTTTCCTCAGCCGGGGAAGGTAGAAAGTCTCTGAAAGCTTCAACGTAACCGATTCATGTTGGATTACAGGTCCAGCAGCCACTGCATGACTGGGAGAAAAGGTTCTGCTTGGTAAAAACACTCACACTGAGTCTGTAGCCAGCTACTTTATACATTTGAACTGGATGAAGTGACTTTAAATACAGCAGTAAAATTCACACTTCTGCTCTGAAATGGTATAAATCAGTAAAACACAAAAATATCAAATCAAACCTGCAAAATAGCTGCTAATATATAACAACATTTATATAAAACATAATAACATAGAACAATAGAACAACACTAATGTTGGTTAAATGTTGCCCTGTTTACTTTCAGCACTTCAAAAGCCGGTTAAAACAAATGATAGACCATAAAAAAACTCTTGTTGGAAATAATGATATAATCAGGCCCACGAACCCTTAACGACATCCAGGGGGCTTTAACAGGTCACCAACTGTATCACAGGAGTCTCTCAATTTGCACAAGAAGACGCAGACAGACGGAGCTGCTCTCCAGCGGAGGTCCGGCCAAAGTCAGGCCGCGTTTTGCAGCTCAGACAGCGGGGAAAGCAGCGGATGATCTCCGTCTCCTCAACATGTTGATTCACTTAGTAAAAAGCGGCGGGTTTCTGCTGGAATAAGTTGCCGAGAGCAGGTGTTAAAGAGCATAACAGATGTGACTGCTTACCTTAACCTGACAGAACACCAGCTCACTTGCGCGTACTTGGAAATCGAAAGAGAATCGCAGGACGTTGTGACTCAGAGAGGTTTGATCTAAAGTTAGAGTTCAGAACTTAGGTGAAGTTAGTTTTAAGTTGGATATTCGACAGACATTCGCAAGCAAGCCACTCCAACATTTCAAGTGTACCCGTATTGCAGACTTTACAGTAAACACACGGAGAGGACGACTGCAGCGTGTTCCAACTTCCTGTTTTCAAAATAAAATAAAAAGGAAAAAAAATATATTTAAAGCAGAGATGAGCGACTGTATAAAGTTATTGAAAATTATGGACAGAACTGAATTGTAAAAATAAAAGGCGTATTTCATGCAGCCAGTGTAGTTACATGACCCCACACTGATTTGGAGTCAATTGATCACATGACCCGGAAGCTATTGAGCAAAAATGCTAATATTTACATATAACAATTAATAAAAAATATGAACGATCTAAAATGTAAAAATAAAAGGCGTATTTCATGCAGCAAGTGTAGTTACATGATCCCAAACTGATTTGGAGTCAATTGATGACATGACCTGGAAGCTATTGAGCAAAAATGCTAATATTTACATATAAAAATTAATAAAAAATCATGAACAGATCTAAATTGTAAAAATAAAAGGTGTATCTCATGCAGCAAATGTAGTTACATGACCCCACACTGATTTGGAGTCAATTGATGACATGACCTGGAAGCTATTGAGCAAAAAGACTAATATTTTCATATAAAAATTCATTAAAAATATGAACAGATCTAAAATGTAAAAATAAAAGGCGTATCTCATGCAGCCAGTGTAGTTACATGATCCCAAACTGATTTGGAGTCAATTGATGACATGACCTGGAAGCTATTGAGCAAAAATGCTAATATTTACATATAAAAATTAATAAAAAAATATGAACAGATCTAAAATGTAAAAATAAAATTATACCAGCTGTAGTTTAAGACGGAATTTTTTATGGTCAAACTTGCAACAGAGAGGACGGCTCCAGTAAGGCAGCAGAGGTTCAGATGGAGGCAGGTCGAGTCCGAGTCGGCGCAGAGACAGAGAGAGGGGACACAGAGGCAGGGAGAGGAGACACAGAGGCAGGGAGAGGAGACACAGAGGCAGGGAGAGGAGACACAGAGACAGGGAGAGGAGACACAGAGGCAGGGAGAGGAGACACAGAGACAGGGAGAGGAGACACTGAGACAGGGAGAGGAGACACAGAGACAGGGAGAGGAGATACAGAGGCAGGGAGAGGGGACACTGAGACAGGGAGAGGAGACACAGAGACAGGGAGAGGAGACACAGAGACAGGGAGAGGAGACACAGAGGCAGGGAGAGGAGACACAGAGGCAGGGAGAGGAGACACATAGGCAGGGAGAGGAGACACAGAGACATGGAGAGGAGACAAAGAGGCAGGGAGAGGAGACACAGAGCCAGGGAGATGAGACACAGAGACAGGGAGAGGAGACAAAGAGGCAGGGAGAGGAGACACAGAGGCAGGGAGAGGAGACACGGAGACAGGGAGAGGAGACACGGAGGCAGGGAGAGGAGACACGGAGACAGGGAGAGGAGACACAGAGGCAGGGAGAGGAGACACAGAGACAGGGAGAGGAGACACAGAGGCAGGGAGAGGAGACACAGAGACAGGGAGAGGAGACACAGAGGCAGGGAGAGGAGACACAGAGGCAGGGAGAGGAGACACAGAGACAGGGAGAGGAGACACGGAGGCAGGGAGAGGAGACACGGAGGCAGGGAGAGGAGACACAGAGGCAGGGAGAGGAGACACAGAGACAGGGAGAGGAGACAAAGAGGCAGGGAGAGGAGACACAGAGACAGGGAGAGGAGACACAGAGGCAGGGAGAGGAGACACAGAGACAGGGAGAGGAGACACAGAGACAGGGAGAGGAGACACAGAGATGGGAGAGGAGACACAGATACAGGGAGAGGAGACACAGAGGCAGGGAGAGGAGACACAGAGGCAGGGAGAGGAGACACAGAGGCAGGGAGAGGAGACACAGAGGCAGGGAGAAGAGACACAGAGGCAGGGAGAGGAGACACAGAGGCAGGGAGAGGGGACACTGAGACAGAGAGAGGAGACACAGAGGCAGGGAGAGGAGACACAGAGGCAGGGAGAGGAGACACAGAGGCAGGGAGAGGAGACACAGAGACATGGAGAGGAGACAAAGAGGCAGGGAGAGGAGACACAGAGCCAGGGAGATGAGACACAGAGACAGGGAGAGGAGACAAAGAGGCAGGGAGAGGAGACACAGAGCCAGGGAGATGAGACACAGAGACAGGGAGAGGAGACACAGAGGCAGGGAGAGGAGACACAGAGACAGGGAGAGGAGACACAGAGACAGGGAGAGGAGACACAGAGGCAGGGAGAGGAGACACAGAGACAGGGAGAGGAGACCCAGAGGCAGGGAGAGGAGACAAAGAGGCAGGGAGAGGAGACACAGAGCCAGGGAGATGAGACACAGAGACAGGGAGAGGAGACACAGAGGCAGGGAGAGGAGACACAGAGACAGGGAGAGGAGACACAGAGACAGGGAGAGGAGACACAGAGGCAGGGAGAGGAGACACAGAGACAGGGAGAGGAGACCCAGAGGCAGGGAGAGGAGACACAGAGGCAGGGAGAGGAGACACAGAGACAGGGAGAGGAGACACGGAGGTAGGGAGAGGAGACACGGAGGCAGGGAGAGGAGACACAGAGGCAGGGAGAGGAGACACAGAGACAGGGAGAGGAGACACAGAGGCAGGGAGAGGAGACACAGAGACAGGGAGAGGAGACACAGAGACAGGGAGAGGAGACACAGAGGCAGGGAGAGGAGACACAGAGACAGGGAGAGGAGACACAGAGGCAGGGAGAGGAGACACAGAGGCAGGGAGAGGAGACACAGAGACAGGGAGAGGAGACACAGAGGCAGGGAGAGGAGACACAGAGGCAGGGAGAGGAGACACAGAGACAGGGAGAGGAGACACAGAGACAGGACAAACTAAGCAACACTGATTGACCAGAGTATTCCATCCCCTCCTCCTCTCTTCCTTAGGCTGCCCCCTACTCAGAGGACATGCATTTCTGCTGTGTGATGATTGTGCTACTCATGTTGGAGATGGATGTGTATGCATGTCCTTTCTTCATCTTTGTGTTTATACTGGTTACAGGCGAGCGCATAGGAGTGGAATATTTATTGGCCCAGACCAACAGAGGTGACCTCCTGGCTCCATCGCAGGTCCCTGAAGTCCCCTCGCAGGTGCCTGAGGAGGAGGAGGGGGAGCCGGATGACACCTTCAGCACGCCTGACATTGTCGGCCAGTCAGCTGCGATAGGGGCTGGTGATCCTCCGAGTGCTGTGATGGGTGACGCTGAACCCGGACCCCTCGTCACAGAGGTCAATAACACTTTCTGTAACACCTTACTCTAAAGCACAATATTTAACTGAAGTAAATCTGGTCACATTTTAATAAGATAAATGAATGTAAAATCAGCATGGCTCACATATTAGAAACAAGAGCAAGCTCCCTTTTCATATGCTCCCCCATTTCCCCACTTTCCATCTACACATGCTCCAGCTTTTTCTCAGGCTCCTCAACCACAAGCTCCTCCAGAGGGCCTTCCAGGTGCCCAGCCAAGGCAACCTGCCTGGAGGCTGAACAAAGCTGCCCAGGAGGATGAGGAGCGAATGGCAAGGGGGGAACAGCCCCGGAAGAGGCTGAAAAAGGAGAAATACCACTACACCTGCAAAGTGTGTGGCCAGGACAAAAACAAACAGACTGGACACACCCAGCTAAAGGGGCGGTGGTACTGTCCAGAGTCAGGACAGACCCTGGATGGCTGGAGGAAGAGTGGAGGCCTATAGTCACCATTACTTGTCTCTCTCTGGTGTTTGTCTGTCTGTCTCTGGGTTGTTCCGGTCCGTCTCTCTGTCTGTTGGCGTGGATATATGACAGGGCCAGAGCTGAGGTGCACAGTGTGGGAGCTGCTGTGTGTGTGTGTGTGTGTGTGAGTGTGTGAGTGAGTGAGTGAGTGAGTGTGTGTGTGTGTGTGTGTGTGTGCGTGAGGGTGCCAATAGTTCTGTTCTGGTCGGTTCTGTTTCAGTGAGACAGGAGGGACGGGCATGTACATACTTTAATGCACTCCTGACCTCCTGAACTATATGTATAAAGTGTATGTTAAATTAAAGTTAATAATTTTTGCCAACAACAACCTTCATGTTTTTATTTAATTTCCTCTTGAATAACAGGACAGTGAGTGTCATCCACTGAATGTGATTGTGAAAACCAAAGCCAGAATCATTTACATTTATTCACAAAACACAACACTCTTTGCTGCTCAATTTGGAATTTGTTTTATTCATTTGTGCTGCACAGACGTAGTCTCTCAAATAATTGAGATTACAATAAAGAAGGAGGGGAAACATGATGTGGGACTTATTTACATTTACAGTTATAGATTGTTAATACTTTAACTTTAAATGTAGCACATGGCAATTTGAGTTAATTATTTGAATATTGTATCATATTCATTTCATCATATTAAATGCATTCATGTGCGTAACTGCATAATCACAGGGTTATTACTTTGGTGATTTGTCTGGAAAAAGAGTTCCTGTGTTAAAAATGACTACGTTACCCAAAATACATTGCGAGACGAGAGAGCAAGCTAAGATGCAAGTGATATTGCCACAGCACTGGTTCGTATCCCGCAAGAGACATGACGATTAAAGTGATGATAAACCTTGCAATAAGTGCAGAACTGTGTGTAAACAATGTTGAGAAGATAGAAGAGTAGGTAAAAAATTATATATAGTGTACATTCTCCTCTTTTTTCCTCATTTTCTTTCTCTCTCGTCCCCCCCCCTTTTACTCTCCTTTTTTTTCCTCGCCGGGCAGTCCCTTTTGACCCATTTTTGGCCGAGAGGTTAAGGCGATGGATTAGAAATCCATTGGGGTCTCCCCGCGCAGGTTAGAGTCCTGCCGACAAAGATAACTTTATTGACCCAGGGTTGCGAAAAGTTAACCTGGAAAGAAGCACAAGGTCCTTTGACCATTTGATGAAATAAAACAAAGGCCAGACGTGTCGTTGATCACATGAATTACTGCACAGATTGATCTCTGAAGACACAACTCCTTCCTCTGACCCATTTCGAAGACTGAGCATTTCTAACAAACAAAAAATAAGCTTTTTCTTGATCGCCATTATTTAGGTCTGTCTTAGGAGTTGAAGTCCTTCGTGAAAATGATGATTTGTAACACTTGCATGTCAAAGGTGAACAAGCGTGTATGTTGTTGTCGCTGCCGAGAGGTTAAGGCGATGGGGTATCCCCGCGTAGGTTCGAATCCTGCCGACAACGATAACTTTGCTGACTCAGGGTTGCTAAAAGTTAACCTGGAAAGAAGCACAAGTTCCTTGGACCATTTAAATGAACAAAACAAAGGCCAGACGTGTTGTTGATCACATGAACTTCTGCACAGATTGATCTCTGAAGACACAGCTCCTTCCTCTGACCCATTTTGAAGACTGACCATTTCTAACAAACAAACAATAAGCTTTTTCTTGATCGCCATAACTTAGGTCTGTCTCAGCAGTTGAAGTCCTTCATGAAAATGATGATTTGTAAAACTTGCATGTCAAAGGTGAATACTCATGTATGTCGTTGTCGTGGCCGAGAGGTTAAGGCGATGGATTAGAAATCCATTGGGGTCTCCCCAAGCAGGTTCGAGTCCTGCCGACAACGAAACTATTATTGATCCAGGGTTGCGAAAAGTTAACCTGGAAAGAAGCACAAGTTTCTTAGACCATTTGATGAAATAAAACAAAGGCCAAACGTGTCGTTGATCGTATGAATTATTGCACAGATTGATCTCTGAAGACACAACTCCTTCCTCTGACCCATTTCTAACAAACAGAAAATAAGCTTTTCCTTGATCGCCATAAATTAGGTCTGTCTCAGCAGTTGAAGTCCTTCATGAAAATGATGATTTGTAACACTTGCATGTCAAAGGTGAACAAGAGTGTATGTGGTTGTCGTGGCCGAGAGGTTAAGGCGATGGGGTATCCCCGCGTAGGTTCGAATCCTGCAGACAACGATAACTTTACTGACTCAGGGTTGCTAAAAGTTAACCCGGAAAGAAGCACAAGTTCCTTGGACCATTTAAATGAACAAAACAAAGGCCAGACGTGTCGTTGATCACATGAACTTCTGCACAGATTGCTCTCTGAAGAGACATCTCCTTCCTCTGACCAATTTCGAAGACTGACCATTTCTATCAAACAAAAAATAAGCTTTTCCTTGATCGCCATAACTTAGGTCTGTCTCAGCAGTTGAAGTCCTTCATGAAAATGATGATTTGTAACACTTGGATGTCAAAGGTGAAAAAGCGTGTATGTCGTTGTCGTGGCCGAGAGGTAAAGGCGATGGATTAGAAAGACATTGGGGTCTCCCTGCGCAGGTTCAAGTCCTCCCGACAACGATAACATTATTGACCCAGGGTTGCGAAAAGTTAACCCGGAAAGAAGCACAAGTTCCTTAGACCATTTGATGAAATAAAACAAAGGCCAGACGTGTCGTTGATTGTATGAATTATTGTACAAATTGATCTCTGAAGACACAGCTCCTTCCTCTGACCCATTTCGAAGACTGACCATTTCAAACAAACAAAAAATAAGCTTTTTCTTGATCGCCATAACTCAGGTCTGTCTCAGCAGTTGAAGTCCTTCATGAAAATGATGATTTGTAACACTTCTTGGTCAAAGGTGAAAAAGCGTGTATGTCGTTGTCGTGGCCGAGAGGTTAAGGCGATGGATTAGAAATCCATTGGGGTCTCCCCACGTACGTTGGAATCCTGCCGACAACGATAACTTTACTGACTCAGGGTTGCTAAAAGTTAACCTGGAAAGAAGCACAAATTCCTTGGACCATTTAAATGAACAAAACAAAGGCAGACGTGTCGTTGATCACATGAACTTCTGCACAGATTGATCTCTGAAGAGACAGATCCTTCCTCTGACCAATTTCGAAGACTGACCATTTCTATCAAACAAAAAATAAGCTTTTTCTTGATCGCCATAACTTAGGTCTGTCTCAGCAGTTGAAGTCCTTCATGAAAATGATGATTTGTAACACTTGCATGTCAAA